>NC_086445.1:938565765-938894099 GCF_028390025.1 Pseudophryne corroboree | reverse complement strand
TGTGTTGGAGGGACACGGAGCGCACAGCGCGCGCCTCACCCGTGTCCTTCCTGGCTCTCCTGCGGGTCTAATAAAGGAAGTGCCGGTTCGTGAGCCAATTAGAGCTCACGAACGGCACTTCCTTTATTACACCGGCCGGAGAGCCAGGAGGGACACTGGAGAGGCGCGCGCGGTGCCCTCCGTGTCCCTCCAACAGCGGAGGGAAGGAGACCGCAGATTGACATGCGGACGCTCGTCCGCATGTCAATCTGTTCTAAGTCAGTGGCGCCCCCGCAGCCCCTCGCCCCCAAGCCACCGCGAGGACTGCGGGGGCAGTAGTTACGCCACTGCTCCTGCTTCTGTAACGTCTCTCTGTACCGTATAGGTGTTACTGGCATCTGACACTGTCACCAGAAGGCAGCTTGCAGTGAAGGTCATTAAGAAAAGAGTTGTGGTGGAAGAAGATATGATAAGATCTGTGCTGGTGGAGAGAGAGGCACTGCATACAGTGAGGAGAACTACTGGTCTGTGTATAAAGAACAGCATGAACCAAGACCAGGAGGGTTAATAGAAATATACATGAACTTACCTCAGTCTGGAAGGCAAAAAGCCCTCAGACGACAAAGGGTATCCTGACAGCCTGCAGTGCCTCTCTCTCCACCAGCACAGATCTTATCATATCACTGAGTCAAAGCATCTTTTGGAGAGGGCCAGATTCCCTCTTTCTGTCCTCACCAGTGACCGGAACCTAACTATTTTCAGGGGATGAAGAGTTGAATTGTCAGCAGGCACAATGGGCACTATACATATCCAGTTTTGAGTTCATCATACCATACTTCCCTGGATCCATCAATGTCAAGGCCGTCACACTGTCCCAGCAGTTTTCCCCCAAACTTTCCATCATGGAAAACGAATGTTTTATTGGTCTAGGTTTATTTCTGGAAGACTCTCTCTTCAAACTTGATGGACAGAATGCAGGCATAATGGCAGCAATTACCAAGGTGTCCATGGCACCTGAAAGCAAGAGATTTGTTCCTCCTATCCGCCAGCAGGAGGTCCTGTAATGGGAATGCAATTCACGATTATAAGATACATAATTTCTCTGGTCCTCCAGAAATTCTGGTGGCTGATTGTAAGGAAGCATGTAATGTCTCTGTCCAAACCAGCACTAGCTCTACATACAACAAGGCAAAACATACCGTGTTCTCTGAGATCCTGAAGCTCAAGCACATTCTACAGAGCCCATGGACCAATGTCTCTATGAATTTCTTTATCCAAACATAACATCACCATACTCGTTTCTCCAAGCAAGTCCACTTCACGTCATTGCATAAACAGCTGTCAGTTCTCTCCCAAATCTTCACAAAAGAAGCCTTCCCATTACATGGACTTCCTTTGGAAATCATCTCCAACTGAGGGGTTCACTTTGTGTTTATTTTTTTAGGGGCCTTCTTCTGTTAGTTTCTAGTCTGGATGCCACACCCAGTTGAACTGACAGACAGAACATGCTGACCTATCATTTCTAGCAGTTTTTTGGGTGTTTTACCTTGTGTGCCCAATGTGACTGGTCCCAAATGACTGAGAGGGCAGAATTCTCATGGGACAAACTAGTGCAGGACTCCATGGGGCTATCATCATTCAAAATGTTTCAGTTCTCCCTTCTGCAACCAGTGGTATTTTTTAAAATGAAATATGGTTCCTCTTCTCACATTAGAAGTCGTTGACTGCCAGGAATGCATCATCCAATGGGAAAAGCCTTGTGCACTGGAAAGGATTTGGGCCTGAGGACACCTCTTGGATTGTGCCAACTGATGTTCCTTCATCTGCATTGTTAACCAAATACTTCAGACTGCCTACTACCAAGCCTAGATAATGTCATCCTCCTAAGGCCCTGTGAAGGTCCACTACAATACCAGTTACAGGCAACAGTCAGCCCTTTGCCCAAAAAATACCCTGAGAGTCTAATCGTGCAAAATACCCTGAGGGTAAATAAATTCTCTGTTGGTGCAGTCTGTTACTCTGTTAAACAATTTTGGTTTTATCCCTCATCAATACTATATTCTACAACCCATCGACTTGTGTGAGTTTTGTAAATCATGATCCATTCCTCTAGGACTAAGCAACTTGGCCTGTCATGGTCTGTCTCTGAGAGTACACCAGCAAGTGATTCTCATCAGAAAGCAAATAGCACAATGACACCTGTCAGATGTGAAGTACTTTATATACAGCCATTTCTGTTATATGCATGTAATGAATGGTCACATTCACTGCTATCATGGGAATTACTGTCTATTTCCCTTTTCTACATTTCAAACTGTACAATATGCAAGACAACCACTGTGACAATTGGGGATTTTGAAAAACAAATGCTACTTCATCTATGCAGGCTTCAGAATCCAGATTTCTGTGTCATCGTATCAGTACTGAATATGCAGTATTGTTAGATTTGCATATACCTGTAAGAAGATGTCCCATTCACATGGCTGGCTCTTGCCAAAAGCAGAAATCTTCTGGTGGATATTATAACCTTTTTCCATAGGGCCCATTTAAGCTATGTTACTGTACGCTGAAGTTTGACAAGTCGCAGAACCAGCTGACACTGGAAATAATTAAAATCTGCAAGCTTAGCAGGTCACCTAGTTATAGGTATAATTACTGAAAATTACAATTTGCATTTTACATTTTAAATGAATAACTTATTATTTATTTATTTATTAACAGTTTCTTATATAGCGCAGCATATTCTGTTTCATAGAAACAACAGTTTAGTAACACAATATTATTATATGCTGATTAAATGCAAATTAGTAGTGGTGGCATTATTTGTACATTATTTAAATGACATCTGCATATCAGAACCTGCTCCTGGAAGCCGCAATTTGTAGTTCTATATGCCACTGGGACAGGACCTGTATCACTTTCTCTTTTAGAATATATGTTTATTAATAATGGTAACTAGTAATTATTGTATTAGCTATTGTAAATGATTACATTAATGACACTGTAACAGTGTCAGACTAGGCATGTAGGGCCCACTGGGGGGATACAGTGGTAGGGGCCCATGTTTAGGGGTGTGGCCAGTCTGCTGAGGGGGTGTGGCCCTCCACCTCATTGGTTTGACTAACCATTAGAGAGTGCAACGTCTGGGCTCCTTCATAAATATATACAGTAAATTCAGCTGCTGCATGCATGCAGGGGTGTAGGGAGGGTGGAACAAGTGGAGCTCGAGCTCCAGGCGCCGCTGGGGACAAAAGGCGCTGGCTCACTGCACAGCTGAGAGCCGGGATCTCGGGCAGGGGTAGGAGGAGATGACTAGAAGAGAGGGAAACGGTAGCAACCACTGCCTGCATGTTGCATATCACTGATTGTGCACAGTACAGAGAGTCCAGTGCAGTGCAGTGCAGTGTGGTGTGTTGTTAGGGAAGAGGGGAGGTTTGGAGGGTTGTCAGAAGAACTTTCCTGGCTGTCAGGGATCTGCATTCAGTAATATGAAACATGCAGGCAGTGTGGTGGCCACCCTTTCCCTTTTCTCAGTCCTTTCCTTCTACCCACGGAGGTCCAGCATGACAATCACATAGAAGCTCTGCCCCTCCAGACTGGAACAAGGAGCTGCTGCTGCCCTCTTGGTGAGAATTATTGTGTGTATATATACTGTGTGTTTATGTCTGTAGAAACTGTGTGTTTATGTGTATATGTCTGTGTTTGTAAATGTGTTTGTGTGTAAATGTGTGTGTTATGTCTGTGTGCTAATGTGTATACATGTATGTGTGTGTTTATGTGTATATACAGGTTGAGTATCCCATATCCAAATATTCCGAAATATGGACTTTTTTGAGCGAGAGTGAGATTGTGAAACCTTTGTTTTTTGATGGCTCAATGTACACAAACTTTGTTTAATACACAAAGTTATTAAAAATATTGTATTAAATGTCCTTCAGGCTGTGTGTATAAGGTGTATATGAAACATAAATAAATTGTGAGAATGTAGACACACTTTGTTTAATGCACAAAGTTATAAAAAATATTGGCTAAAATGACCTTCAGGCTGTGTGTATAAGGTGTGTATGAAACATAAATGCATTCTGTGCTTAGATTTAGGCCCCATCACCTTGATATCTCATTATGGTATGCAATTATTCCAAAATACGGAAAAATCCCATATCCAAAATACCTCTGGTCCCAAGCATTTTGGATAAGGGAGACTCAACCTGTATATCCTTTTTACAGTATGTGTGAGTATATGTGTGTGTTTATGTATGTCTGTGTGTATATGTGTATGTCTGTGTATATCTGTGTGTGTATGTGTGTGTGTGTGTGTGTGTGTGTGTGTGTGTGTGTGTGTATCTGTGTATATTTGTGTGTTTGTATGTCTGTGCCTAAATGTGTGTGAATCTATGTATGTATGCGTGATGGTGGGTGGGGGCGCCGTGACATGACCCAGCTCCGGGTGTCATGTCTCCATGCTACGCCAGATTAATAACAGCAATGCACTGTAGAAAATACACCATAGTCCAGTATAAGGTAACATATGTATAATGTATAATTCAAGTGCACAGTCTGGAACCTGATCCTTAGAGCAGGAGGTGGGCCCCCAGGCATTGGGGCCTACCGGTGATTTCCCCTGTACCCCTGTGGGCCAGTCCAAGCCTGCACTGTAATCCCTTTTAGCCCTTTCTTTTCATTGTACTGTCTTAGTTCACCCAAAAAAAAAAGAATTATAGCATACCCTATTTTGTTCTTCAAAGGGACAGCCGGCCTCATCATTCAGCTGGAAATTTTACTGGATTCTTGGCTGGATTTGTTTCATACCTCCCAATTCTTATTTGTTCTCTCTTTGATCTTCATTACGGAACAATATTTCACTGTCAGCAATTTCCCAGGGCAGTCTGACAAAGTGCCTACAATACCATTGATAGCGTTTAGCAAACAGAAAACTGTGCAAACTGTTCTCATGAAATAAATACCTTCTAATAAAATAAACGATATATCCTAAAAATCCCATACTTTCCTCGCTAAACTAATAATACAGTGGGCTTAATTTGTTTTTCCCTGCTTACTTCTGAAGCCTCATAGTGGTTACAGTGAACATCAATACTAAGAAATTACAGCTGCTTAGTGGATGTGTTAATATAGCTCCCTTAAATATAATCTAATCTTGCCAGAAGTGGTGGGTGATGGCCAGTGCCAGATTAAGGTCATGATGGGCCTGGAGCTGAAATTTATAAAAGGCCTATTGTGCGCTGCTGCAGGGGGTGTGACCAGCATGGTGGGGGTGTGTCGAGTGATATGGAGGTGTGGCCTTTGCTATGGGGTGTGGCTAGTACCATGGAGGACATAGCTACCCACCTACCTTCAATCACATCAATCCCCCTCCACTCTGCCTATAAGAAGCGTACACCACGTGTTATATTATTGACCACTGAATAGGTTGACAACAAGTAGTTGACATGCATTAGTTCGACATTGTCAAAAGGTCGACAAGGTCATTAGGGGCCAAATTCAGACCTGATCGCTCCTCTGCAAATTTGCAGAGGTCTGCGATCAGATAGTCGCCGCACAGAGTGAAAACCTGCCCCGTGCAAGTGTGTGTATGCCGCACGAAAATCTCTGCAAACGTCGTTCAGCTGCAAATCTGTTCGCATCACACTCACCATCCAATGATTTTTCCAGTCTGTGCGTAGCCCAGGACTTACTCCTACAGTGCGATAAAACAGGCTGATCGGGGCCAGAGCTGGCGTCACACACCCAGCCTGATAACGCTTGGGAACGCCTGTGTTTTCCTTGACACTTCCAGAAAACGGCCAGTTACCACCCCCCAAACGCCCGCTTCCTCCTGTCAAACAACTTGCGCCTAGCAATCAAAAAAGTTGCTGGATTGTTTTGCAGTTTGGCCTCGTGCGTGCGCACTACGGTCCGTACACATGCGCAGGCGATCGATAATCGTCCGCCTTACGAATTTGCACAACACCGATCAGGTCTGAATTATCCCCTAGGTCGACGTGTAAATGGTCGACAGGTACATAAGGTTGACAGGTTCAGGTGGTTGACACACACATGGTTAATATGTTGTTGTTTTTTTCCCAACATATTCATACTTTACCATCCACGTGAACTACAATTGTGAATACTAACCTGCCCGAAGCAAGGGGGGGGGGGGGGGGGGGGCGCGGTACACTAAATAGGGTTCCCTGTGCTCTGATGGCGAAAAAAACACCAAAGAAAAATAAAAAAATGTGTTCTGCCTTTCATGTGTCGACCTTTTCACTGTCGACCTATTAAATGTAGAACATCCTACTGTAGATCCACTGAACTATATATATATATATATATATATATATATATATATATAAATGTCCAATGCTCGTTTCGGGGCACAGCCTGTCGTCAGCGAGAAACACAGTACATACAAAAACCATTACCAAAACACTCCAGAATGTACTCACCTGCAGGGAACATTCCTTCCGACCGCATCGTGGGACGACAAAGACCAGCCGCCCTGAGACGATGATGTCATCGGACTGCGCCACTGCAGAAAACCAATCACGGATAAACTTCACGTTTCCATGGTGACTCGTATCACTAACAAATATATACAGATGTAGCCAGGCTCATCATTGCTGCGATGGGTACGTATGTGCATACACATTGCAGCAATGACTAGCTGCGCCTACTCACACCCGCAACTAGGCAATGCAATGCGTATGCATCACTGATGTGAATATTCGCACGCACACACCGACGAGAATAGGCACAGCCACAATAAGTGCAGCTACACAAACACACACACATTTACTGTATATATAATATATCCTAGAGTTGTCCTTTAAAAAAATAAAAATAATAATTATATATATATATATGTTGAAAGAACGAGCGGCACTCACAGAGGACTAAAATGACGAGAATAATGACAGAGACTGCGCTCCGGATAACGGTAACGTTTCAGTAATATTATAACTTCCGTCAGACAAAAGTTATAATATAACTGAAACGTTACCGTTATCTGGAGCGCAGTCTGACGTTATTCTCGTAATTTTAGTCCTCTGTGAGTGCCGCTCGTTCTTTCAACATATCTCTGCAAACAAGCAAGAGAGGGCACCGGGGCAGTTGTATTTGGTACCAGAGTGCCGATTATCTGGGAAACTATATATATATATATATATATATATATGCAAACAAATATGATATAGCGCTGATTAATATCCAGAGTGTTAGCACATATAAAATGTGTATATATAACCTTATACACGTATGTCTCTATGGTGGAATCACAACAGCTTCTATTGATGCTGGGATATGCACTAGATCCTCGTGATAATTTTCAGGACCGCAGCTCCCCTTCAAACAATCCGAACTCCTCCGGAGAAAAGATATCTGTCAATAGAACATATATAGGGGGCGCTCCATAGTGCATAAAAACCTTTTTTTTATCTTTTAAAAAACACAAAAAGTGCTTAAAACAACTGTTTTACATTCGTACCAGAAGGCAACCAGTGTGGGCTGGTTACCACGTGATTCCAAACAATGATCAATAGGTATAGCTGGAACAAGTGTCAGTCAGTCGCAATGGAAACCTCCACCCGCCGGCGGCTGATTTCCCCAGACTCACGGGCAGGAATCACATACGTCCTCGACTCCTCGCTCAGCACTACCAACGATCCTCTACGTCACTAGACTCCGCCCCCAGGCGGTATGCCAGCGGTCGGGATTCCGGCGCCGGTATAAACATCCTAGTGATATTTGGTGGACCCCCTTTATTCAAGTAAACCTTAGTTACCTTTTATACCAGTAAATAAAGACACGGAGACTTGATTTTGGCAGAAAAATTGCTAGCTATTTATTTGACCCTAACCATAGCAAAACCTGTAATTGGAAAAAGTTTGTTAAGATGCCGAATCAGCCGGCATAATGGTGGCAGAAAAAAGAACGGCTCTATTAAAACTATTGGTAAACTTAAAGTGGTAAACTGATCGAAACCGTCCAGCACCCTATCAAAACCGGTAATAGGTGTCAACACAACCCCCACAGTGACTTCCCACCGCTCCTGGGTGCCCTGCCGCTGCCTCCCGGATGGGTGGTCGAGCGGCCATTAAGTCGATGGAGGTGAGTGCACCTAAACCATATAACACTGAAACTTACTACCTATAAAAACCATACAACTACAAACTGCCGTTCTTTTCCGCCTATAAATAGCCAACGAATAAACCAGCCAAGCAATTAAACGCCACTGCACTCCGCGTCAAACAAAACACAACCTCTACCCATAGGGCGGGAGGGCGGGAAGGAAATTCACAGGCAAAGAGACCCAAAATGGCCACTCCTGCCTATATATATCCTAACCCTCCCCTTTTCCTAAGGCTGTACTACCTCACAGCTAGGTCCACTCCTCCCAGGATGTTTAACTCATTCCTCTCCTATGTAGTCAATTCTCTCTCCTAAACATCCTAGTGATATTTGGTGGACCCCCTTTATTCAAGTAAACCTTAGTTACCTTTTATACCAGTAAATAAAGACACGGAGACTTGATTTTGGCAGAAAAATTGCTAGCTATTTATTTGACCCTAACCATAGCAAAACCTGTAATTGGAAAAAGTTTGTTAAGATGCCGAATCAGCCGGCATAATGGTGGCAGAAAAAAGAACGGCTCTATTAAAACTATTGGTAAACTTAAAGTGGTAAACTGATCGAAACCGTCCAGCACCCTATCAAAACCGGTAATAGGTGTCAACACAACCCCCACAGTGACTTCCCACCGCTCCTGGGTGCCCTGCCGCTGCCTCCCGGATGGGTGGTCGAGCGGCCATTAAGTCGATGGAGGTGAGTGCACCTAAACCATATAACACTGAAACTTACTACCTATAAAAACCATACAACTACAAACTGCCGTTCTTTTCCGCCTATAAATAGCCAACGAATAAACCAGCCAAGCAATTAAACGCCACTGCACTCCGCGTCAAACAAAACACAACCTCTACCCATAGGGCGGGAGGGCGGGAAGGAAATTCACAGGCAAAGAGACCCAAAATGGCCACTCCTGCCTATATATATCCTAACCCTCCCCTTTTCCTAAGGCTGTACTACCTCACAGCTAGGTCCACTCCTCCCAGGATGTTTAACTCATTCCTCTCCTATGTAGTCAATTCTCTCTCCTAAACATCCTAGTGATATTTGGTGGACCCCCTTTATTCAAGTAAACCTTAGTTACCTTTTATACCAGTAAATAAAGACACGGAGACTTGATTTTGGCAGAAAAATTGCTAGCTATTTATTTGACCCTAACCATAGCAAAACCTGTAATTGGAAAAAGTTTGTTAAGATGCCGAATCAGCCGGCATAATGGTGGCAGAAAAAAGAACGGCTCTATTAAAACTATTGGTAAACTTAAAGTGGTAAACTGATCGAAACCGTCCAGCACCCTATCAAAACCGGTAATAGGTGTCAACACAACCCCCACAGTGACTTCCCACCGCTCCTGGGTGCCCTGCCGCTGCCTCCCGGATGGGTGGTCGAGCGGCCATTAAGTCGATGGAGGTGAGTGCACCTAAACCATATAACACTGAAACTTACTACCTATAAAAACCATACAACTACAAACTGCCGTTCTTTTCCGCCAAAAGCGAAGGACTCCATCCCAGAGTCCTCGCACCGCCACCATGACCTACCCTAACTCCTGCAACACTAGGAACAGATCCTCCAGGAACAACATCATCCCCTCATTGGATAGATGCACACCATCAGGCCGAAAAAGGTGTTTGTCTCGGAACCGAACCGTGGGGTGGCGAACCACTTTACCTCCGTGGGCCAAAACCCACTTCGCCACCACCCCATTCACCTTTATCCTGGCTTCATCTATTACGCGTCCGTCCTCCACACCTCGCCAACTCAACCTTGGCACCATCAGGGAAAATACCAATATACAATTGGTCCATGCTGCGGCCACCCTTGCCAGATCCTGTATCATGGCCCACCGTAACTCCAAGGAAGTCCTCTTCCCTAGGTCGTTGCCACCTAAGTGGACAACCAAAACCTTGGGAACTCCATGCTTCCTGGCCTGACTGACTAGTCTACTCATCAGATCTTTCCACATCATTCCTCGCCAACCAAGCCATCTGATTCCCTGACCACCAGGAAACCTCTGAGCAGTATCAGAGGCCAAAAACCTTGCTGCCCAAAAGACATACGAGTGGCCGACCACCCAAACGGACAAGCCATCAGCGAAACAACCTGAAGGGAAGGACAAAGGGGTAAAATGTGTTACTAGAATTCTACATAAATTGTGATTGTGTTAACCTGAAGGATCTGCCAAAAAGAAAAAAAATTTTATTGCTTCCTAATGTCGCAGCAGTCACGGCCTAGCCGATCTCCCGAGCTTCTAGCCAGTTTGGTGCAAAAAACATTAAGACATTAAGGGAAAGGCAAAAGAAACAAAACAAAATTAAACGGGGTGGGGGGGGGGGGTGGGGGGGGTATAAAAAAGAGGGAAAAACATGAAATAACTCAGCTGGAGGTGAAAGCATAAAAACCTGCTGAGGGACTTAGATTAGAACAGATCAGCCGAATTAATGATTAGAATTCAGTCCGTCTAGTCAGGCAAAAATCGCAAAATAACTCCAGACCCCCGCTGCCGGCTCACGCCCGCAGCGGCAAGTGGCTAATCCCTGAGTAGGATCACACACGGGTAAACAAACCAACATACAGCGAACATAACATATGCATAAACACAAAGCAAAATTTATCTTACTCTAACTTTATCGAGGCAAGCTACGCTTAAGCAAAGCATCTCAAGCGATGGGGCGAATGTACCGCTTATAACAGGACAACTTCCATCGTCCCACCGCCTGGATTTGGGCCCCCGAAAAACCCGCAGCCGCTGCCGCCGTCGCAGCCCCTATGCGGAAGGAGTGTGTACCGAAGTGGGAGGGGGAAAGGCCCAAGCTCGTCAGACAGCGACCCATCATCCACCGAAATTGGAACTTCGTTACTGGCAGCCCGTCATAGTGCAGCAACCACGACCCCCGACAGTCGGGCCTCACTGCCTCGTATTGTACTGCCAACCGTACTGGGCATATGCTCTCCTCAAGTGCCGGAACCAGGGTGACCCATCGGCCCTTCCCCACCTGGTCCGTCTTAGAGCGTCGCAATCTGCACAGCAAGGACCTCCCACTCACCACCACGTCCCCTACCAGCATGCGCGAATCCGTTTGCTTAGAAGGCGCTACCAACTCCGATATCCTAAAGGCACCGTGGTAAGCCATAGAGAACGCCAATCTAAAAAGCAGCGATTCAAACATAGACGATGCGATGGCTCCGACCGACCCAATGATGCCCGGCAGCAAAGCCGCATCAATGGGCCGCCTTCTGTCAGGCGGCGTAGGCGCCACGCGCGCCCATCCTTTCATAGCCTTAAGCAGAATCCCACTTTTCGTCACATCGGGAACACCCTTAATTCTGCAGAAGAACGCAATGCCAGCCAAGTACCGGGAAACCACCGCTCTAGACCTCCCCGAAACATAAAGCTGCCAAATAAAAGAAAGCATCATCCGATGCCCGCTCTTACCTCGTTGCTTCCGTCCTCTAGCAAATTCTTCCCATTCGCTCCAGGCCTGTTCGTAAGCCTTAAGCGTGGATGGCGCGACCGATCGCAGTGCTAGACCCTCCAGTCCGGCTCGATGACCTGCCAGACATAACCGGGACAATGAAAACCCCGTTCGTCGGCCTCGGGAGCCAACAAGTAAAACCTATCCCATTGCCCTCGTGATAGCGCATCAGCGACCCCATTTTCCAGACCTGGCACGTGTTGTGCGCGAAACCACACGTTCCTGCGCAGGCAAGTAAGCAGCAACTGCCCTAGCACCCGTAGCACCACCAGCGATTTTGCCCTCTGGTTGTTAATCGCGTGCACCACGCCCAGATTGTCGCATCTGAACAGGATGCTGCGATGTGCTAGCCGCTCGCCCCAAATTTCCAGCGCAACCATGATGGGAAAAAGTTCCAGGAGCAGAAGGTCCTTAGTCAAACCCGCCTGGTGCCAGTCCACCGGCCATGACGCCGCGCACCAAGATCCCTCAAGATAGCAACCAAAACCGGAGGCTCCTGCCGCGTCGGTGAACAGCTGCAATCTAGCGCTGTCGACCGTTGGAGCCTGCCATATGCGCACACCGTTGAAATCCTCCAGGAACGAGGCCCATACTGCCAGATCCCTTTTTAACTCCGCGGACAAGCGTACAAAGTGGTGCGGCCTGGCACACCCCGCAGTCGCTCTTTCAAGCTTCCGGCAGAAAACCCTGCCCATCGGGATGACCCGACACGCAAAGTTAAACATGCCCAGCAAGGATTGCGCCTGCCGCAGCCTAACCTTGCGCGAACCCATGAAATTGCCAATGGCTTCGCGAAGCTTAGCCACTTTGTCCAAAGGAAGGCGACACGTGCCTGACACCGTGTCGATCTCGATTCCCAGAAATGACAGGCAAGAAACCGGCCCCTCCGTTTTGTCCTCGGCCACTGGCACTCCGAAATGACAAAACAATGCTCGTATACTGAAAAGCAAGTTGCCGCACCGCGGCGAATCCGCCGGTCCCGTACAAAGGAAATCATTGAGGTAGTGGGCAACCCCGTGCCCACCCGACGAAGACTCCACGCACCAATGCAGGAAAGTGCTAAAACGTTCGAAATACGAGCATGAAACGGAACATCCCATCGGCAAACATTTGTCAATGAAATATTCTGATCCAATCCGGAAGCCCATAAAACGGAATGAGTCCGGATGGAGGGGCAGCAACCGAAAAGCGGATTCGACGTCGATCTTTGCCATGAGGGCCCCAGCGCCGTAGCTGCGGACCAATTCAAGCGCCTCGTCAAACGACTGATACACTACCGAGCAATGAGCCGGAGGTATGGCGTCGTTGACCGAGGCCCCCGCTGGGTAGGAAAGGTGTTGAATCAGTCGAAAAGAACCGGGCGTTTTCTTGGGGACCACCCCCACCGGGGAGATGACGAGGTCCTCCACTGGGGGTGTTGCAAACGGCCCCTCCATCCTGCCCAGCCTGACCTCTTTATCGACCTTTTCCCGCAACACTAAAGGCAAGGCCCGAGCAGACTGGAGGTTCCTCTGTGCCCGAACCGTAACATCGCTCGCAACAGGCAAGCGGAAACCAAAACTAAAACCTGAATATAAAAACCTGGCATCCTCCCTATTCGGATACCAATCCAACCATCTACCCATAGCCTCTAACCTAATTGGCGTTGGCGCCCTGTGGAGTGCTCCCGCCGGGTGCCGCTCTCGTGTAGGATTGCTTAGTACGGGGACCCTGCCGATTGCTCTTGAAGCAGGATGAGGCAGGGTGGGAACCCCCACAATGGAGGCAAGCGTGACGGAACCGACACTGCTTGCCGTAGGAACATGCAGCGTTGTTAAACGCGAAACAGAGTCCTTTCGTTGCGGGCTGCTTCCCTGCCCGGACGGCCGACCTACCTGGCTTGGCCGACCCGCCGTCCGCGCCGGGCGCATGGGCGGACGGCCCAGCACGGTGTCCGTCCGCCCCTGCGCTCCGGGGCTCCTTGGCCTGCTGCGAGGCCCTGGTGACCTTAAGCCATACCTCCACGTCCTTGAAACCGAAATCCATCACGTACAACCCGTCCTGCTTCTCCCGGAATTCTTCATCATACCTACGCCATTCGTTACCCGCCGACGTGCGTTGCATATCGTGCACGAGATGCAGGTACCGAATGACATTCATGTGTTCCTCTGGCCTGTCCTCAAGGTAACAAGCCGCGAAAACCCAGAAACCCGCCAGCCAGTTATCAAACGTGCGGAACGCCTCGTCCCCTATGCCCTTCTTAGCGGTTGCTGCCTTAAAATCTTTTTTAGCGTCTTTAGTCAAGACGAAGACATCTACGTAGTCCCCCCTGCGAATCTTCTTGCTGCAGCTATCCCTAAGCCCCCGCATGACAGCGGTATATTCGCAGCGGACCACGCCTGGCAGGTCGCGTCGCTTCCTGGCCCTGCGAGATTCCTTGCTAAGCCGCCTTCGCCTCTTATGCCTCTCCTGCTGCCCAGCCGCCTTCTTGGCATATTTGGTTGCCCTTTTCTTCGCCTTTGTCGTGCTACTGACGTCGGACGCTGCCGAAGAAAGGGAGGAGGAGGAAGAAGAGGAAGGGGAAGAGCTGCGCGAACACGAGGGCGTACTTGAAACCGACCCCGACTGTTCCGCCTCACCTGAAGCCGTAGATTGGTCAGATCCAGATTCCTCAGGCGCGACGTACGTAACATCCTCATCTTCCGATTCCGGTACCCCTGTATCCGCTTGAACATCTGTGGGCAGAAAAGGGAGAGAGGACCCGGACACAAAGAGTGGCGTGCGCCTAGCCCGTCCAGGAGTAGGCGTGCCAGATGACTGCACACTCTCGTCTTGCCGCGGCTGCTGATGCAGCTGTGCCGCGGCCGCACCAAGCTCCCGGCACGCACGCGCTACCCTCTGGGCGGCTGAAACGGCACCAGCGCCCGATCCGCCCGGCACCCCCCCGGACCCGCCCTCGAACTCCGGGGCCACGGCGAGCGGACCCAATGCCGCCACCACCGTGGCAAGGGCCGACGCAAACGCGCCTTGCGGTTCAGCGTGACCCCGGGACGCCGTGACGTCGCCTGATGGCTGCCGTGTCGGAGGCACACTGCGATTAGAACCGCCGCTGGGCATAGGCAGCCAGGACCCATCCGCTCCGCGGCCAGGTCGGCCCTGGAGGGGGGGGGTACGCAATGTTAGGATACCTCACCCCGGATAACCACCCCTCCATCCATCCTGCACCGACCCGCCCCGGCCCCCTGGGAGTGATGCCTGACTCCCGCTCTGCCCCTTCTCTGAGGCTCACCTGCCGCCGGACGGAGCCAGCTCGGCCAGCCGGGTTGGCTCCGCTCCGTGGATCGCTAGGTGCCCGCGATGCTGTGCCCTCAGCACCGCTGGGCTCATTCCCCCCAAAACCTGGTTGATCCCTGCCAGGCCTCCTCCCCCCCCTCGTCATGCCGGGATCCGGCCGCAACGAGGAGGGCTGTGGGGACACAGAGTGCTGCGGCGTCGCTGCGCGCACACGTGCGCGCACACGTGCGCGAGAGACGCCGCCGGAGCCGCGCGTGGGCGCGCGCGCACGCCGTGCGCGTGCCCCACCGCTTACAGCCCGGGCGCCCTCCGCTGAGGTCTCTGCTGGTGTGCCCGTCGATCCAGCTCTGGGCCCCGCGACGGGCCTGGCCCTGATCGCCACTAACTCCCGCCCGGCTCTCACCCCCTGCCTGGGGCCTCCATCCTGCCCCGGCAAGCGTGAGTGTGCGGGAGTCGAAGTAGCGGGTGCCGAAAGGCGCCCGGCGAGGCGCGCCAGCGCGCGCCCGCGGGCGCCCGCATTCCCGGCACCCCTGGCCGACCCCGGAGGCGAGGGCTGTTGCTCGCCCCTCTCCGGGAGGCCAGACCTCCGAGCCGCCCCGGACCGCCGACCGCGCCCGCCCGCAGAGGCAGACCCGACCACAGGGTCGCCAGAGGAGCGCGTTCTGCGCTCCGAACCCCCTGCCATCTGAGAGGCCCCAGGGGAAGGTACGGCCTCATCAGAGCCGGACACCCCTGCCCCGAGACCAGCCTCACCAGACTGGTAATGGGCTGGGGCACCAGCGGACCGGCGTGGGCGGCTGGAGGCCATTCTGTCCAATTTAGTAAACTTTTAAAGTGAAATAAAGTAAGGGTGAAAAATCTGCAAAGCAGCACTCACCCAAGGAAATTCACAGGCAAAGAGACCCAAAATGGCCACTCCTGCCTATATATATCCTAACCCTCCCCTTTTCCTAAGGCTGTACTACCTCACAGCTAGGTCCACTCCTCCCAGGATGTTTAACTCATTCCTCTCCTATGTAGTCAATTCTCTCTCCTTCGGGTCGCCGGGAGCCCGTCCGCCGGCATACCATACTACACCCGTTAACAGGTGTATAACATCAAGCACCTAGCCATGCAGTCTTCATTTGCAAACATTTGTGAAACAAAATGGATTGTTCTGAAAATCTCAGTGACTTCAAATGTGGTACTGTGATAGGATGCCACCACAGCTAATCCATAGCTGAAGAGTTCTGAATTTCCACTGGCATTAATGTAAGCAAAAAAACTGTGCAGTGGGAGCCTAATGGAATGGGCTATCATGGCCAAGCAGCTGCATTCAAGCCTCAAATCACCAAGTCTAATGCCAAGCATCAGATGGAGTGGTGTAAATCATACTGACACTGGATTGTGGAGCAGTGGTAACGTGTTCTGTGGAGAGACTGGGTTGATCGCAAAAAAGCAAAATGTTTCTCTAATGGGCAAAACCATCTTGTACTGCAGGCGGGGCATGTGTAACATGTGCAGAGAGAGTTAGATTTGGGTGGAGTGTGTTCAAACTGAAATCTAAATTGCAGTGTAAAATGAAAGCAGCCAATATTTACCCTGCACAGAAACAAAATAACCCACCCAAATCTAATGGTGTGTACACACAGTGAGATATTTTCTTACGATTTTGACTATATAGTCAAAATCATAAGAAAAGTTTGTGCAGATCGCAAGGTGAAAGTCACCTTGCGAAACCGATTCGATCTCGATGCGCGGTCCCGCGCGGTCGGCATCGCAAGCCTAGATAGATTGAGCAGGCAAGTCAATTTTGACTATCTCTATAGAAGAGATAGTCAAAATTGACACTTAGCCCAAATCGCACATAGTCAGTATCGCAAGCACACTCATTATGTGCTTGCGATGCTGACCTAGCCCCCATCGCATAGTGAGAATCGGGCATAGCTCGAATCTCACTGTGTGTATGGGCCTTAGCTCTCTGCACATGTTATATCTGTCCACCCTGCAGTGCAACATGGTTTTGCCCATTAGAGAAAGATTTTGCTCTTGCGATCAACCCTGAATTAGGCCCTGACTGCATTATGCCAAAAGTGAAGTTTGGTGGAGGAGGGATAATGATATGGGGCTGTTTTTCAGGGTTTGGGCTAGGCCCCTTATTTCCAGTGAAGGGCAATCTTAATGCTTCAGCATACCAAGACATTTTGGACAATGGTATTCTTCCAAATTTGTGGCAACAGTTTGGGGAAGGCGCTTTTCTATTCCAACATGACTGTGCACCAGTGCACAAATCAAGGACTATAAAGACATTGGGGCAGATGTGTTAAGCCTGGAGAAGGGATAAAGAAGTGATAAAGCAGTGATAAGTGCAATGTGATAACACACCAGCCAGTCAGCTCCTGACATTTTTCAAATCCTTAATGGTTGGCTGGTGCGTTATCATCTTGCGCTTATCACTAGTTTATCACTTCTTTATTCCTTCTCTAGGTTAATATATCTGCCCCATGGTTTGATGAATTTGGTGTGGAAGAATTTGACTGGCCCACACAGAGCCCTGACCTCAACCCCATCAAGCATCTTTGAGATGAACTGTAACGGAGATTGCGAGCTAGGCCTACTGGTCCAACTTCAGCGCCTGACCTCATAAATGCTCTACAAAATGAGTGGGCACAAATTCCCACAGAAACACTCCAAAATCTTAAGGAAAGCCTTCCAGGAAGATTGGAAGCTGTTATAGCTGCAAAAGGGGGACCAACTCCATATTAAAGTATATGTATTTGCATGCAATGTCATTACAGTCCCTGTTGGTGTAATTGTCAGGCATCCAAATACTTTTGTCCATATAGTGTATGTCACAGAGTCAAACACATATTTGCTGACTTTTTGGGAGGTGCTGGGGGAGGAGACCTAGATAGGAGGTGCTAGGGGCGTGGTGCCATTATTGGTATTGATAGATGTCAGTCAGTCCAGATGAATATTCTTAACCAGCCATGGTTTATTAACCAACAGAAATAATACAGTGTTAATAGTAGTGCAGATGTGCAGTATATGCAAGGTTAATGCATTATACAGCAGCAGTATGCAGCGGTGTGTTATATATACACACTCTATATATGATAGGACACAGAGCAACCCCTCTGACTGTGGAGGATAACGTAGAAACCGCACAGAGACGCTGCATCATTGCGCAGTAGTGCATAGATTCTGAGAATCACACTGACATCAATATTACCTAGGTACTAGGGTGCCGGGACAAAGGGAGACAGTGCAGAGCCCTCTCCTTTCAGCACCAATGAGTTGCGTAATTGCGGTACCGCCCCCACTATATATACAGTGCCACAATTCTAAATAAAGTGCCAGCGCAGGGCACTGTGGCAGATGCAGGAGGCTGGCCTCCTCTCTTGGGAGTTAGGGACAGCTCCCCAAACTTGAGTTGTGGGGGCGGGTCTCTGGAACATTCCGGGAGAGGAGACAAGAATGACCAGATAAATCCTTTATGAACTTTTTCACCTGGTGGTTTTTTTTCTGGTTCACAAACGTTCAAGAAAAAGGGTAATAAAGGAATTACGCATAATGGAAAAGGCATTGACGCTCCTACCATTAAGAAATGGACTTTATACTAATTCTGTTGTGTTCTATTTTATTGTATTGGAGATGCACTTACCCAAATAAATTTGAGAAAATGTTGCCCTTAATTGCTCTTTGAACAACTCATCAAAATCATAAAGAGGATTTCCAATTTAGAAGCTCCAGAGGATTGTCTCTGATGATCTACAAAGCGTTGGTCCTGAATCCTGAACAAGCTGGCATCTAGTCCATGGGCTTAGTTTGAGTTTTAAGTCGGGAGCTGATTTAAACGCTTGAGAGCAGCCAAGTTTTGTTACTTACAACTGTTTATTGAAAAAGCAAGTGGAAAGCATTAGAATAACATAAACCTTTAGAAAGTTGTAGAAGTCATTCATAATACTTGCATTAGTATTACCTATGCAAATTTTGACATTAAAATACTTTTGATTACATAACAAGACATTAAAACAATATATATTAGGAACAGAAGCAACATAGCATTTCAGAAATACTGTCACAGTAATTTAACAGTAATGTACCCTATATATATATATATATATATATATATATATAAAACTGAAAACTTTATTTACATCCCATGACTCCTCAGTGTCGTCACTGAAATGCATTCATGGATGTTGATAAAGTTTAATAAAAATCTTCCTAATGAAACTCACCTTATATAATATAAAAGGTTAATAGTATTATCCATGAAGTTTAAAGCAGTGAACTTGCACAATCTGGCATTTTAAGTTGCGTTTATGAGCAGATGTTCTGCTTATTATGATATCATTTTGCATTAGCAATTAAATCCACACAGAACACAATTTTGAGAGACCGCTCAAAGCTTTGTGCCACAGGCTTAATTTATATAGTTATCTGCTGTGCAATTTTCAGTACAATATAGCACAGCAAATGAAGCTCCAGAGTAATGGGGAGAGCGTTCTACAAGAGTGCACACAGGAGTGTGAGTGCGATTCTGCCGTAAGAAGTGTGTTATACGGTATAGAGCAGAGCCGGATTAAGGGGGAGGGGCCCCTGGGGGTTAGTACCCCGGGCCCCACTTTCTAAAAGGGCCCCCCACCACCCGCAGCAGATCGGATCGCTTTTACCTTTTTGCAATGCTGAACTCTCTGTCACGATCCGGGTATCTGGACGCCATTTCTTACCCATCAGATGCCTCCTAAGGCTGGCTCAGCGCTCCAGGACCGGATCCCATCTGTTATCCTGATGTGTACATTCCTGTATCCTCTCCTGTCACTCTGGGACGCTGTCACAGTAAACGCCATATTACACCTGGCATGGCGTCTCCCGCGGCCTCCGCCGCCGTCCCTGAACTTCTGCATGCAGAGTGTCTGAGTGGCGATTACGTCAGCCGCGGCCTCCGCTGTGTCCGCGTGGTTGGATGTGCATCTGTCAGCCTGGCGCCTCCTGTCTCCGGTGGCCGGCGCCGCCATTACTGTTTTCATTACCACATGGATTACAAACCAAACTTCCCTCCAAGTGTCTGCATGGGCGCAGCCATCTTGGATTCTGTCAGCTGATCATTTCCACCAATCTGTTCTCAGTATTGATAATCTGCATAATTGCCTAGCCAATCCCTTCCTTGCTGCAGGTATAAATACACTGTGCCTGAGCAAGGAAGGCGTCAGTGCTTTGGTTGTCAAACCTAGTTCCTGTTTGTCTCTCTCCTGTGATTGTCTTCCAGGTTCCAGCTCCTGTCTCAAGACTTCCACCATAGAGACCCGCACCAGCATTCCACCTGCGGTGTAGCCTGACTCTCCAATCCATTGTGGATTCATCTGTTTCCAGCTACAACATTATCTGCTTCCAGCTCAGCTTCCAGCAGAGTACAGCTTCTCTTAAAGGGCCGGTGTCCTTTCTACACTTTACCACTCTCCACCGGTATTATTATTTCTCCGCTCTCAAGTTCTACATTTCAGTTCATATTTCATCGCTCCCAAGTTCATTTATTATTTAACTGGTTCCAGCCAGTATCCACTCCGTGCTAACAACAGTCTGGTTCCAGCCAGTATCCACAGCAGCCGTTTTATCTTCAGCAACCCAGCTTTTCCTGGAACACCAGCTGGCACAATCCTGGGTTATCTCCATTGCTACAGTCGGGCCTGGTAAGGACTTTCCATCTAGAAGATTATAAGAACTATCTCACACTACCAGTGCCCTGTGGCTCCTGCCATCCTGTAGTACCCAGGAACTGTATTTATTCTTTGCTGACTTTTACGTTTTCTTTTACTGCTGCTGTGTTGCGGAGTTGTCATAATAAACATCATTCACTTTTATCCAAGTTGTCGTGGTCACGCCTTCGGGCAGTTATTATTCATGTTACTTACATGTCCAGGGGTCTGATACAACCTCCCAGGTTCCGGTACATCTCAGCCCCTACAACTGAGGCTGCCTCCCGTCAGCTCAGGCCCTCAGTTGTGACAGTAAGCACTGACCTAATGAATCCAGCCGGAGACCAGGATCAAGCGGCCAGGCCGATGCAAGAACTGGCAGCCCGACTAGAACATCAGGAGGCTGCACAGGGCCACATCATCCGCTATCTCCAGGATCTCTCTACTCGGCTGGATGGGATTCAGACAACTCTCCGTGGATCAGGCGCGTCTGGTGCGTCAACCACAGTGACTCCAGCTATAACCCCACCCACCTTACCCATTTCTGCTCCACGTCTTCATCTTCCAACGCCAGCAAAATTTGACGGATCTCCAAGATTCTGCAGGGGATTTCTCAACCAGTGTGAGATTCAGTTTGAGCTACAACCTGGCAATTTTCCCAGTGACCGTACAAAAATTGCCTACATTATTTCTCCTCTCAGTGGCTCAGCCCTTGATTGGGCATCACCGTTATGGGAGAGGTCCGACACCCTGCTATCTTCCTACACTGCCTTCGTGTCAACATTCAGGCGCATCTTCGACGAGCCAGGCCGGGTAACCTCAGCTTCATCCGAGATTCTCCGTTTACGCCAGGGGTCACGTACTGTAGGACAATATCTGATACAGTTCCAGATCCTGGCATCTGAACTGGCATGGAACGACGAGGCCCTGTATGCTGCATTCTGGCATGGCTTATCTGAGCGTATTAAAGATGAGTTAGCTACCAGAGACTTACCTTCTAAGTTAGATGAGCTAATCTCACTCTGCACGAAAGTTGATTTACGTTTCAGAGAGAGAGCAACTGAGCGTGGAAGATCATCTGCTCCAAAATCTTCTGCTCCTCCTCCTCGTCAACTGTCACCATCTAAAGATGAGCCCATGCAACTTGGCCGTTCCCGTATAACTCCTGCTGAGCGCCGAAGACGTCTCTCCGAGTCTCTCTGTCTCTATTGTGCAGCTCCGTCTCACACCATTAATGCCTGTCCCAAACGTCCGGGAAACTCCAAATCCTAGCTCACCAAGGAGAGGGCCGGCTAGGAGTAATGATCTCCTCTCCATCTCCTCAAGATTGTAATCTCCCAGTCTCGCTTCAAGTTGCTCAACGTTATCGGAACGTCATTGCCCTCCTTGATTCCGGAGCAGCTGGGAACTTTATTACCGAAGCCTATGTTAAACGGTGGTCCCTACCCACCGAGAGACTTCCTTCGTCCATTTCTTTAACTGCCGTGGATGGCAGCAAAATTTTTGATGCAGTTATTTCTTTAAGGACTCTACCAGTTCGTCTGAGAGTGGGAGTTCTTCATTCCGAACTTATTTCTTTTTTAGTGATTCCAAGAGCCACACATCCTGTGGTCCTGGGCCTTCCATGGCTCCGTCTTCACAATCCTACAATTGATTGGACGACTACGCAAATCCTGGCATGGGGTTCCTCCTGTGCTGAGACATGTTTGTTTAAAGTATTGCCTGTCTGTTCTTCCTCCCCCCGGTCGTCTGATGTTCCACCTCCTCCATATCAAGATTTCACGGATGTGTTCAGTAAAGCTTCTGCTGATATCCTTCCTCCTCATAGAGAATGGGACTGCCCGATTGATCTCGTTCCAGGGAAGGTTCCACCTCGAGGCCGAACTTATCCGTTGTCTCTGCCTGAGACGCATTCTATGGAGGAATATATTAAAGAGAACCTAGCAAAGGGGTTCATTCGACCTTCTTCTTCTCCAGCCGGCGCAGGCTTCTTTTTTGTAAAAAAGAAAGATGGTGGTCTGCGGCCGTGCATCGACTACAGAGGTTTGAACGACATTACCATCAAGAACCGTTATCCTTTACCCCTGATTACTGAGCTCTTTGACAGAGTTAGCGGAGCTACCATCTTTACAAAGCTGGACTTGAGAGGTGCATACAATCTCATCCGGATCCGTGAGGGTGACGAGTGGAAGACCGCCTTTAACACCCGTGACGGACATTATGAGTACCTCGTCATGCCCTTCGGATTGAGCAATGCTCCAGCTGTCTTCCAGCATTTTGTCAATGAGATCTTCAGAGACATTCTATACCGTCATGTCGTGGTCTATCTAGACGATATCCTAATTTTTGCCAACGATTTAGAGGAACATCGTTTTTGGGTTAAAGAGGTTCTGTCCCGTCTCCGTGTCAATCATCTCTATTGCAAATTAGAAAAATGCGTCTTTGAAGTCAAGTCCATTCCGTTTCTAGGGTACATTGTGTCCGGTTCCGGACTAGAGATGGATCCTGAGAAACTACAAGCAATCCAAAATTGGCCAGTACCCTTAACCCTCAAAGGGGTCCAGAGGTTCTTAGGGTTCACCAACTATTACCGAAAGTTTATACGAGACTTTTCCACCATTGTGGCGCCTATTACTGCTTTCACTAAGAAGGGTGCTAACCCGTCCAAGTGGTCTGAAGAAGCCATGCAAGCATTTCATCTTTTAAAACAAAGGTTCATCTCTGCGCCTGTTCTGAAACAGCCTGACATCGACTCTCCTTTCATCTTAGAGGTGGATGCCTCCTCCGTTGGAGTAGGAGCGGTGTTATCTCAGAGGGCTAAAGATGGCCATTTACACCCTTGCAGTTTCTTCTCCCGGAAGTTCTCCCCAGCTGAGCGCAACTATGCCATTGGCGACCAGGAGTTGCTAGCCATCAAGCTCGCTCTAGAAGAGTGGAGGTATCTGTTGGAGGGAGCTTCTCATTCAATCACCATACTTACAGACCACAAGAACCTTTTATATCTGAAAGGCGCACAATGTCTCAACCCTCGTCAGGCCAGATGGGCACTTTTCTTTTCCAGGTTCGACTTTAAACTCCAGTTCTGTCCGGGCTCTCAGAATCGCAAGGCCGATGCCCTTTCCCGCTCATGGGAGCAAGAAAATGAGTCAGAGTCTTCAGACAAGCATCCTATTATAAATCCGTTGGCATTCTCCACGGTAGGGATGGACTCTACGCCCCCATCAGGGAAAAGTTTTGTGAAACCGATGCTAAGGAAGAAGCTCATGCATTGGGCCCATGCTTCCCGTTTTGCCGGACATACAGGTATCCAAAAAACCCTGGAGTTTATCTCTAGGTCCTATTGGTGGCCAACTCTGAAAAAGGACGTCTTGGAGTTTATTGCATCTTGCCCAAAGTGTGCTCAACATAAGGTATCCCGCCAGTCGCCTGCGGGGCAACTGGTTCCACTATCTGTTCCCCGTCGACCTTGGACCCATTTGTCGATGGATTTTATTACAGATTTATCCATGTGCAACAAGTTCAATACCATCTGGGTGGTAGTTGACCGGTTCACCAAGATGGCACACTTCATTCCTCTCACCGGTCTTCCGTCAGCTTCCAAGTTGGCTCAAGTATTCATACAAGAGATCTTCCGACTCCACGGTCTTCCTGAAGAAATTATCTCAGATCGAGGAGTTCAATTCACAGCCAAATTCTGGCGAAGTTTATGTCAAGTCCTCCAAGTCAAGCTAAAGTTTTCCACGGCTTACCATCCTCAGAACAATGGTCAAACCGAGAGGGTGAATCAGGACTTGGAGGCCTTCCTCCGCATCTATGTGTCCTCCTCTCAAGATGACTGGGTTCAATTACTTCCCTGGGCCGAGTTCTGTCATAACAACCAGTATCATTCTTCATCTGCTTCAACACCATTCTTCACTAACTTTGGATTCCACCCTAAAGTCCCTGAGTTCCAACCGCTTCCAGCAACTTCTGTTCCCGCAGTGGATATCACCTTGCATCAGTTTGCCAATATCTGGAAGAGCGTACGATCAGCTCTGCTCAAGGCATCGTTCAGGTACAAGAAGTTTGCGGATAAGAAGCGTCGAGCAGTTCCTGCTCTCAAGGTGGGTGATCGGGTATGGTTATCCACGAAGAATTTGAGGTTAAGAGTTCCCAGTATGAAGTTTGCACCTCGCTATATCGGTCCTTTCAAGATTGAACAAGTCATCAATCCTGTTGCTTACAGACTCCAGTTGCCTCCCTTCTTAAAAATACCCAGGACATTCCATGTTTCCCTGTTGAAACCGCTGATCTTGAATCGGTTTCATTCCTCACTTCCTCCAACTCCGAAAGTCCAAACTCAACGAGGCGTTGAGTATGAAGTGGCCAAGATCCTGGACTCACGTCACCGTTACGGTCAACTACAATATCTTATTGACTGGAAGGGTTATGGTCCTGAGGAACGTTCATGGACCAATGCTTCTGATGTCCATGCTCCTGCCTTGGTCCGGAGATTCCATTCCAAGTTTCCTCAAAAGCCAAAGAAGTGTCCTGGGGCCACTCCTAAAGGGGGGGGTGCTGTCACGATCCGGGTATCTGGACGCCATTTCTTACCCATCAGATGCCTCCTAAGGCTGGCTCAGCGCTCCAGGACCGGATCCCATCTGTTATCCTGATGTGTACATTCCTGTATCCTCTCCTGTCACTCTGGGACGCTGTCACAGTAAACGCCATATTACACCTGGCATGGCGTCTCCCGCGGCCTCTGCCGCCGTCCCTGAACTTCTGCATGCAGAGTGTCTGAGTGGCGATTACGTCAGCCGCGGCCTCCGCTGTGTCCGCGTGGTTGGATGTGCATCTGTCAGCCTGGCGCCTCCTGTCTCCGGTGGCCGGCGCCGCCATTACTGTTTTCATTACCACATGGATTACAAACCAAACTTCCCTCCAAGTGTCTGCATGGGCGCAGCCATCTTGGATTCTGTCAGCTGATCATTTCCACCAATCTGTTCTCAGTATTGATAATCTGCATAATTGCCTAGCCAATCCCTTCCTTGCTGCAGGTATAAATACACTGTGCCTGAGCAAGGAAGGCGTCAGTGCTTTGGTTGTCAAACCTAGTTCCTGTTTGTCTCTCTCCTGTGATTGTCTTCCAGGTTCCAGCTCCTGTCTCAAGACTTCCACCATAGAGACCCGCACCAGCATTCCACCTGCGGTGTAGCCTGACTCTCCAATCCATTGTGGATTCATCTGTTTCCAGCTACAACATTATCTGCTTCCAGCTCAGCTTCCAGCAGAGTACAGCTTCTCTTAAAGGGCCGGTGTCCTTTCTACACTTTACCACTCTCCACCGGTATTATTATTTCTCCGCTCTCAAGTTCTACATTTCAGTTCATATTTCATCGCTCCCAAGTTCATTTATTATTTAACTGGTTCCAGCCAGTATCCACTCCGTGCTAACAACAGTCTGGTTCCAGCCAGTATCCACAGCAGCCGTTTTATCTTCAGCAACCCAGCTTTTCCTGGAACACCAGCTGGCACAATCCTGGGTTATCTCCATTGCTACAGTCGGGCCTGGTAAGGACTTTCCATCTAGAAGATTATAAGAACTATCTCACACTACCAGTGCCCTGTGGCTCCTGCCATCCTGTAGTACCCAGGAACTGTATTTATTCTTTGCTGACTTTTACGTTTTCTTTTACTGCTGCTGTGTTGCGGAGTTGTCATAATAAACATCATTGACTTTTATCCAAGTTGTCGTGGTCACGCCTTCGGGCAGTTATTATTCATGTTACTTACATGTCCAGGGGTCTGATACAACCTCCCAGGTTCCGGTACATCTCAGCCCCTACAACTGAGGCTGCCTCCCGTCAGCTCAGGCCCTCAGTTGTGACACTCTCGGCTCTGCCCCGCAAACGCTGGCGCCGCATAGCAATAGAGTATGCTGCGGGGCCGCACCACATTACATGATAGCAGTCAGTCAGCCGGCGGGGATAAGGTACAAGGCTGGCTGACTTACGAGCTGCTGCTGGGCGGAGCTACATAGTAACGAGTACAGTGCTCAGAGAGGTGGTCGGCAGTAGGAGGAGCACGGAGAGGGGCAGAATGAGGCACTGGAGTATGCTGGGTACAGGACATACCACTGACAGAGGGGCCCTCTGCTGGTGCTGGTGATAGTGGCTGCAGCCTGCTTCTCACTCACGGGCAGTCACAGATAGCTGCCTGTGCACATCGGAGCTGAGATCATCAGCA
Organism: Pseudophryne corroboree; assembly: GCF_028390025.1. NCBI lineage: Eukaryota > Metazoa > Chordata > Amphibia > Anura > Myobatrachidae > Pseudophryne > Pseudophryne corroboree. The sequence continues at coordinate 938,867,341 of NC_086445.1, read as the reverse complement.
CCAGATGATCCCTCTGTCTTTTGCTCATGATATCTAGGTTTACTATTGTGGTTGTGTGCCCCCTCTCCCATGCTCAAAGTACAGGGTACTTCAGCCCAGAGTCCGTATTAGTTCAGCTCTCCTCCAGTCCTGACTCCTCCACAAGTTGCCCCTCCCCCAGGTCTCCTGTAGCTTCTCCCTTCTCTCCCTGTTGCCCTGCCTGTGCAGCTAGACACAGGCGCACAGATGAAAAAAGTTTCTCAGCTGTGCCACTGCTCCAAGCCTCCCCATGCATGTCTCTGCCCCCCCCCACACACACACACCATGTGTGTCTCTGCCTCTCCCTCCTACTCCATATGTGCCTCTGCCCCCCCACACCATGTGTGTCTCATCACCCCTCCTACTCCATATGTGCCTCTGCCCCCCCACACCATGTGTGTCTCATCCCCCCTCTTACTCCATATGTGCCTCTGCCCCCCACCCCATGTGTGTCTCGTCCCCCCTCCTACTCCATATGTGCCTCTGCCCCCCACACCATGTGTCTCATCCCCCCTCCTACTCCACATGTGCCTCTGCCCCTCCACACCATGTGTGTCTCATCCCCCTCCTACTCCATATATGCCTCTGCCCCCCACCCCATGTGTGCCTCTGCCTCTCCCTCCTACTCGATATGTGCCTCTGTCACCTATAACAGCTAAGTTTGCCCCACCTTGTGAGCATTTGCTTTTCCCCCTTCTATGCTTCATTCTTTCCCATTTGTGCTTTGCCCACTCTCCTATTGCCACATTTTTCACCAGGGCCTTTGTCCTCTCTATGGGGGAAATTTACTAAGCTCCCGATTTTGACCGAGATGCCGTTTTTTCATCAAAGTGTCATCTCGGTAATTTACTAAACTCAAATCATGGCAGTGATGAGGGCATTCGTAATATTTTGAAGTCCTAGGAAAAAAATCACGAATGAATACACCATCGGTCAAAACGCGGCTGTTTAAGTATGAATCTCGGTCATTTACTAAGAAGTGCAAAGCAAAAAAAACAACAAACACTGCCGTGAAAAATTACAACTCGTAAAAAAGTGCTAAAAAAAAACAGACCTTTATTTTTTATTCGTGATTGGATAGGCATGCACGGATCCATGAGATCCGTGCATGTATATCAGTGGGAAGGGGTGGGAAAGTGCTTATTTTTTTAAAAAAAATTGCGTGGGGTCCCCCCTCCTAAGCATAACCAGCCTCGGGCTCTTTGAGCCGATCCTGGTTGCAAAAATATGGGTAAAAAAATGACAGGGGTTCCCCCATATTTAAGCAACCAGCATCGGGCTCTGCGCCTGGTCCTGGTTCCAAAAATACGGGGGACAAAAAGAGTAGGGGTCCCCCGTATTTTTAAAACCAGCACCGGGCTCCACTAGCTGGACAGATAATGCCACAGCCGGGGGTCACTTTGATATAGTGCCCTGCGGCCGTGGCATCAAAAATCCAACTAGTCACCCCTGGCCGGGGTACCCTGGGGGAGTGTGGACCCCTTCAATCAAGGGGTCCCCCCCCCCCAGCCACCCAAGGGCCAGGGGTGAAGCCCGAGGCTGTCCCCCCCCATCCAATGGGCTGCGGATGGGGGGGCTGATAGCCTTTGTTGTAAAAGAAAAGATATTGTTTTTAGTAGCAGTACTACAAGTCCCAGCAAGCCTCCCCCGCATGCTGGTACTTGGAGAACCACAAGTACCAGCATGCGGCGGAAAAACGGGCCCGCTGGTACCTGTAGTACTACTACTAAAAAAATACCAAAAAAAACACAAGACACACACACCGTGAAAGTATAATTTTATTACATACATACACACATACATACATACATACTTACCTTATGTTCCCACGCAGGTCGGTCCTCTTCTCCAGTAGAATCCAAGGGGTACCTGTTGAAGAAATTATACTCGCGAGATCCAGGGGTCCAGGGTCCTCGGGGAATCCAGGTGTAATCCACGTACTTGAAAAAAATAACAAAACGGACACTCGAGCCACGAACTGAAAGGGGACCCATGTTTTCACATGGGTCACCTTTCCCCGAATGCCAGAAACCCACTCTGACTGATGTCTAAGTGGGTTTCTTCAGCCAATCAGGGAGTGCCACGTTGTAGCACTCTCCTGATCGGCTGTGTGCTCCTGTACTGAGTGACAGGCGGCACACGGCAGTGTTACAATGTAGCGCCTATGCGCTCCATTGTAACCAATGCTGGGAACTTTCTGCCCTGCGGTTGACCTAAAGTGACGTCACCGCTGAGCAAGGAAGTTCCCAGCATTGGTTACAATGGAGCGCATAGGCGCTACATTGTAACACTGCCGTGTGCCGCCTGTCACTCAGTACAGGAGCACACAGCCGATCTGGAGAGTGCTACAACGTGGCACTCCCTGATTGGCTGAAGAAACCCACTTAGACATCAGTCAGAGTGGGTTTCTGGCAGTCGGAAAAAGGGGATCCATGTGCAAACATGGGTCCCCTTTCAGTTCGTGGCTCGAGTGTCCGTTTTGTTATTTTTTTCAAGTACGTGGATTACACCTGGATTCCCCGAGGACCCTGGACCCCTGGATCTCGTGAGTATAATTTCTTCAACAGGTACCCCTTGGATTCTACTGGAGAAGAGGACCGACCTGCGTGGGAACATAAGGTAAGTATGTATGTATGTGTGTATGTATGTAATAAAATTATACTTTCACGGTGTGTGTGTCTTGTGTTTTTTTGGGTATTTTTTTAGTAGTAGTACTACAGGTACCAGCGGGCCCGTTTTTCCGCCGCATGCTGGTACTTGTGGTTCTCCAAGTACCAGCATGCGGGGGAGGCTTGCTGGGACTTGTAGTACTGCTACTAAAAACAATATCTTTTCTTTTACAACAAAGGCTATCAGCCCCCCCATCCGCAGCCCATTGGATGGGGGGGGACAGCCTCGGGCTTCACCCCTGGCCCTTGGGTGGCTGGGGGGGGGACCCCTTGATTGAAGGGGTCCCCACTCCCCCAGGGTACCCCGGCCAGGGGTGACTAGTTGGATTTTTGATGCCACGGCCGCAGGGCACTATATCAAAGTGACCCCCGGCTGTGGCATTATCTGTCCAGCTAGTGGAGCCCGGTGCTGGTTTTAAAAATACGGGGGACCCCTACTCTTTTTGTCCCCCGTATTTTTGGAACCAGGACCAGGCGCAGAGCCCGATACTGGTTGCTTAAATATGGGGGAACCCCTGTCATTTTTTTACCCATATTTTTGCAACCAGGATCGGCTCAAAGAGCCCGAGGCTGGTTATGCTTAGGAGGGGGGACCCCACGCAAATTTTTTTTTAAATTTTACAGTGTTTAATTAAAAAAAAAAAAAATTGAACCCCAGCACGGATCACACAGATCCGGCCGAGATTAATTGTAAAAAAGTCGGCAGTGTTTTGCTAATCACTGCCGTAAAAAACACAAAAAAAACACGAATGACATCGACATCGGAAGAAAAGAAAAACCCGAATACGACAGCTTAGTAAATCCATCGTAACAAATTCAAAAAGTTGCAGTTTTACACTTTCGATGTCATTCGTGATTGAACTTTGACCTGAAACGGGAAAATACGAATCTTAGTAAATTTACCCCTATATGTACTTCTGATACTCTCCCCCTTTGTCCCTATGCCCCCTTTTGCCATCTTGCCTCTGCTATACCATCTCCATTTGCCCCTACCCCTCCCTGCCCCCCTCTACATATGCCTCTGCCCCTTTCCCCATCTGTAGCTCTGCTACCTCCTCGTGTGCATCTGCCACTCCTAACTCCCTATGGCTGGCGGCTGACCAAGTGACGAAGACCAACAGAACAAGACCGCGTACCGTGCCACATAAATTATCTTAAGGATGGCAGGTAAGCACAATTTCCACTAATAATAATTTATTTATTTATTATTTATTATCAGTTATTTATATAGCGCACACATATTCCACAGCACTTTACAGAGAATATTTGCCCATTCACATCAGTCCCTGCCCCAGTGGAGCTTACAATCTATATTCTTATCACATGTACACACAGACACATTCACACTAGGGTTAATATTTGTTGGGAGCCAATTAACCTACCAGTATATTTTTGGATTGTGGGAGGAAACCGGAGTACCCGGAGGAAACCCACGCAAGTACGGGGAGATTATACAAACTCCGCACAGTTAGGGCCATGGTGGGAATCGAACCCATGACCTCAGTGCTGTGAGGCAGTAATGCTAACCATTACACCATCCGTTATATTTCTAGTTTATATTTGTGTATGTGTGCGTTATACAGTGTATGTAAATATATATATGTGTGTGTGTGTGTGTGTGTGTGTGTGTGTGTGTGTGTATATATATATGTATGTATATATGTATGTATGTATGTATGTATATATGTATGTATGTATATACTATATACTCCCACAGCGCACATACAAGGTGTTACGTGCAGATATACACTGCAGTGATGGGAATAAATAGGACAGAGAGGGGGGGTAAGTATAATAAGATGGGAGGGGACAGAAGTAGCAGAGCAACTGAGGTGACCTGCAGGTGCTGGGTCCATGTATTAACCAGTGTAAGTGTGTGTGTGTGTGTGTGTGTGTGTGTGTGTGTGTGTGTGTGTGTGTGTGTGTGTGTGTGTGTGTGATATGTGCAGGTCTGAGAGGCATGCATAGGGAATATGGGAGGTCGGTGGGCATGTAGGAAGATCTGGGGGTATGTGGAGAGGTCTGAGGAGCATCTGGTGAATACCAGTACTATGGGGGTGCATCATTGCATTTCACTGGTGTCATAGTAACCGGCTATAAACAATAACAGAGTGCAAGTGCTTATGACTAACTGGGTCTTTGTACTATAGATGCAGAAACATCGAGAAAGATAGATGGATTACAACCAGTAATTGCCACAGGAAGTGCCTCAAAAGGCACTAATTTCTCCACATAAACAACTATTGTAACAAGAACCTAAACCCTATATGGGCAATAGTGCTCTAATGTAGCTCAAATCCTAATACTTCTATCTAGAACGTCACAAATGACTCAAAAAACAAACAAAAACGGACAAAAACGGCCGCGGCCGGAAGTGCCATGCGTTCCACTGGTTGTGGAACGCATCCCGACCGGAACTGGAAGTGACGGCCGGGACCGGAAGTGGCGTAATACGCATCAAAAAGAGCTCATCGTTCTATTACAAACCAAGTGGGAGGTGGTGCACGCTTAGCAAGCCACACTCCGCCCTCCTGGTGAACACATCACCATGGTAACCAGCCACTGTATATGTAGATATGGAAGTAATGGATACTGGCTCACTCTATCACATAAATATATATAATAAATATAAACATTAGTCTAGCTGGGCAATTATTGTCAGAGTGTCAAGTGCTGCAACCTCACCTATAAAAGGGAAAGCCTGGGGACAAACACCACATAAGACAAATACTTACAGAACTACCAGGAACTGCTTATGCGGGGCAGACGAAGTCTGACCCCAATCAAACAGCACCTGATGCAACAAATAAGCTGCCATAACAAAAAATGAATCCTAACAATTAACTGAAAATAGAAAAAATAAAAAATAACTAATAAAAAAAAAAAAAAATATAGAATGTATATCATACATTCCTCAAATTGGAATTTCTCGGGTCCCTACCTGGCCCTAACGAAGAAAAATATTGTATGGATTGTGTTCATTTAGGCCACGAGGGAACAAAGTGTCCAATTGGTATATCCAACGTGATTCACGCTGGCGCAGCAATTTATCACGGTCACCACCACGTAGAGGCATAGTAATAAAGTCAATCAGCATACACTTCAGGCTTGAGACTGAGTGGCCATTATTAGAAAGTGCTTAGCCACTGGCTTATCCGTCTCTTTAGTGGCCAGTGCTGTACAGATGGAGTAACGGTGGTTTGCCATCCTATCCCGAAAGCAACGGGATGTCATACCGACATAATATAAGCCACACGGGCAGATGATTATATATATTAAATAGTCCATTTTACAATGGAGTCAATGTCGGATGTTGATTCTTTTCCCACTATGGGGGTGCGTGAAGTATGTCCCGGTCTGTAAGGATCTACATGTGGAGCAGTCTGGACACCTAAAGCAACCCTTCCGTCTAGTTGGTAGCCAGCACGCAGGGGCTCCACTCGGTTGCACAGTAGGTCTCATCAGTAATTGGTTCAAGTTGGGCCCTCGTCGATAAGCACACATAGGTGATTGTGCACTTAGAGCTTTAAAAGCAGGATCCGTAGAGATGATCGGCCAGTGTAGCCTAATGGTCTTCTCGGAATAGATAGATTTAGTATCATATGTAGAGGTAAAGATCATTCTACCTGCATTCTTATTTATTTGTGAGTTATCAACCTGTTGTGCATATCTGTTTCTAGCTCTGGTGAGGCATCTGCAAATAGTCTTTCGTGAGTAGCCTCTGTCGATGAACCTCTCTGTCATATCCTGAATCTGTGCCTCCATATTGGTGGGAGATTTATTGTAGCATAATATCCGCATAAACTGTGAGATAGGCAAGCTGTCCTTGAGTCTATTGGGGTGGTGGCTGCGAGCGTGTAGCAATGTATTCCGATCTGTCTCTTTTCGGTAGAGTGTAGATATCAACTGGTTATTCTCAAAAGAAATGGTAACATCTAAAAAATTGAGTGAAGATTGACTAATCTGATATGTGAACCGTATCGGACTAGGTAGTGCATTCAGATACTCAACCATTGCCATGAAATCAGCCTCGGTGTCACCCCAAACAAAAAATAAATTGTCTATATATCTCCCAAAATATAGTATTTTATCCCCATACTTTGGTAGTATGAATGTGTTCTCATACTGTTGCATGTAAAGATTTGCATAGGCGGGCGCCAGGTTAGACCCCATGGCTGTACCCGCTACCTGCATAAAGTAATCTTTACCATACAGGAAATAATTGTTGGTCAAGACCAGCCTAGCCAGATCTACAAGAAACTCAGTAGGAGGACCAGTATGGGGACTTGAAATCAATGCTAGCCTCATAGCTTCCAGACCCTCATTGTGCGGTATGACCGTATATAATGACTGTACGTCCATAGATGCTAGCCATACATTAGCGGGCAAAACACCCAAAGATTTAATCTTGTCCAGAAAATCTAGAGTATCACGTATGTAGCTATGCATCTGCTGGACGTATGGCTGTAGAAGCTTATCCAAGAACACTGCTACTGGCTGAAGAGTCGAACCCCTGGCCGAAATGATGGGGCGGCCAGGTGGGTCAACCAGTGTCTTGTGGATCTTGGGAAGTGTGTATAATATGGGGCACATGGGATATTCAACCTTCAGATAAGCACTAATGTTATCGTCTAACCAACCGTGCTGTGCACCCATATCAATAACAGAATCTACCAATTTTTTAACTCTGACAACTGGGCTAGCATGCAGTTTATGATAAGTATTAGTATCGGCTAGTTGGTGGCGGATTTCACGATCATAAGCGTGCCAGTCCTGGACGACAATGGCCCCGCCCTTGTCCGCCTTTCTGATCACCAAATTATCATTGTGCATTAGATCGCGCAAAGCCTTCCGTTGTGGAGCCGTTAGATTGTCGTAGCTAGGCTCACTAATTATGGTAGACATATCATGTTCAATCAGTCTTAAAAAGGATTTAATACTAGCATTAGAGGTTTGAGGGTTAAAAGAACTGGGTTTGTTGAGATTAAATTCGGTATTAGGAACTGATTCCTTATCAGCAAAAAATTCTCTCAATCTGAGTTTTCTACCGAACTTATACTGATCTACTGACCAACCAAAGCTATCATGATTAACTGTAGGCACAAAAGATAAGCCAAGTGATAATAATTCCATTTCATCAGGCGTAAGTATGTGACTAGAGAGGTTAAACACTGCCGTATCTAACGTTTGCCCCTCCCTCTTCTTCTTGAATTTGCCCCTCCGCGTTGGGTACCTGACCCGCGATTTCGGGACGGATTGGTGGTATTCCTGGTTGTTTTCCCTAAAAAAGATGGGGTAGGCACTGAGCCACTTGGGGGACGATTATCAACAAATTCACTGTCTGAATTGGACTGAGAGGTTGAGGTATCATCAGTATATGTTGTCCTAGATCTAGGATGAGGATTGTATCTCAGCTGAGGGAAATTCCTAGTTTCTCCTCTAAGCCATCTATATACCTGATTGTTAGTGTAATCAGAGTTCACTACAGTAAGTTTCTTTCGTTTAAAAGCCACCAATTCTTGCTGGTAAGTGTTGATCTGGTCACCCAAATTGCTCAGCCAATCCTTGGTCTTATCACCAGATAATGTAGGTAAATGTAAGGTATTGAAAGCGGAAATATCCTGGCGTACCTGTTTAAGCTCAGTGCCCACCTCCTCAATAACCAGAAGGATGAGATCGAGTGAGCACTTGTTTAAAACACCGCACCATTTGGCGCAGAATGTTAAGTTGTTCCTACCAATAGTAGGTACGTTATGTACGCGAAACCCCCTTGGAATTTTTTTATTTCTATAATAATCTGATAGAAATTGTCCGTGAAGGGTTAGATCCACTTCACGTCGTCGTAATCTTGAAATTTTGTGAAATAAATCAATTGGTGTCTCATCAGGGAGTTTAGAAAATTCGGTGTGATCAAAGAGGACTTTTTCTGCGTCGTCATCGGTCAGTGAGACCAAAGTACTATGAGCAATTTGAAAAATTGCTTCATCAGCAATCTGTACGGTGTCAGTGGACATGACCAGGCAAAAATGAGGGACCAGACCAAACACAAAGCTTCTAGTATGTGGTACGACACACAATTACACTAATAAAAATTAGCAACAAAATTAGCAGAGATAGCAGGGAAATAACAAGCAAAACATTTTGATCTAATAACCAAAAAATGATGGGGCGACACCCGAGACAGCACCAAGGCAAGGTCCGAGAAACCAAATGCAATTAGGGCCAGAGGAATCCAAAAAATATATATAAAAACAAGTTACATATTTAAAATTGATATTTTTCACACTTTTTCTTAAAAAGATCCACAACTCTTAGATGTAATACACGGGTGGAACAAGTGAATAGGAGTCCATCAGACATAGGCCTTCCAATGTAAAAGAGACTTCATCCAAATAGAATTATAAACTAGTGTGGGTGCTGGACCATGCTCCCCTACACACCTTTGATAGATGGATAATTGATAGACATAAAAAACAAACACACAAGGGGCGTATAAAGTGCAGTATCTTTTTAAACACATACGATTTTACTTCAATTTTGCACGTACACATAAAAAGTTAAAATGGGCTTATCACAATGGCGGTTATTCATCCAGGGCACTTTGCACAGCCTGCGCTTGAATCCTGGCTTCCAACTTCCAATTCTCCACTGCTAATCGCTGTAACATAGAGGTCACTTTGCCTGTGTCTCTCCCCAAGCGCGTTACAGCCTTAGCCTTAGTCAGTGGGAAGCCTAACGAAGGCTAAAGCTGAAATGCGTTGATGTCAGCAGCAGGAGGTGGTCATAATAATGTGACTCATATATATATATATATATATATATATATTTAATTTTAGACCTTAGGGCCCCCCTGTCTTAAGTACACCGGGCCCCCCGAAGCCTTAATCCAGCTCTGGTATAGAGTAATCAGTACTGGGGAACAAAAAAAACAGGAGAGTGATAAATTGCACGGTGATAAAGTTCCAACCAATCAGCTTCTAGCTGTCAGTTTTCAAATACAGCCTGTGGCATGACAGTTAGGAGCTGATTGGCTAGTACTTTATCACCGTGCAATTTATGACTCTCCAAGGCTTGATAATTCTGGTCCTACTGTATCTCTCTCTCTGGGATGTAGTTGTGTGACGGTCACTATACCGACGCCTGGGTCCCGGACGATTCAGAGCCTGACAGTCGCCATACCGACTAACAGGAACTGTTGACAAGGGCATTAAGCCCACAAGGGGCTTCGTTGCACTTGCCACCCCCGCCAGCATTCTAAAGATTGGGATCCCGGCGTTGGTATGGTGACCGACGGGATCCCAAACGCCTGTCACCCGAACCCAACTCCTCTCTCCAAGCTTTAATAATCTCCTCCAATATCATAACAATAGTAGCAGCAGCAGGGCTGCCATCAGAAATTGTGGGGCCCCGGACTAACAAATTAGGCTCTGCTCCCAGCTAACAGCACCCAGAAGTGCCCGCTAGCCATTGTTTCCGGTTTGCATTCTAAATCCTGGGAGAGCTGCATTTGGCCCGGCAGACTTTTGGATTAGCCCTGGCCTGCAAAAAGTGTGAGCTGGACGGGCCTCCCTCTCTGTCCCGGCCCAGGACTCCAGTTTCGGCAGTGTCCCCCTGATAGCGGCCCTGAGCAGCAGCACCATATTATCAAATTATACTTAGCAGTATCCACATTGTGACATACGTACAGTAATGCATATTCTTTCTGAGCTATTTTAATTTTTATTGCAGAAAGTAAAAACCTTAAAAATGCACTGTATAATCTAAAACCTGTATAATGCAGTGATTGGCGATCTTCAAAAGGGCCACACATTAATTTTAATCTCAGTTATGAATTAAATCAATACAGTTAATCATAGAAAGAGACACCTACAGTAACTGTGATAACATATCAGCAGACATTTTAAATAAGTATTACAAGCTATATAATAATCAGCAGTGGTCTGCCCCATCTAAATATCTGCAACAGGAACAAGGGCAAGTGCCGCAGGAGCACACCCCTCAACTGCTCCCACCGCAACGATGGGGCTGGCTACCGGGATAGGAGGACCGTTGCACAAGCAACAGAGGGTAAGTAAAGCGAGGAGGGGATGGGCAGGAGGTGGTGCAGGGGTTGAGCAGTGGATGTGGGAGTGGATGGAGGTTGGCTGAGGTGGCCCAGCTTATGCCAGCTCCATTTACTAGTAACAAAATATAGCAACACAGTGGGAATGAGTTGTGGGTAGCAAACAAGGGCTTAGAGGGGTCATCTGTTGACCATTGCTGGTGTAGTGAATTATAGACATAATACAAAGAAATGGATATAGGTGACAGCCTTGTAAAAAATTGATTGTAAATAGAAACTTTATGGTTTCAAATGAGATGACTAATTAGGAAAAGTGCTAATCATAAATATTACTCATTCCAGCCACTTTACTAAACAGCGATGTTCAATTATTAAACTGCTGTTTGTCTTGTGAGTTCCAGCCATCCTGTAGAGTGCACTGAGGGCGGTGGAGAATTTAATTTGGTTATGACAATGCAATAAACGTACTGTAATAAGCCCTAGTCGTGTCTCAGATACAGTAACCAAACACAGAATGCCTAATGTCTCACACACTATGGGCCTAATTCAGATCTGATCGCAGCAGCAAATTTGTTAGCTAATGGGCAAAACCATGTGCACTGCAGGGGGGCCAGATATAACATGTGCAGAGAGAGTTATATTTGGGTAGGTTATTTTGTTTCCGTGTAGGGTAAATACTGGCTGCTTTTTTTTTACACTGCAATTTAGATTCCAGTTTGAACACACCCCACCCAAATCTTACTCTCCCTGCACATGTTGGATTTGGGTGGAGTGTGTTCAAACTGAAATCTAAATTGCAGTGTAAAAATAAAGCAGCCAGTATTTACCCTGCACAGAAACAAAATAACCCACCCAAATCCAACTCTTTATGTACATGTTATATCTGCCCCCCCCCCCACCCCACCCCTTGCAGTGCACATCATCTTGGCCATTAGCTAACAAATTTGCTGCTGCGATCACATCCGAATTATTCCCTATATGTGTACAGCATTTCACACAGGAAGCGGTTGAAGACCCGGCTTTTACCTGGCATTTAGAGCATGGTTTTTTTTTCCGGTCCCAGCCTATACCCCCTCTTCATATTGATGGTACCATTGATGGATAACCTCGATGGTGTGAAACCATCTTCAAGGTAACCATCAATGGTTCAACCACCAATGGTCACCCCTACTTTGGTATACACAAGGCTGTGGGCCAATCAGAGCCTGGGGGTTGAGCTTCAATAGAGTATAGGGGGTTGAGCTAAGGTCAGTGCCCCGTACCTTAAAGAAAAAAAATTATAAATATTCAGTTGCTTTTTTATCATCAGTGGTGGGAAGCCCTGTGAGTTCCCCCATCAATGGTAAAAGTATTCAACATGGGTCATAGACAATACATTGTATTGAATAATCAATGGTCAATGGCCATGGTGGATGGTCATCCCTAAGAAGAACAAATTGCTGGGTCAAGCATTTGGACCCCGCAATTTGCCAGGTCAGTCCGGGTCCTACTTCTGACTGAAAGGGTCAACCCGGGTTGCAATTCCTAGGACTTAAACCTTGGTATTTTCAACCCGGGTTGACATTTTCACACAGAAAAGGACCTGGGTTGACCCGGCAAATTACCTGGTCAAAAACTGAAAGGTTTAGATTTGGGTGGGGAATATTTTTTTTCTGTACAGGGTAAATACTGGCTGCCTTTGCATGTAGCCCACAGATGTGAGACATCTTTATTTTTACACTGCAATTTAGAATTCAGTTTGAACACACCCCACCCAAATCTAACTCTCTCTGCACATGTTACATCTGCCCCACCTGCAGTGCAACGTGGTTTTGCCCATTTGCTTGCTTTTTTGCTTTACTTACAAACATGAATCATGCCCAATATTCACCGTCATCTAGGTAAAGCACATAACTCCTATCTGATAAGACAGACTATGCTTAGTTATTGCAAAATAATATACAGTAAAAGATTTTTTATACTATTTCAAAGTGAAATCGTTAAAGTCAGTTGTGTCTCAGTTTGAAAAAAAGGCGCTGTCCTTAAAAGGAGACGGATATAATGCACTGTAAATGTAAAATTAAATGACTGAACCTTGTCACAGTGAAAATAGGACACAGAGTTCTGGGAGAAAGCAGGGAGAACGTACGCGCTATGGCTTGCAGCTGTGTACTGGCAATCTGAGTCAAATGTATTTCAAAGCTTTTATGCTCACAGGAGGTAAATTATCAATGACCCAGTGCTGCCGGAACAGCAAGAATGATGAAACCTTTACTTTGCAGTCGTATATTTGGGTTTTTTACATAATATGAGGAGTCTGGCTTCCAGCAGTATAGGCACTGAATGAGCAAGGTAACATTAGAACCTGAAGAATTGCTTGTGGCATGTAACTTTTAACAGCCATTTTCTACAGATCTCTGTGGGCTTCCCTCTGCTCTGGTCCAGTTAGCCACTCTGGGGCAAATCTACTAAAGGGAGATAAAACCTGACTGAGGCAAAACAGGTGTTTTCACCAAGCTTCTCCCTATTTAACAAGCTTTAATAGCTGTATCGCAAGTTACTATTTTGCATGGGGGAGTTTTTTTAATAGCTATCACGGTGGTACATGTAGTGGCGCAATCCTATCGCCATCTCATTATAGCAAGAGCAGAGGCAGGACAATAAAAAAAAGCTTTATTTAAATAAAGAATTAATTTGTTTGAAAATAAATGACATGATTTTTTTTTTCCTATTTTTTTTTACACATTGTATTTTTTTTTTATTATTAGAACTTTCATTATTACAAATGTGATACTGGAAGCCCAAGAGCCAGTACATGCATTCCCCAATTTCATCCTTGTCTCTGCCAACCAGTTTTTCTAGAAGATGACTATCGCCATCCTGCCCCAATGATCTTCTGTTAGTGAATTGCTGTGGTAACTGAACTAAACAGGTATCACACAGTACTGATAAATAGGCCCCTCTAGGCACATTGCACCACTCCACTCTTTTCACTGCTTCATGAATAGACCCCTTAGTGGTCTTCACTCACCTATTTGCAATAACAACCACCTAATGGCCCTCATTCCGAGTTGATCGCTCGCAAGGCGAATTTAGCAGAGTTGCTCACGCTAAGCCTACGCCTACTGGGAGTGTATCTTAGCTTCTTAAAATTGCGACCGATGTATTCGCAATATTGCGATTACAAACTACTTAGCAGTTTCAGAGTAGCTTCAGACTTACTCGGTATCTGCGATCAGTTCAGTGCTTGTCGTTCCTGGTTTGACGTCATAAACACACCCAGCGTTCGCCCAGACACTCCCCCGTTTCTCCGGCCACTCCTGCGTTTTTTCCGGAAACTGTAGCGTTTTTATCCACACGCCCCTAAAACGCCGTGTTTCCGCCCAGTAACACCCATTTCCTGTCAATCACACTACGATCGCCGGAGCGAAGAAAAAGCCGTGAGTAAAAATACTATCTTCATTGTAAAATTACTTGGCGCAGTCGCAGTGCGATTATTGCACATGCGTACTAAGCGGAATTTCACTGCGATGCGATAAAAATTACCGTGCAAACGACTCGGAATGAGGACCAATGTCTTCCCGTGACCGACTTGCTCCAATACTACTTGGTCACTGTTCCCTGGCTCACCCAATCCTTTTACATCACACACGGGTAATATACACTTCATTTTAAACTGCAAAGCAGAAATGGTGACAATGGCCCTCATTCCGAGTTGTTCGCTCGCTAGCTACTTTTAGCAGCATTGCACACACTAGGCCGCCGCCCTCTGGGAGTGTATCTTAGCATAGCAGAATTGCTAACGAAAGATTAGCAATTCTGCTATTAAGTATTTCCTTGCAGTTTCTGAGCAGCTCCAGACCTACTCCTAGATTGCGATCACCTCAGTCCGTTTAGTTCCTGGTTTGACGTCACAAACACGCCCTGCGTCCGGCCAGCCACTCCCCCGTTTCTCCAGCCACTCCTGCGTTTTTTCCGGAAACGGTAGCGTTTTTATCCACACGCCCCTAAAACGCTGTGTTTCCGCCCAGTAACACCCATTTCCTGTCAATCACACTACGATCGCCGGAGCGAAGAAAAAGCCGTGAGTAAAAATACTATCTTCATTGTAAAATTACTTGGCGCAGTCGCAGTGCGATTATTGCACATGCGTACTAAGCGGAATTTCACTGCGATGCGATAAAAATTACCGAGCAAACGACTCGGAATGAGGGCCAATGTCTTCCCGTGACCGACTTGCTCCAATACTACTTGGTCACTGTTCCCTAGCTCACCCAATCCTTTTACATCACACACGGGTAATATACACTTCATTTTAAACTGCAAAGCAGAAATGGTGACAATGGCCCTCATTCCGAGTTGTTCGCTCGCTAGCTACTTTTAGCAGCATTGCACACGCTAGGCCGCCGCCCTCTGGGAGTGTATCTTAGCATAGCAGAATTGCTAACGAAAGATTAGCAATTCTGCTATTAAGTATTTCCTTGCAGTTTCTGAGTAGCTCCAGACCTACTCCTAGATTGCGATCACCTCAGTCCGTTTAGTTCCTGGTTTGACATCACAAACACGCCCAGCGTCCGGCCAGCCACTCCTCCGTTTCTCCAGCCACTCCTCCGTTTCTCCAGCCACTCCTGCGTTTTTACCTGGCACGCCTGCTTTTTTTAGCACACTCCCTGAAAACGTCCAGTTTCCGCCCAGAAAGTCAGAAACACCCACTTCCTGTCAATCACACTACGATCAGCAGAGCGATTGAAAAGCTTCGTTCACCCGTGAGTAAAATAGCATAGTTTTGTGTGAAATTGCAAAGCGCGTGCGCCCAGCGGTGCATACGCATGCGCAGAACTGCCGGATTTTAGCCTATTAGCAATTCTGCTAAAATTAGCAGCGAGCAAACAACTCGGAATGAGGGCCAATGAGTATTTAAACAAGAAAGGAGGATTACTGTCCAATAGGTAAGATGAGGATGATCCTTGGCAGAGAGAGTATTTTCCTATAGACCTAAAGCTGATGTGGAACTACAAGTACCTGCATGCCTAGGACTTGTAATTTATTGTAATTCAATACGTATCGTGAACCATGGCATTACGCAGTAAGTCTTCTCCATCGCATGTGCCCTGAAAGGTCCATACGTTTTAATCACTAGAATGAGCCAAGAGGGGCCAGATTTACTGAGCGGTGTTAATCTCTGAGCCACCTTTCATGTCATTATTTAATGTGTCATTTATTTCTATTGGCCATCAGGGCCACATTACAAAGACTGACTGGGAGGGGGCTGACTGTCATCAAGTTACTTTGGACAGCGTATAAATATTGTTGCTAGTGCCGGCGATTCTGTTCAACTGCAGGAGCAGACTAGTGTGCAGCGTAGTAATAGCTCCCCGCCCATAGAGGCTGGCAGTGGGAAGAGGAGTCTTACCGCATCACCGGTACCTCCAGCCAGTCCAGCATCAGAGCAAGTGGGAAATGACATCCAGTTTTTATTAAAAAAATATAAATAAATGTAAAAAATGGTAAAACATATTTTAAAAAATTATATATATATATATATATATATATATATATATATCGGTAGCAATGAGAGCGGCACTGGGAGACGTAGCAAACGAGTTGAAGAAAAAAGTGCTTTTAATGAATCTACGTTTCGGGGACGCAGCCCCTTCGTCAGGATCCTGACGAAGGGGCTGCGTCCCCGAAACGTAGATTCATTAAAAGCACTTTTTTCTTCAACTCGTTTGCTACGTCTCCCAGTGCCGCTCTCATTGCTACCGATATTAAGGGGATTATTTCCAGGAGGTGAAGGCACGGCTGCAAGTCTCTTACAATGCTGGGGAGCGCAAGGAGTGCCGGGTCATACTGCATGATAGATATATATATATATATATATATATATATATATATATATATAAATTGATAAAAACAAATGCTTAAATGCTTTATTTAAATAAACATAATGATTTCTGTAGGATTGCTTGGGAACGGGCTTATCTAGCTTTAATGAAAAGGCTTCTCTCTAATATACATTATTATTATTATTATTATTACTATTATTACTACACTACAGTTCTCATTACACAACTGAGCTGGTACATAATGGATGCGAGGGAGTAGTTGACATAGGTTGAGAACTGAGGGGGAGATGTACTAAGCAGTGATTAAAGTGGAGAAGTGAACCAGTGGAGAAGTTACCCATGGCAACCAATCAGCATTGACGTAACCTTTATAATTTGCATACTATAAAAGTATACAGAGAAGCTGATTGGTTGCCATGGGCAAATTCTCCTCTGGCTCACTTCTCCACTTTTATCACTGCTTAGTACATGTCCCCCTGAATCCCTTGTGACAGCTGGCAGGTTAGAGCAGTTGCAAGAGATGAGTGGCTTCTTACAGAGTGGAGTACTGTGCTATAAGGCCACGGAGAGGGTGGAAGGCTGTAGTTGATGTGTAAGAGAAGAGGGCTGTGAGAAGAGGAGGGAGGAGGACCCTGCTCTAAGGAGCTTACATTCTAAGAGGAAGGTGGAGACAGTTTGGATGAGGCAAGAGCTAGTTAATGGGGACCTGAAGGCAGGTGGTGAGAGAGGTAGAGATGGCCGAGATGGTGTAAGCATCTAGTCCTGCTTACATAGGGCCAGGGCTACTGTACTGAAATGTCTCTGAGACTCCCAAATTTCAGCAGGCTCTCCCGGACTCCATAAGGTGGCCACCATCCTGGGTTGGGGTCATGATGACACAAATAGCATCATTATGCAGTGCTGAGAGAATTGCACCCTCACGCTTGCCTCTTGGAACTCCCATCCATGACTTCCTAATCAGAGGTCTAAAGCATAGGCAAAGGCGGCCTCATGTACTAGGGTTAGGTGCAAATCTAAAAGGGTTCATTCACATTTTGTGGTGTAAACGTTCCAAATGCAGTTGTGCTGTGTATGCAGGGAGAATGTGCGCATTGGCATGCAGCATACATATATGGGTAGCTCTGTATTGCATTTCGATTCAGAGGTGAGCTAGGACATGCCCCTGTCTCAACTGTTCGCACATATTAAAGCTATCTCCTGTGCAGAACAACATCGTTTTACCCAGATGCTATATTGCACCTCCTAGCTGGGTTTAGTTATAACTCGACAACATTGTAAAATCATCTCCAGTTGCTGCTGGGTTTGTATATTAAGCTCAGCAGTCCTGCTGCAGTCATGGTGGACCTTGGAGAACTATGATCTCCATAATGTCTTATTTATTAATCTGATTATACTGTACTTAGATTGCATAGATGTTCATAAATGCATAGACACATTTATAGCCTAGAGAACAATAGGGTTGGGTATGAAATGTTGACATGTTAGAGTCATGTGACCGTCACTTACGGGTCAGAACACGACCCCCTGGTGTTTCTGTAAGCATTCCTTCGCTAATCCTAATTACTAGCCCTAACCCTCCCCCTAGTGCCCAGCCTACCCCCCCTCCCCCCTTCCCCTGCCCCCAGTAGTCTAACTGTAACCCTCCAGCCCACAACCTACCACCTCCAGCAGCCTAGCTGTAACCATGCCGTCCACAACCTACCAACCTCAGTAGCCTAACTATAATCCTTCCTTTAGTGCGCAACTTAACCCCCCCAGCAGCCTAACTGTAACCCTCATGTACACAGCCTACTACCTCCAGCAGCATATCTGTAACTCTCCCGCCCACAGCCTACCCTGTAACCCTCCTGTCGGCAGCCTAACCCTCACCCAACGGCCTAAGTGTAACCCTACGGCCGGCAACCTAACCCCCACCCACAACCTAACCGTAACCCTCCCACACTCAGCCTAACCCCCCAGCAGCCTAACTGTAACCCTCCCGCTGGCAACCTAACCACCACCCAACAGCCTATGTGTAACCCTCCTGCAGGCAACCTAACCCCCCCAGCAGCATAACTGTAACTCTCCCGCCCACAGCCTACCCCCCAAGCAGCCTAACTGTAACACTCCCATCGGCAGCCTAACCCCCTCCCCAACAGCCTAACCGTAACCTTCCCACCCGCAGCCTAACCCCCCAGCAGCCTAACTGTAACCCTCTCGCCAGCAGCCTAACCCCCATCCAACAGCCTAAGTGTAACCCTCCCACCTGCAGCCTAATCCCCCCCAGCAGCCTAACTAACCCTCCCACCCTCAGCCTAACCCCTCCCACCAGCAGCCTAACTGTAACCCTCCCGCTGTCAGCCTAACCCCCACCCAACAGCCTAAGTGTAACCCACCCGCCTGCAGCCTAATCCCCCCCAAAAGCCTAAGTGTAACCCACCCGCCTGCAGCCTAATCCCCCCTAACAGCCTAACTGTAACCCTCCTGCCCGAGCCTAACCCCCACCCAACAGCCTAACCGTAACCCTCCCACCCGCAGCCTAACCCCCTCAGCAGCCTAACTGTAACCCTCATGCCCACAGCCTAACCCCCACCCAAAAGCCTAACCGTAACCCTCCCACCCGCAGCCTAACCCCCCCCCCAGCAGCCTAACTGTAACCCCCCGCCAGCAGCCTAAACCCCACCCAACAGCCTAAGTGTAATCCTCCTGCCTGCAGCCTAATCCCCCCCAGCAGCCTAACCGTAACCCTCCCACCTGCGGCCTAACCCCCCCAGCAGCCTAACTGTAACCCTCATGCCCGCAGCCTAACCCCCACCCAACAACCTAACCGTAACCCTCCTGCCTGCAGCCTAATCCACCCCCCTGCAGCCTATCTATATCCCTCCTGCCCGCAGTCTAACCCCCTCCAAACAGCCTAACCATAGCCCTCCCACCCGCAGCCTACCCCCCCAGCAGCCTAACTGTAGCCCTCCTGCCCGCAGCTTAACCCCCACCCAACAACCTAACCGTAACCCTCCTGCCAGCAGCCTAATTGTTACGCACACCAGTGCTAACAGGAGTATACCGGTGTATGAACAGAGAGGGAAGCGAAGCAAACGAACTCACAGACAGTATAACATAACATACACAGGAGGTGATGGAATAACTAATAAACACAAAGTGAACGGAGAAGCCCAAAGGCTCAGGAATTGGGTGTCTCCCTAGTGTCAGGAGTGCTCAGATGGAATAGAGCGGACAATGAAGCGATGTGTAGTGATTTAACATGTGGAGCACCTGAAATGATGTTGCTAAGAGCAACAGAAAAAACCCCAAAGGGTTACCAACGGGTGTGGGAATAAACTCCTTGGTCAGAGATAGAAATATAGACACAAGGAGAGTATCCACAATCCTAACCCCCACTTGCAGGGCACAGGTTCAGCTTACTGCCACTAAACTGACACCTGGACGCCCTGCACAGTGAGGGAGGATTAAGCAAGCAGGTCTGAGAGTACAGCCGCAAACCTGCTGGGTTCACAGAATAGCAAAAGAACCCCAGCAGGTCAAACAACTGACTCCAGTCTTACTGCTAGGTCCGGATTGGCAGAATAAAGTACCGAATCCCAAGGCCTATTCGCAGTAAGCAACAAGTAAATACAAAGTCACACAGTACTAGCTAACTCTCTGGAACTGACTAACAAACAAAGATTCAGCAGCATTTGCCTAGCCTGAGAGGATGGTTTATATAGCAGGTGCTGTCCACGCCCCACTCAGACCTCACAGACTGTGAGCACAAAACCAGCGCCGGATTCCCTGCCGTGCACAGAGCCTGTAACCACTACACAGTAAAAACCCGGACCGGAGTATCAGCTGCGCTCAGGTTACTTCGCTAACACTTGCCTCCCGGTTGCCATGGCGACGTGGCAGCACAGAGCAGGAGATCCTAACACTAATCCGCCCCCTGCAGCCTAACTATGCCTCCTGCCCGCAGACTAACCCCCACCAAACAGCCTAACCATAGCCCTCCCACCCACAGCCTAACCCCCCAGCAGCCTAACTGTATCCCTCCTGCCCGCAGCCTAACCCCCTCCCAACAGCCTAACCGTAACCCTCCTGTTTTGTTCATATGTTTGTAAATCCAGTCATCAGGACACAGAGACATGTGAGTTCACTGCTGTGCTGTTTTATTCCATCACCAACTCCAGACACACTGCACACTGGACCACCCACTTCCCAGCATCCCCCTGGTCCCAGGGACCATCACTGAAGATTCAGGCTTACACATATTAGTAAGGGAGTGTCTACAAATATTAAGCATTCTAATACACTAACATCACATCCTCTTTTCTTTAAAGATAAGCCCTGTACGCTTCAATGCAACAATTAACAACGTCATATTAAGAACATCATCTAACACGTTTCAATGAGTCTCTTAGGTCTGCGTATTTCCCTTTTGGGTCTCTTATACACAGTCTGTGTTGTATCGACCATGTTGGACCTTTCTAGAATCGTGGTTTGTTCACCATTATCAGGATCATCATACATGTCAGATGAAGGGTATTCTTCAGTCATGTTGTCTTCATTATGGTTAGGTTGAGATCTTAAATCCACCCGATTTCTTCTTACTTCCGTTCCACGCTCTGTACGTATAATATAAGATCTTGGTGCTACTTGTGCTTGCACAATACCTTTCTGCACCCAAATACCTTTCTCGTGATCTCTGAGACGGACTTGGTCACCCGATTTTAGATCAGATAAGCTTTTTGCTCGCCTGTCATGGAACAGTTTCTGTTTCGCCTGTTGACGTTCCTTACTCAGTCTGACCAACGCTGAGTTATGTGTATTAAGCAGTTCATCATGTATCGGAATATTTGCTCTAATCCTCCTTCCCATCAACATTTGTGCAGGAGAAAGTCCATTCTGTAAAGGTGTACTGCGGCAGATTAAAAGACTTTTGTAGAAATCTTCTTTACCTTCTTGAGCTTTTTTTATGAGACTCTTTACAGTTTTTACTGAACTTTCCACCAACCCATTTGAGCGTGGATAGTGGGGACTTGACGTAGTATGGACAAATTCCCACTCATCAGCAAATTGTCTAAATTCAGCACTGGAAAACTGTGGACCATTGTCAGTGAACACTTCCATAGGAACACCATGCCTTGCAAAGATTGACTTCATGCAATTGATTACGGCTTTACTAGTAGTTGTATCTAGTATCTTCACCTGAGGGTAGTTAGAGTAATAATCAGTCACGACAATGTATGTTTTCCCATTACAATCAAACAAATCTGCGCCAACTTTCTGGTACGGTCTCTCTGGCACTGCGTGAGGACTCAGTGGCTCGACTTGTTGTTTCGGTCTATACGTAAGACATAGTTCACATGTAGCTGTAGTCTGTGCTATGTCTTGGTTCATTCTTGGCCAATACATAACTTCACGCTCTCTCCGCTTACATTTTTCTTCTCCTAAGTGGCCTTCATGTATCTTGCACAGCATAGTTTTTCTTAGTCGTGCAGGTATGACAAACCTATTGCCTTTGTAAATAATACCATCGACAACTGTAAGGTCACTGCGGTACATCCAATAATCATGGATAGACAGCGGGCACGCATGTTTTTCTGCTGGCCAACCTTTCAGAATGATATCTTTCAACACTTTCATTGTGTCATCTGTCTCAGTTTCTTTTCTAATCTGTTCTTTTCTTGCAAGAGACACTGGTATAGAAGCTACGATCAAATTAACATAGGCTTCTATCTCTTCATCCATCAGACTTTTGGAACCTTCACTTTTGTCCACAGCACGAGAAAGTGTATCAGCAATGTACATGTATTTTCTGGGACAGTACAGCAAGTGTACATCATATTTCTGTAGTCTGATAAGCATTCGTTGAATTCTCATGGGACAGTCATGTAATGATTTAGTCATGATAGCTACCAATGGCTTGTGGTTGTTAGGTGCCGTGGTCCGCGGCGCCGCTCGGTCTGCTTCCGAGCGACGCTCACGGCCGCCGCACCTCCCTCCCTGTCCGCCCGGCGCCTTGCAACGCCAGGACGCCATGCGTACTGTAGCCGCCGGGTCCCTGGCAGCGCTAGGACGCCGGGCGTCCTCAGCCTCTGGGTCCATAGCAACGAGGACGCCATTGGCGGACCGCGTTCCCCGTTGCCAGATAGGATTGATTAGTTGCTCATGCAGCAGGGCAG
The DNA here is from genome assembly GCF_028390025.1 of Pseudophryne corroboree. Classification (NCBI taxonomy): domain Eukaryota; kingdom Metazoa; phylum Chordata; class Amphibia; order Anura; family Myobatrachidae; genus Pseudophryne; species Pseudophryne corroboree. The sequence goes on along the minus strand of NC_086445.1, from coordinate 938,844,612 downwards.
CTGCACAGCAACTAGTAATTAGGGTCTGGGGGCTGGTCTTGCTGGCCCTCCTGTCATTGGCCAGCAGGGTCTTCTTATGGGAGCCAGCACACTGCAGCCTCGCCGGTGATAGCTTCCTGTATGCTGTTCCTGCCTTGCAACGTCTGTTCCTGGTCAGCTGTACCTGGTCGATCCTGCTCCCTGTGCTCCTGAGTTCTGGAGTTCTGAAGCCAATCCTGGGAATCCTTCCTGTCCAAGTGAACCTGTTGCAGTCATCTGGGGGTTCTCGCTTGTTAGGGTTCTCTCCCGGTTTCGTGAGTAGCGGCTTCTGCCGCGTGTTACGGCCTAGGCCGCTTAGTCCTTGTTTTACTTTTGTATTGGTGGTTTTTGCGGAGGTTTCCGCTTTTCACTGTCCTCCCCGGAACTCGGCGGTGCCGTGTGGGGGAGTGGACAGTGGTATCTTTTGTTGTTCTTTTCCTTTGGCGGCGTGCCGCACATATATTTAGTTTTAGGGTAGTTAGTAGCCCCTAGCTTCTGTTTGCTTTAGTTAGAGGTCCCCTTGTTATTATCCTGTCTCAGTTCACGCCTTGTCTCACTCTAAGACCTGGGGGCATGGGAGTTGGGCAGACCTAATCCGCCCTTCAAACGCGGCTGCTGTGGGCCCAAGAAACCATAGTCACTCAGGCGTGAACTGACCACACGGGTAAAACAACGGAGGTAGGGTGCTAGGGGCTATTCCCGTACCATCCCTTATTTCAGCGTCACGTCCTGGTGCTCTGGACTCTCTACACAACATCTCTCTAGTTCTGAGCATCAGGAACGTAACATTATCACCGGCCCAAAAAAAAAAAAAAAGAATAATATTAAGAGTTATTTGTTTTTGGTGGGCCTTGAAATTCGGCCTCATGAATCCGGCAGTATTAGGACCGAATCCCAGCCAACTTTTGGCCAACCAGATTCAGGAACTAACTCAGATGGTTCAGGATCTTACTCTTTGGGTGAGATCGCAGGAAGATCTTTTGCGAACCTCCCCGAGTATGATTCCAGAACCAAAGATGCACCTTCCTGACCGTTTTTCAGGTAACCGAAAGGATTTTTTTAATTTCAAGGAAGCTTGTAAGCTTTATTTTCGTTTAAGGCCCCGATCCTCTGGTACTGAGTCTCAACGGGTCGGGATTGTGATGTCTTTACTACAAGGCGATCCGCAAACCTGGGCTTTTGGGTTAAAAGCCGATGATGTTGCCTTGCTATCTGTGGATGCCTTTTTTAAGTCTCTAGGCCTTTTGTACGATGACCCTGATAGAGAAGCGTCGGCTGAGAGCCACCTGCGTGCACTTAAGCAAGGGAAAAATCCAGCAGAGGCGTATTGTACCGAGTTTCGCCGTTGGTCGAACGACTGTGGCTGGAATGACCCGGCCCTGCGCAGTCAGTTTCGCCTCGGTTTGTCTGAAGTTATTAAAGACAGTCTCCTGCAGTACCCCGCTCCAGAGACTTTAGACAAACTCATGGAGCTTGCTATTAAAATTGATCGTCGTCTCCGGGAGCGGAGGGCTGAAAGAGGAGCTAGTTTCAGGCCTAGTCCATGTGTGTATACTTTCCCTGAGGACGTCGAGGAGCCCATGCAAATGGGTCTCTCCCAGCTGTCCCCAGAGGAAAGAACCAGAAGGCTAAATTCTGGTCTTTGCTTGTATTGTGGTGGCAAGGGACATATCGCACGTAATTGCCCGAATAAGCAGGGAAACGCTCTGACCCAGTGAATTGTGAGGGGGTTCACTTGGGTCTGCAGTTGATCTCCTCTAATGATTCCTTATTAGTTCCTGTAAAAATTTCCTTTGGTAGCCTCAGTTCGTTGGTGTCGGCCTTCGTCGACAGTGGAGCTGCGGGAAATTTCATGGATCTTGGTTGGGCTCAGGCTTTGGGCGTTCCACAGATACCTTTGGAAAAACGTATCACCATGCACGGCTTGGATGGTGGTCCGCTTTCTAATGGGGTAATCACTCACCGCACACCTCCAGTACAACTGACAGTGGGGTCCCTACATTCGGAGAAAATCGAATTTTACCTTACCCATTTTCCGGCTGTCCCCGTAGTTTTGGGTCACCCCTGGCTTGCCTTTCATAATCCCACCATAGATTGGCGGTCTGGGGAGATTTCCCGATGGGGTCCCTTTTGTGTTAAGGAATGTATTTCCCGTCCAGTCCGGGTTGCGGCAGTCACCCCAGAACTTATGAATATCAGGACTTTGCCGACGTTTTCTCCAAGGGTAATGCGGATATTCTGCCTCCTCATCGGTCCTATGACTGCGCTATAGACTTAGTTCCCGGTGCCTCTTTGCCCAAGGGGAGACTATATGCCCTGTCTGGGCCGGAAACTACGGCAATGAATGATTATGTACAGGAGAGCCTAAAAAAAGGCTTCATTAGGCCCTTGAAATCTCCATTGAGTGCAGGGTTCTTTTTTGTTGAGAAAAAAGATGGGTCGCTCAGACCATGTATTGATTATCGGGCTCTGAATAAAATTTCTGTTAAAAACACCTACCCCTTGCCACTGATTTCAGTACTGTTTGATCAGCTCCGGACTGCCGTTATCTTTTCCAAGATCGATCTTAGAGGGGCTTACAATCTCATCCGAATAAAATCTGGGGATGAGTGGAAGACGGCTTTCAGCACACAGTCGGGACATTATGAATACCTGGTGATGCCGTTTAGGCTGTCTAATGCTCCTGCTGTATTTCAAGATCTCATTAACGACGTCCTTCGCGACTTTCTAGGAAAGTTCGTAGTCGTTTATTTAGACAACATTTTGATTTACTCTGAGTCTTTTGAACAACATATTACCCATGTGCGACTGGTCCTTCAGAAGTTACGGGAAAATCATTTATACGCCAAACTGGAGAAATGTGATTTCCACATCACAGAAGTGTCCTTCCTGGGGTATATTATTTCTCCTAAGGGGTTTTTCATGGAACCAAAAAAACTCCAGGCCATCCTAAATTGGGCACAACCCACGAACTAAAAAGCAATTCAGCGCTTTTTAGGGTTTGCAAATTACTATAGGCGTTTTATTCATACCTTCTCAGATTTGGTTGCTCCTACTGTGTCATTGACTAAAAAAGGAGCGGACCCTTCCAATTGGTCGCTTGAAGCCAAGTCTGCCTTTCTGGCCTTAAAGCAGGCCTTTGTCTCAGCTCCAGTACTCAGACACCCTAACCCGGATCTCCCCTTTATTGTCGAGGTAGATGCCTCAGAGGTTGGAGTGGGGGCTATCCTTTCTCAGGAAGACCCGGAGTCTCAGGAATTACACCCATGTGCCTTCATGTCCAGAAAATTCTCCTCCGCAGAATCCAACTATGATGTTGGTAATCGAGAATTGTTGGCAGTTAATGGGCTTTCGAGGAGTGGAGGCACTGGCTGGAAGGAGCAAGGCATACCATTACGGTGTTTACTGACCACAAGAACCTGCAGTATATTGAGTCAGCTAAACGGCTTAATGCTCTACAGGCATGTTGGGCGCTGTTTTTTTACTCGTTTCAGGTTTATTATCACCTTCAGGCCTGGTTCCAAGAATACAAAAGCCGATGCCCTGTCACGTTGTTTTCTTCCGGTTCACAATAACCACCCGGCTACTACCCCCATAGTCCCATCGTCTGTCATCCGGGCTGGCCTCACACAGGATTTATTTACACAGCTAGTCCAGCTTCAGCAGCAGGCTCCCAAAGTCACTCCTGCAGATCGTCTCTTCGTCCCTGAATTTCTGAGAGGCACTGTTCTAGCTGAGTTTCATGATAATAAGGTTTCTGGTCATCCGGGTATCACTAAGACCTTGGAGTTAATCTCTCGCTCAGTGTGGTGGCCTAATCTTTCTAAAGATGTAAGGGAATTTGTCTGTTCCTGTCAGGTTTGTGCTCAGTACAAGGTATCTCGATCGTTGCCGGTCGGGCAACTCATGCCTTTAGCCGTTCCTCTCAGGCCATGGTCACATATATCCATGGATTTCGTGGTGGACCTTCCTCTTTCAGCTGGATTTCGAGTCATTTGGGTGGTAGTAGACCGTTTTAATAAGATGGCCCACTTCATTGCTCTCCCCCGCCTACCCTCTGCTCAAGGGTTGGCAGTTTTATTTCTCCGCCATGTGTTCAGGCTCCATGGTTTACCCAGGGATATTGTCTCTGATCGGGGACCGCAATGCATCGCCCGTTTCTGGAAACGTTTTTGTGCCTCATTAAATATGAAACTCTCTTTAACATCTGGGTACCATCCACAGTCTAACGGACAAACTGAACGTGTTAATCAGTCGTTAAAACAGTATTTACGGCTATATTCGGCCAAACTTCAGAATGATTGGTCTGAATTTCTTCCTTTGGCCGAGTTTGCCTATAATAACTCTTGTCATTCTTCCACCAAGGAGTCCCCATTCTTTTCGGTCTTGGGCTTTCATCCTAGAGCCAATTCTTTTACCCTCATTTTCCAGTCTCCTCCTTGACCTTAACTTCCCGTCTCAGAATGATTTGGAAAAAGGTGCACCTTGCCCTTAAGAAGGCTGCCTTCCGAGAAAAAAAAATTCTGATAGGTTCCGACGCCCATGCACTTTTAAGGTGGGAGATAAGGTGTGGTTGTCAACCCGCAACATCAAGCTCCGACAACCCTCGGCTAGATTGGGACCCAAATTTATTGGACCGTTCCTTATCGTTAAGAAGGTCAACCCAGTTGCTTTTCGGCTACGCTTGCCTAAATCACTCAAAATTGGCAATACTTTTCACTGTTCCCTTCTGAAGCAGTATTTTTCTTCCAGGAGATTCCCTCGGAAGACTTCCCAGGGTATACCTCCGGTGGATGTTCAGGGGCAACAAGAGTTCTTGGTGGAGAAGGTTTTAGATTCCAAAGTTTCTCGGGCCGGCTTTATTTTTTGGTTCACTGGAAAGGCTATGGCCCGGAAGAAAGGTCTTGGGTCATGGATAACGATTTACATGCCCCTAAATTTAAGAGATTATTCTTTCAGGAATTTCCTCAGAAACCTGGCTTTAGGGGTTTTTTTACCCCTCCTCAAGGGGGGGGGGGTACTGTTAGGTGCCGCGGTCCGCGGCGCCGCTCGGTCTGCTTCCGAGCGACGCTCACAGCCGCCGCACCTCCCTCCCTGCCCGCCCGGCGCCTAGCAACGCCAGGACGCCATGCGTACTGTAGCCACCGGGTCCCTGGCAACGCTAGGACGCCGGGCGTCCTCAGCCGCTGGGTCCATAGCAACGGGGACGCCATTGGCGGACCGCGTTCCCTGTTGCCAGATAGGATTGATTAGTTGCTCGTGCAGCAGGGCAGCTGCATGGCAACTAGTAATTAGGGTCTGGGGGCTGGTCTTCCTGGCCCTCCTGTCATTGGCCGGCAGGATCTTTTTATGGGAGCCAGCACACTACAGCCTCGCCGGTGATAGCTTCCTGTATGCTGTTCCTGCCTTGCAACGTCTGTTCCTGCTCAGCTGTATCTGGTCGATCCTGCTCCCTGTGCTCCTGAGTTCTGGAGTTCTGAAGCCGGTCCTGGGAATCCTTCCTGTCCAAGTGAACCTGTTGCGGTCATCTGGGGGTTCTCGCTTGTTTGGGTTCTCTCCCGGTTTCGTGAGTAGCGGCTTCTGCCGCGTGTTGCGGCCTAGGCCGCTTGGTCCTTGTTTTACTTTTGTATTGGTGGTTTTTGCGGAGGTTTCCGCTTTTCACTGTCCTCCCCGGAACTCGGCGGTGCCGTGTGGGGGAGTGGACAGTGGTATCTTTTGTTGTTCTTTTCCTTTGACGGCGTGCCGCACATATATTTAGTTTTAGGGTAGTTAGTAGCCCCTAGCTTCTGTTTGCTTTAGTTAGAGGTCCCCTTGTTATTATCCTGTCTCGGTTCACGCCTTGTCTCACTCTAAGACCTGGGGGCATGGGAGTTGGGCAGACCTAATCCGCCCTGCAAACGCGGCTGCCGTGGGCCCAAGAAACCATAGTCATTCAGGCGTGAACTGACCACACGGGTAAAACAATGGAGGTAGGATGCTAGGGGCTATTCCCGTACCATCCCTTATTTCAGCGTCACGTCCTGGTGCTCTGGACTCTCTACACAACATCTCTCTAGTTCTGAGCATCAGGAACGTAACAGTGGTCAGTTTCCACTGTAAATGTTTGACCATACACAAACTGATGAAATCGCTCACATGCATATGTGATCGCTAGAAGTTCGTTTTCTATCTGAGCATACCTTGTTTCAGCACTTGTCAGTGCTCTTGATGCATAGATTACTGGTTGCCATGTATCCTCATGTTCTTGTAACAGCACTGAGCCTAGGCCAAATTGTGAAGCATCTGCTGAAATTCTTATTCTTTTCGCAGGATCAAAGAATTTTAGCACTGGTTTCTCTGTAATGATCTGTTTCAAGTTTTGCCAACTTTCTTCTTGTTCATGTGACCACATCCACTCGTTATCTTTGTCCAACAACCATCTAAGAGAGGCTGTTCGTTCAGAGAGTTGAGAAATAAACTTTCTTAAGTAAGTAATCATTCCTAGGAATCTTCTGATGTCATCATTGTTGTTAGGACGTCCATGTTCACTATGGCTGATATTTTCCCTGGGTCTGGTTTTACACCTTGATCCGAGACCACGTCGCCCATAAAGGCAAGTGTATTCACGCCAATTTCACATTTGTCCTTGTTTAGCTTTAGATTCACTTTTTTGACAAGTTCCATTACTTGTCTCAATCTAGAATCATGTTCTTCCTTTGTAGATCCCCAGACAATAATGTCATCCATCATTGTTTCAACACCTGGAATATGTTCAAAAATCATGTGTATCTTTTTGTGATATACTTCTGGAGCAGACAATATTCCATATGGTAGTCGAAGAAATCTGTATCGACCTTCTGGTGTATTAAATGTACAAAGCTTTGAGCTGGCCTCAACTAGCTTCATTTGCCAGAATCCTGAAGATGCGTCCAATTTACTGAACCATTTTGCTCCCGCAAATTGCGACATGATTTCATCTCTGGTTGGTAGTTTGAAATGTTCTCGTTTAATAGCTTTGTTTAAATCTCTGGGGTCTAGACATATTCTGAGTTATCCATTTTTCTTTTCAACAATTACTACGGAGCTTACCCATTCAGTAGGCTCATCAACTTTCTTTATCACACCCAAGGCTTCCATGCGATTTAACTCTTGTTTCAGTTTTTCTCTCAGCGCAAACGGCACTTTTCTACAGGGGTGTACCACTGAAGAAACTTGCGTGTCTATATTTATTTTATGGTCTCCAGGCAAACAACCTAGACCTTCAAACAAGTCTCTATATTCTGTAAACATCGATTTGCAGTCATCTTCTACTTGTGATGTCACCATAAAAACTTTCTTTAGCAAGCTTAGTTTCTCACAGGAACTTAATCCTAGAATCGATTGCACATTTTTATCCACAATCAGTAGAGATGTTTTAAACTGTTGTCCCTTATATTTCAGTGTCACTAAGCATGTACCTTTCACAGGAATTTCCTCCCCAGTGTACCCTGTAACTTTCATTTTGGCTGGATGAATTTTAGGTTTTACTCTAAAAGTCTTATAGTCTTGAAACGATATTAAATTCACCTGCGCGCCAGTATCAAGCTTAAAGGGAATGACAATCTCGTTCACAGTTAAAGGGACAATCCATTCTTTCTTATCTGCACTACAAAGTTCAATGCAATCCACAAAGAATTCCTCTGTTTGTTTAACAGCATGCACTTTGGTCGTTTGACTTTTCATTTTACAGCATTTGGCAAAGTGATTAAGTCTACCACATTTCATGCAGGTTTTACCATAAGCAGGGCACATTTTAGGATTGTGAGCATTTCCACATCTACTACACATTTCCTTGTTAGACTGTGGCTTAGACTGCTTCATTCTTGAGAATGGAGGTTTGCTTGGCTCTGTTTTCTGCACTACCTGCACTACAGGTTTGCTTGGCTCTGTTTTCTGCACTACATCAGCTTCCTTGTGTAACTTTTTGGCTTGAAATCTAGTTATTTCTGCAGATCTGCACATAGTCACTGCCTTTTCTAGTGTTAGGTCTTGCTCTCTCAGCAGTCTCTCTCTGAGTCCATTATCAGGTATTCCACATACAATACGACCTCTAATCAGTGAATCCTTTAAATCACCAAACTCACAGGTTTTACTGAGTGATTGCAACTCTGTAACATACTGATCAAATCCATCTACAGACTTCTGATCACATGTGAAAAACTTATATCTTTCATATGTCACATTTTTCCTTGGCACAAAGTAATCTTCAAACTTTTGCATTATAGAAGATAGCACCATATTCTGCCCCTCATCAAACTGAAAACTATTATAAATGTCCAGCACATCCTCTCATATCACATGGAGGAAAATGGATGCCTTAGTTTTGTCAGCCTTTGTATCAGCTCCACATGCAGCAAGATATATATTAAACCTTTGCTTAAATCTATTCCAGTTTTCAGACAAGTTACCAGACATCAGCATGCCGGTTGGAGGAGCCAGTTTATCCATGGTTACTCACTGTTTGAAGAGAGGAGCACACGGCAGACTTTGCAGACACTAAGTATCACAGCCTTACAGACTTTTGCAAGATTCTTTCACACTCTGCGAGCACTAGCAGTCCAAGTTAAACTTCTTCTGACACCATATTTTGTTCATATGTTTGTAAATCCAGTCATAAGGACACAGAGACATGTGAGTTCACTGCTGTGCTGTCTTATTCCATCACCAACTCCAGACACACTGCACACTGGACCACCCACTTCCCAGCATCCCCCTGGTCCCAGGGACCATCACTGAAGATTCAGGCTTACACATATTAGTAAGGGAGTGTCTACAAATATTAAGCATTCTAATACACTAACATCACACCTCCCACCCGCAGCCTAACCCCCCCCAACAGCCTAACTGTAACCCTTCCGCCTGCAGTTTTACCCCCACATGACAACATGAATGTAACCCTCCCACCCGCAGCCTAACCCCCCCCAGCAGCCTAACCGTAACCCTCCCACCCGCAGCCTAACCTCCCCCAGCAGCCTAACTGTAACCCTCCTGCCTGCAGCCTAACCCCCACCCAACAGCCTAACCGTAACCCTCCCATCCGCAGCCTAACCCCCTCAGCAGCCTAACTGTCACCCTCCTGCCTGCAGCCTAACCCCAAACCAACAGCCTAACCGTAACCCTCCCACCCGCAGCCTAACCCCCCCCCCCCCGCAGCCTAACTGTAATCCTCCCGCTCGCAGCCTATCCCCCACAGCAGCCTAACTGTAGCCCTCCGCCCGCTGCCTAACCCCCCAGCAGCCTCACTGTAACCCTTCCATCTGCAGCCTAAACCCCCCCCCCCCCCAGCAGCCTCACTGTAACCCTCCCATCTGCAGCCTAACCCTATTGTCCACATTTTAACAATGCTGACATGAAAACTGTCAACATTATGGTGTCAGCATTATCAATGTGGAAATTTTTTATGTCAACATTGTTAATGTTGACCTTTTGACATCCTCTTGTCAGTATGTTTTAGTAATCACAACATGTTATCAAACATGTTTCCTTCATGTACAAAAAGTCATGACATTTCTAACATTCTGGTTCTTAGTGTTGTGACTTCAGTTGCAAATTGGGAAACTTCTTTTTTTTTTTATTATTATTATTATTATTATTATTATTAGTAGTAGTAGTAGTAGTAGTAGTAGTAGTAGTAGTAGTAGTAGTAGTAGTAGTGTTAATATCATTATTATTAACAAGTATTTATATAGCACCAGCATTTTACATTATGCTTTACAATTGGGAAAGCAAAAATAAAACAAGACAGTGTATTACCAGGTAGAGAGGTAAGAGAGCCCTGCTGGCAAGCTTCCAATCTATAGGGAAGTAGGAATACGAAGATTTTGCATTAATATTTCTCTAAATGCAGTATAATGAGAAAACTGTCTGCAGCCTTAAGCTATGTACACACTGGCATTAACATTCCGCCTTTTAGTTACATTCTCATGGCCTGTTAAGCGAATGTAAATGGAGATGAAAATAAAATACCTGTTACAAATTTAGACATATGTGTAACTTGCGTTTGCAACTCATTAAACTCTTTGAAACTTTCTTTTTCCATGCCAGTGCATCCCACACATCACACTGTTGTAGTATTTCAGTTCAGTGGGAGACAGGGGCGGATTGACCATTGGGCCAGCAGGGAAGATTCCCAGTGGGCCGATGTGCAAATACTGTGAGATGTGTTTAACAACCGTTTCCCTACAGTATAACCTGTTTCGTCACAGAAGCATGCTAAATGCATATTAAACACACGCATGAACCAAAACTGATTGATAGGCGTGTTTAAATGCCTTTTAACATGCGATCAAAATGCACCACAAGTACCAGTTTCTACGCAGCCAAAAGGAGCACGCAATTCCTGTGCTTTTGCGCAGTGCTGTTGAATATTAAGCCAGATCTTACAGAGCTTCTGAAAGCCAGTAATGAGTCGGTTGGCTCAATTCCACATACAATAAGTTAACTGACAGCTGGATGTCTTGATGGTTCTTGAGATCAGTTTCGGTATAATGGTCCTTTACATCTGCACTAAAGTTGCTCCATTGAGACAATAATCTGATAAATGTGCCCAGATGGCTCTTAAACCATTGCTGAATCAGTGTCCCTTACTGCTAAGGTCACTATAATTGGTGTGTCTATACAGCTAAAACAACTTCCAGAGCAGCGGTGACATTTTGCTCAGCTACGTGAGATAAGTGCTCGGGTAATGCGTGCTGCCATATTCCTATAGATTCAGGAAATATTAAGTGTCGCTGTTTTGCTGTTATCTTCCTTATTTCTTAGCAATTTCTTTTCAGAGAGCTGCAGTATTCTAAGTGTCTTCTATTACTCATAGAATTTCCAAGTCCCAGGAAATAAGTAGGTTTATCTTTATGTCCTACTCTAGCAGGTAATTAATGTGTAGCTGTTGTGTCAGTGTTCTCAATAGTAGCGTTGCTTAGTTAAATCTTCCGCAGGCATTTGCGTGTTGGTCCAATTACAGGCACATTGAGAAGCTGTTAAACTTGTGCACATTTCCTTGCATAGAGGCAAGTTTGACATTTTGGCTTAATTCTGATAAATAATAGACCAGCCGTCAGTGGGCTTATTATTCAGGGATAATTTGCAATATGCATTCTCAACAGACAAGAAGAAACAGGATTAATTACTAAAGTGCTTGCTTTCTCTGAAAGCATTCGTAACCTTATTGCTACATTGTTGTTGTTTGTTGTTTTTATGTGACTGTTTAAAGACATCAGCAGCTTTTGTGTTTTGTTTAATAGTAAATTATTTCTATTGCACTTAAAGGGGGTTTCTGTCTTCAATTGACGTTCATTTATTGGTGTTCACATGCGTCACCTCTTCCTAAACGCATTGCTTTCTCCTACTAGACCTTTGCTTTGTTGCCATTTATTTACTTAATGAAGCAGTGCCAACTGCTCCCCCACCCCACCCGCCAGGTATCTCCAACACTTGTACAACAACCTGCACCATCAATACTTTATTAATGAGTGCTAGGTTATCACTTATCACCTACTTTTTATAACATCATGACGTAACCAGAGCTGAAAAGAGAAGACACCTAGGGTGTCCTTCATACTCTATTGCACCAGGTGCCTCTTCATGTATGGCACTAGTTGGGCATAAGTCCCTCCCACTTTTCTTTCTTATCAAGCAAAGGAGTTTGTTTTTGTAGCTTTTTATACTGCTAGCATATAGGCCATAATTCTGAGCCTGACACAGCGGCATCCTAGTCTCCGACCACAACCAACTTCAACTATAAGCACTTCCAGTGGCGCAAAGAGGGATGATCGGGTACTAATTACACAGGCCCGGGTTTGTTGAAAGGCCAGGCGGGGGCCCAAGTCTGCACCCCCCCCCCTCCCTGTCAGCCAGCTGCGGCTTCTCTCCTCTGCCCAGCTGAAGTGAGTCCAGGGAGGATGACGCCACTGAGTGCAGCAGTCTCCCCTGCCTTCAAGAAGGGTTAGCAATCTCTCCAATCACCCCCCCCCCCCCAATACCACCCCACCCCCCCTTCAGATCTGTCCCTGGTTGAGTGGTGCACAGCGCCCCCTTGTGCAGACCACCACCGCTCTGCGGCACATTAAAAGTATGTTTTTTGCATGTTTTTTAAAAGGGGATGTGTCCACACTTCCATGATTAGGCCACACCCACAGCTTTACCCCCCTCCCAATCTCTCTACGGCCTGAGCACTTCCCTGGTGCAACAGATATAAAAATTGCTCAACAGCGTCCAACAACATCAGTGCCTTCAACTTAGAATTAGACCTAGGGGTATATTTACTAATAGTGCGGTTTTTAAAATGCAGAGATGTTGCCCCTAGCAACCAATCAGATTCTATTTTTCTGGAAACTGCTAGATAAATGATAAGTAGAATCTAATTAGTTGCTATGGGCAACATCTCCATATTTAAAAATCCACACTTTAGTAAATATACCCTCTATAATCATAGTAATAGTCATAATGGGGGTAATTCTGAGTTGATTGCAGCAGGAATTTTTTTTGCAGTTGGGCAAAACCATGTGCACTGCAGGGGGGGGGGGGGGGGGGGCAGATATAACCTTTGCAGAGAGAGTTAGATTGGGTGTGGTGAGTTCAATCTGCAATCTAAATTGCAGTGTAAAAATAAAGCAGCCAGTATTTACCCTGCACAGAAACAAAATAACCCACCCAAATCTAACTCTCTCTGCAAATGTTATAGCTGCCCCCCCCCCCCCCCTGCAGTGCACATGGTTTTGCACAACTGCTAAAAAATTTCCTGCTGCGATCAACTTGGAATTACCCCCTATAATACATACGACTGTATGATGTTGTTTTATTCATATTACATTGTATGTGTTTTTGCAGTGGGACGCCATCACGGAAATGGATGAATACAACCGGCCTATTCATACATACCAGGTATGTAACGTCATGGAAGCAAATCAAAACAACTGGCTCCGGACAAACTGGATATCTCGGGACGCAGCACAAAAAGTATTTGTGGAGATGAAATTCACACTCAGGGATTGTAACAGCATTCCTTGGGTTGTGGGGACCTGCAAGGAGACCTTTAACCTCCACTACATGGAATCCGAAGACGCTCATGCTGTCAAGTTCAAGCCAACTCAGTACAGTAAGATCGATACTATTGCCGCTGATGAGAGCTTCACACAAATGGATTTAGGTGATCGCATTCTAAAACTCAACACAGAGGTTCGAGAAGTGGGTCCCATAACCAAGAAAGGTTTTTACCTTGCATTTCAAGATATTGGAGCATGTATTGCTTTAGTCTCAGTACGAGTCTACTACAAAAAATGCCCATATATGGTGCGCAACTTGGCAATGTTTCCCGATACTATTCCAAGAGTTGATTCGTCTTCACTTGTCGAAGTACGAGGGTCCTGCATAAAGTATGCGGAGGAAAGAGACACTCCTAAGTTGTATTGTGGGGCGGATGGTGACTGGCTTGTACCTCTAGGACGTTGTGTCTGCAGTGTTGGCTACGAGGAGGTGGATGGAACCTGCCATGGTGAGTGATTGACATCTTCATAATCTTTATGTTTATTGACGTTAATGTCTATGAATCTTCATTCTGTTTTGTAGTAATCTTTAGATAACTTTAGCTCCATATTTATTGCCTGTGTTTATTATTGTTTTGGTTTGTTTTATTAAAGTTGAGATGGCTCCATTAAGGTTCTTTCTGAATTAATATATAAAGTAGGAATTTCCCTCAAGCGAGGGCTGTCCCACACCCCAGATCTTGACACTGGAGAATTAAAATCTGTCCATACATACTGTACAATAGAACTGATGGTTGGTGTATCATACAGTGAAAACAATGGAGAATTTGACAGGCGGAGAAAGTTGCCCATAGCATTTTCCTATCTACCTATCATTTTAAAGAATATACTTGATAAATACTAAATGAAAGCTGATTGGTTGCAATGGGTAATTTCTCCACCGGTTCACTTCTCCACTCTTTCACTGCTTGATACATCATCCCAATAGTTTTCTATTGACATATATGGAGGCACTGTTCATTATAAAGCAGCAGGAACATGTAGTATGATTTCAAGTCAACTGGCTCTTGGCTTTAGTTAATGAGAGGGTTGGAAGCTGAGACATATGTTTTACCTGGCTCTCTACTTTTAGCCAGGAGCCTCATGTGAATTTGATGTGTTATATATACAGTATTTGATTGGCAGCTCTCCTGTGGTCATCAGTAGTGAGCTAGCGAGCATTGACATAGAGGCATGTGGCATGACAGAGCACTGCCCAGCATAACTCATGGGAAGATTCATCAAACTTTCTAAAGAAGAAAAGTGAAGGCGTTGCAAACAATCAGATTCTAGCTATATGTTTCCTAGTACATGCTATAAAATTACAGAATCTGATTGGTTGCTATAGGTAACACCTCCAATTTTCCTTTTTAGAAGGTTTGATAAATCTCCCCCTCCATAAACTAATGAGCCACCGAGTGTCGTATGACAGCCACCTGCCTCTTTTTATGTCATGTTAATTTTTGTTTTTAATTAGATTTTTAAAATATCAGTAGCTAATATGTTACCAGGAGTACTTGTGGCCACCATGGGGGAGATGTAATAGCCTACAAGGAACAGGATGTGCGAAACTTTGTGCGAGTTCCCACGTTTTCTAAGGCGCCAATAATTTTTATTAAAAACCAACCTGGTTTTGCTGTGTAAATGATTGTCGCTTTAAAAAATCAGGAGAACTTGCACAAGGGTTACATTTACTAAAGCTTCTAAAACAGAGAATTTGTGATGTTGCCCATAGCAACCAATCAGATGTCTATAATTTCTCAATTGCCTTTTGGAAAATGATAGACAGCATCTGATTGGTTGCTATGGGCAACATTACCAATTCTCTATTTTAGAAGCTTTAGTAAATTTACCCCAAAGTCTTGTGTTTCCTGCTTCTCACCAGCTACTACATTCCCCCCACAGAATCAGAGTTCAGGCTGTTATATCATTACACGTTACAACATTTCTTATATATTAAGTTAACCTATACTCTATGCAATAAAGAAGCATGCCTTTCTGCTTCTGCAGCTCCTAAGTGCAGGTCATCAGTACCTAAAGCTAGTTCCATATCTGGAGATTGATGAGTTTTGTTTGTGCTAATAATTGCAAGTCAGGCAAAATGGGATATACTACATTGGCAAATACAAAATGGTGGTCATTCCGAGTTGATTGCCGATTTTTGCAGCGCATCGATCAGTTAAAAAAAAGGCAAAACTGTGCATGCGTATGCACAGCAATGCGCACGCGCGTCATACGGGTACAAACAGCATCGTTGCTGTACAATGCTTCTAGCAAAGAATCCATTCGCACACCCGATCGCAAGGAGATTGATAGGAAGAGGGCGTTTGCTTTATGGGTGTCAACTGACCGTTTTCTGGGAGTAGTAGGGAAAACGCAGGTGTGTCCAGGCGTTTGCAGGGCCTGGGTGTCTGACGTCAATTTCGGGACCAGACAGGCTGAAGTGACCGCAAGGGCTGAGTAAGTTCAGACCTACTCAGAAACTACAAAAAACTTTTTCGTACATGCGATCGCGCACTTGCAATGCGAAAATACACTCCCCCATGGGCAGCGACTATGCGTTTGCACGGCTGCAAAAAGTAGCTAGCGAGCAATCAACTCGGAATGACCCCCTATGCTCTAAACCATAGGTCTGTAAACTCGGTCCTCAGGACCCCACACAGTGCATGTTTTGCAGGTAACCCAGCAGGAGTACAGGTGTATTAATTACTCACAGACACATTTTAAAAGGTCCACAGGTGGAGTTAATTATTTCACTTGTGATTCTGTGAGGAGACCTGCAAAACATGCACTGTGTGGGGTAATGAGGACCGAGTTTGCAGACCTATGCTCTAAACCAGGGCTGGCCAAACCAGTCCTCGAGATCTACCAACAGTACACATTTTCCAGACCACCTAGCTGGTGCACAGGTGTAGTCATTACTAATTAAGATGTGCTGCATACATTCCTAACTGACAATTCTACAGATGTCCAGGAGGCCTGGAAAACATGAACTGTTGGTAGATCTCGAGGACCGGTTTGGCCAGCCCTGCTCTAAACAGTCAATTCCATCTGTGCATGGGGGGTCATTCAGATGCGGTTGCACCTGAGACAATCGGTGCAAAGAACCAATGTTCGGTACTTTACGCATGCACACAACCCAATCTGCGCGTGCACAAGCGGGTCCTTTTGCATAGGACGCAGGATGGCATCATTGATTGACAGTGTGATGCCGTGTCGGGGGCGGGGAAGGGGTGGCGACAGGCTCCCTTTGGAAAAACAGAAGCTTGCCGCCGCCGTTTTGGTGGCTGGAAGAGGCCAGGGATCTCCGTCTTAGGACGGAGATTTCCTGTCCTCTACTGTGGTTGGCTTCCGTGGCACCATAGGTGCCGTAAGTTGCCCGATGGTGGGTGCTTTGATTCGATTCTGCTTCCTAGGATGCAGTTTGGATCACTAGTGCAGCAGTTCTGCATGTAAAAGACGCCTCCTGCTGCATTTACATACAGCGCTATAACTGAGTGCTTCCAAGGAAGCAGCAGTGATAGCAACTCCAACCACATCTGAATGTCACCCATGGTGTCATAGAAATCAAGTGAAGTCAAATGAACAGATATATTTTCCTTTTGAGTGACGTTTCTCTGTGCCGAAGGAACACCCCAAAGGATCCAGTGTTTAAGGGTTGCACTTTTGTCTGCTGCACCTCCTTGCTTCAGAGAGGCTCCGGAGTTGTTTCTGTGTTATTGTTTAAGTTGTCATTCATGTGAATGGGAAATTCATACAGCACAGGTATAAATAATAACCGTGGTTGGATGTGTTTGTGCCCAGAATGTAAGCACACAAAGCACATCTTTATTGTACAAGATGAGTCCAGCGTCTGTAGCACACAGCATATGCCAGGCTAACGTCAGAAGTAACAAACGTAAGGATAGCATAGAGATGTGGCTTGATAGTGTTGTGACATTAGCCTTTTGTACAGAATATAATAATATAATGGCCCTTCATATGCACAAGAGAGAATAGTGTCTGGACAGTGCTGCCAATAAATGTGGAGAACACATTTACTATATAAAGCATAATAAGAAATATAAGTATCGTTAACAATCAAATAGGAATCTTTTACTGACAGTCCATATAGAAATACAGTATCCAGTAATGTGAATACATGTCAGCAGAGCCATGCAACCTGCTCAGCAAAGGTATGCAGTGCAGGGAGGCGCTGGGCTGAGGAGGCGCTGTCCCCACTCTGCTACCCTGCTGTTGCTGCTGGCTGCCACTGCGCTTGTCACATTGGCAGACAGCAGTGCCAGCAGAGGGCAGCAGGTCTCTTAGTGTCAGGGCAGCTCTCCGTCTCCCTCCTCTCTCCTCCCCCCTGCATCTGTCAAGTTTTATGACAGGCAGCAGTGATGGCATCTTCAAACTGATCTCTGTGTAAGTAACACACACTCCCCCTTTGTCTCCTCCTGTGGACATACGTGTAAGGGGCACTACTTTTGTGGGCATTATGTGTGGCACGACTACTGTGGATGTTAAGTGTAAGGGCCACTGCTGCTACAGGCATTATGTGTGTCACTACTACTGTGTGCATTAAGTGTAAGGGGCACTACTACTACTGTGGACATTATGTGGGGCACTACTCCTGTGGGCATTATGTGTGGCACTACTCCTGTGGGCATTATGTGTGGCACTACTCCTGTGGTCATTACGTGTAAGGGGCACTACTGATGTGGGCATTGTGTGTGGCACTACTGTTGTTGGCATTATTTGTAAGGGTCACTGCTACTGTGGGCATTATGTGTGGCACTACTACTGTGGGCGTTATATGTAAGGGGTACTACTATTGTGGGCGTTGTGTGTAGCACTATCATTGTGGGCATTATGTGTAAGAGGAACTACTGTAGGCATTGTATATAAGAGGCACTACTGTGTAGCATAATGTGTGTAAGAGGCACTACTGTGTAGCATAATGTGTGTAAGAGGCACTACTATGTAGCTTAATGTGACTAAGGGTCACTATTGAGTGACATCATGTGACAATAGGGCACTACTGTGGGAAGTAATGTGAAAAGAGCACTTCTGTGTGTCGTAACATAAATACGGGGCACTAATGTGTGTCATAACGTGAATAAGGTACACTACTGCGTAGATATACCTTATTCTGAGAAATAAAAATGTTTGCAACCCTAATTGCCATTTTGGCCATGCCCCTTGTCACACCCCTGTCCAATTATTTGAAAATGAAAATGTGGTAATCCTACTCTCATAGCAAGTTGCTGCTATTGTCTCGCTTCCCACCTCCCTCTACAATGTGAGCTCTCATCAGCAGGGATCAACTCTCCTTCATGTTTCATCTTGGTCCACTGTCCATTTACCATATATGTCCCTTGTCAAGTCTGTTGCTTGTTGTCCATTGTCAAGTCTTGTGTGTGTGCCAGGGACGTGCAGTCATATTCTGTGTCATAAGTATCATCTTTATTGAATCCTAATCATTTTACTGCTTTAAAGTACTTTGGGAGGCACTGATAGCAGTGCCTCCCGTGGATAATGGGAACGGGGACAGTGCGGGGGGCGGAGCCTAGCACTGGGCTGTAAAAGCCCATGAAAAAACATAGGGAAAGCGGCACTGTTCCAAGTGCCTCGCTGACAGGGACACCACCCCCCATGTCAGCGAGGCACCTGTGATTGGACAGCGGATCCAGGGCTGGATCCGCTTGTCCAATCACCCACATGCGGCGCTGGTGGCGGCGGGTCCCGGCGTTAATGATAGCCGGGAGTAGCGGTGGGCCTTGAGCGTGTGCGTCTCTCCCCGCCCAAAATCCCCCCCCCCCCGTCCTCCTGCTCCGGCTCCCGCTCACCTCACTACCAGCAGCGGCGGTCCTGCGGAGCGTGCAGCTCTCTCCCCGTCCTCGCCCTCTGGCTCCCTCCTCCCGGCTCCCGATCACCTGGCAGACAGCAGCGGTGGCCGTGCAGTACGTGCGGCTGTCCTCCTCCGCCGGCTCCAGCAGCAGGTTAGTTCGCGTCTCTCTCTCTCTCTCTCTCTCTCTCCCCTTTCCCCCTCCTGTGGATCATATGTCAGCATAATGTTCATTGTTACAGGTGCCTCTACCCCTTTGGATTCTACTGGACAAGTGGACGTGACCGGCGTGGGATGTAGGTAAGTCATCTCTCTCATTTTTACAGGTACCCCTATTGGATTCTACTGGACAAGTGGACGTGACCGGCGTGGGATGTAGGTAAGTATGTGTGAGTGTGTAAGTGTGTTTTAATAAAATTTTACTGTCACGGTGTGTGCGTTTGTGTTTTTATTTGGGTATTTTTTGTTGTTGTAGAACTACAGGTACCAGCGAGCCCGTTATTTCCCCGCCTGTTGGTACTTGAGGTTCTCCAAGTACCAGCAAGCGGGGGAGGCTTGCTGGGCCTTGTAGTTCCACAACAAAAAAACAATATTCTTTTTTTACACACATGGCTATCAGCCCGGCACCCACCGCCCAGGGGTGCTGGGGACAGCCTCGGGCTTCACCCCTGGTCCTTGGGTGCCTGGAGAGGGGGGACCCCTTGATTTAAAGGGTCCCCACTCCACCAGGGTACCCCGGCCAGAGGTGACTAGTTGGGGGGGTAATGCCACGGCCGCAGGGACCTACATAAAAGTGTCCCCCGGCTGTGGCATTATCTCTCTGGCTAGTGGAGCCCGGTGCTGGTTTTAAAAATACGGGGGACCCCTACATCTTTTGTCCCCCGTATTTTTGGAACCAGGTCTGGTCTAAGAGCCCGGTGCCGGTTGTCTAAATACGGGGAACCCCTGTCCAAATTTTTTCCCAGTATTTAAACAACCAGGACTGGCTCAAAGAGCCTGAGGCTGGTTATACTTAGGAGGGGGGACCTCACGCATTTTTTTTAATTTTTTTTAACCCAATCAGACCCTTCTCCATTAAGTTAATGGAAGCCATGGACAACAGAATTGCATTCATGTCCTCCTCCCACTCCCTTCCCAGTCCCAAACTCTAATTTTATTTTATTTTTCTATAAAAATGTACAATATATCACAAGTATGATGAGCAGGCAGGGAGCGGGCATTGGCGGCATCGGACTGAGATAGAAATTAGTGGCGGAGGGCTGGGTCAGTTGATTGTGGGCGAGTTTGTAAGCCATTGTCAGTGGCAGCGGGTACCGGCTCAGAGGCAGTAGCGGGCATTGGCTAGGGGTCATCGGCAGGATTCGGCGGACATTATGGCTATAGTGCCTCACTAGCCACTGACCTCACCGCACGCCACTGGTGTGTGCTGTTTGTTTACACACACATGCTTGAAAATCGTTCCCCTATCTGTACATTACTGTCACTGAAAAGCTGGCAGCTTTGCCCTGGGCTCTACAGGCTTGGTTAAATGACAAGATGGTGCGGCAAGATTGCCATCATTGATGTATCTATAGTGGGTGCAGGATGAGCACACAGCTGATCCTGCACCCATACTTACCTCTCCGGAGTCCTGCATCGCCGGCACTGCAGAGCAGCAGAGATCACTTGAAAATGGCATTACAGTCATTGTCCCATTGATTTGCACATGGGCAGTAGCGAAGGCACCAATTTCCTTGGAGAAACTCCACACGGAAGCCTGCACACAGGCCTTCTCCTCTGATAAACTGCCTCTGATTGCTGTTGCAGTGGTCTCAGTGTAAGAGTCCCTAAAACCTCTGCCCATTACTCCAAAAGACTTTCACTCTGCTCATCAGCTACCCTAGTGACTCCAAAATCGGGTTGCAGACTTGCGGTTTTTCCCTTTGCAAGCAATCTTCATTGCATTTTGTTATATATAAATCATAGTTAACACAACTAAATATCTCTATCAATTTCACATGATACTACTGTGTTCATTTTTGCAGCTTCCTTGTTTGAATATATATCTCTACAGCTGCGCTGCCTTTATATCTACTGGAAGACAGCTGTATGCATTTGGCAGTTCTCCTAACTCTTCTCTAAACAGCAGAGGGACAAACAACAAAATAGATATTTTTGGTATGCTCTCGGGACCTGCACCACAGATTACAAACGTATTGCTCACTCAAAGGCGAAACGCGTTGCTGAGTAAGGATAAGGCACCAGAAATGACGGTTTGGTGATTTGCTATAACATTAAATCATTTCCCCGCTGTAGTTTTGTAACTATAAGGATGTCTGCCTGTCCATGCTGTGAATCTAATTATTATTGCCAGTAACACATAGAGAATATGTAGGTTTATTGAAGCTTATATTTATGCTTTGTGAGTGACTAGAACGTTTTCTGTGATTTCTCCTAAATAGTCAGGGACTGCTCATGCTGAGGTTGAACTTCAGGCCATATAACCAATCAGAATTTTCTACTAGAGTTTTTTTTACTTTTTTATTGCTCAGAGCTGTATAACCTCTAAAGCTTTGCTGTTCCCATCCAGCTGTTGAAAAAAAAAAAAAGTGGAATGCCAGGAGCATTATTAAACAAGCCACCTTGAATTCCAAATGATTATAATGCTGTCTTTTTTTCCCAAAATTGCCAACAAATGCAAAATACTGTCGGTTATGAGAGTAATAAATCTGAAAAAATGTGCTGCATACTTTTTTTTCTCTCTGGTAGATTACAATGCTCATGCCAAGATGAAAGGGAAAAACTTGGCGTAGCAAGCACACCTCCTTTCCTATCGAGCATAATCGAGAGGTATTATACAGCAGCCATCTGACTATTCTCTTTGACGGCATTTTCAAAGCCGCAGACATATAGTCCTGTTACCACTCTCCTTTGTGACATTTTCTACAAGAATTCTCTAAACTTGCCCAGAGTCAATCTCTTGCATCCTTGCCAATTATTACTTTGGAAGTTTTGTGACATATTATGCAAGGTAATAAAAATAACAACGCAATATAGGCAGGTGTGCGACAGACAGGATGAGGATATCGGCAATTAAATAATGTTTGGTGCTGTATTTTGGTACATATTTGAATATTTTATAAGATATTATGAAGCAGACTTGGGCTTACCTCCAAATGGCCTCAACTTTGCAGTATAGTGTATAGTAAGTGAAGTGCAATGATGTTTTCAGGGGGCGGAAAAGCATTTGTGTGTGGCTTTGTGCTTCAGATGTGCTTGGTATGCCGTCATTGTGCCAAGAATATGCCCTCAGCCACGGGCGCTTTAAGAGCGGAGGAGGCCCGTGTGCTGCCTGCTCCGTTCGGGCCCCCTCCTCACTGCAGGAGTGCTGTAGAGTCTGAGCACTAGAGGGCTCAGACTCTACTGCGAACGCGCAGATCTCCGGGAAAATGGTGTGGCAGCCATTTTCCCAGAGATTTCTGTACTGCGCATGCGCAGCGGGCATTTTCCCGGGGTTTTTAACAGCGCCGATGACGTCTGTGCGGGACTCCGGAGGGATGAGTATTAGAAAAATGGGTAGTGTGTGCGGTGGGGGCCCCCTCTGGACTCAGGGACCCGTGTGCACCGCACACACTGCACCCATTATAGAAACGCCAGTGCCCTCAGCATTATGTGGTGGCCACTAGAGATGAGCGCCGGAAATTTTTCGGGTTTTGTGTTTTGGTTTTGGGTTCGGTTCCGCGGCCGTGTTTTGGGTTCGACCGCGTTTTGGCAAAACCTCACCGAATTTTTTTTGTCGGATTCGGGTGTGTTTTGGATTCGGGTGTTTTTTTCAAAAAACCCTAAAAAACAGCTTAAATCATAGAATTTGGGGGTAATTTTGATCCCAAAGTATTATTAACCTCAAAAAACATAATTTACACTCATTTTCAGCCTATTCTGAACACATCACACCTCACAATATTATTTTTAGTCCTAAAATTTGCACCGAGGTCGCTGTGTGAGTAAGATAAGCGACCCTAGTGGCCGACACAAACACCGGGCCCATCTAGGAGTGGCACTGCAGTGTCACGCAGGATGTCCCTTCCAAAAAACCCTCCCCAAACAGCACATGACGCAAAGAAAAAAAGAGGCGCAATGAGGTAGCTGACTGTGTGAGAAAGATAAGCGACCCTAGTGGCCGACACAAACACCGGGCCCATCTAGGAGTGGCACTGCAGTGTCACGCAGGATGTCCCTTCCAAAAAACCCTCCCCAAACAGCACATGACGCAAAGAAAAAAAGAGGCGCAATGAGGTAGCTGTGTGAGAAAGATAAGCGACCCTAGTGGCCGACACAAACACCGGGCCCATCTAGGAGTGGCACTGCAGTGTCACGCAGGATGTCCCTTCCAAAAAACCCTCCCCAAACAGCACATGACGCAAAGAAAAAAAGAGGCGCAATGAGGTAGCTGTGTGAGTAAGATTAGCGACCCTAGTGGCCGACACAAACACCGGGCCCATCTAGGAGTGGCACTGCAGTGTCACGCAGGATGGCCCTTCCAAAAAACCCTCCCCAAACAGCACATGACGCAAAGAAAAAAAGAGGCGCAATGAGGTAGCTGACTGTGTGAGTAAGATTAGCGACCCTAGTGGCCGACACAAACACCGGGCACATCTAGGAGTGGCACTGCAGTGTCACGCAGGATGTCCCTTCCAAAAAACCCTCCCCAAACAGCACATGACGCAAAGAAAAAAAGAGGCGCAATGAGGTAGCTGTGTGAGTAAGATTAGCGACCCTAGTGGCCGACACAAACACCGGGCCCATCTAGGAGTGGCACTGCAGTGTCACGCAGGATGTCCCTTCCAAAAAACCCTCCCCAATCAGCACATGATGCAAAGAAAAAGAAAAGAAAAAAGAGGTGCAAGATGGAATTATCCTTGGGCCCTCCCACCCACCCTTATGTTGTATAAACAAAACAGGACATGCACACTTTAACCAACCCATCATTTCAGTGACAGGGTCTGCCACACGACTGTGACTGATATGACGGGTTGGTTTGGACCCCCCCCAAAAAAGAAGCAATTAATCTCTCCTTGCACAAACTGGCTCTACAGAGGCAAGATGTCCACCTCATCTTCACCCTCCGATATATCACCGTGTACATCCCCCTCCTCACAGATTATCAATTCGTCCCCACTGGAATCCACCATCTCAGCTCCCTGTGTACTTTGTGGAGGCAATTGCTGCTGGTCAATGTCTCCGCGGAGGAATTGATTATAATTCATTTTAATGAACATCATCTTCTCCACATTTTCTGGATGTAACCTCGTACGCCGATTGCTGACAAGGTGAGCGGCGGCACTAAACACTCTTTCGGAGTACACACTTGTGGGAGGGCAACTTAGGTAGAATAAAGCCAGTTTGTGCAAGGGCCTCCAAATTGCCTCTTTTTCCTGCCAGTATAAGTACGGACTGTGTGACGTGCCTACTTGGATGCGGTCACTCATATAATCCTCCACCATTCTATCAATGTTGAGAGAATCATATGCAGTGACAGTAGACGACATGTCCGTAATCGTTGTCAGGTCCTTCAGTCCGGACCAGATGTCAGCATCAGCAGTCGCTCCAGACTGCCCTGCATCACCGCCAGCGGGTGGGCTCGGAATTCTGAGCCTTTTCCTCGCACCCCCAGTTGCGGGAGAATGTGAAGGAGGAGATGTTGACAGGTCGCGTTCCGCTTGACTTGACAATTTTGTCACCAGCAGGTCTTTCAACCCCAGCAGACCTGTGTCTGCCGGAAAGAGAGATCCAAGGTAGGCTTTAAATCTAGGATCGAGCACGGTGGCCAAAATGTAGTGCTCTGATTTCAACAGATTGACCACCCGTGAATCCTTGTTAAGCGAATTAAGGGCTGCATCCACAAGTCCCACATGCCTAGCGGAATCGCTCCGTGTTAGCTCCTTCTTCAATGCCTCCAGCTTCTTCTGCAAAAGCCTGATGAGGGGAATGACCTGACTCAGGCTGGCAGTGTCTGAACTGACTTCACGTGTGGCAAGTTCAAAGGGCATCAGAACCTTGCACAACGTTGAAATCATTCTCCACTGCACTTGAGACAGGTGCATTCCATCTCCTATATCGTGCTCAATTGTATAGGCTTGAATGGCCTTTTGCTGCTCCTCCAACCTCTGAAGCATATAGAGGGTTGAATTCCACCTCGTTACCACTTCTTGCTTCAGATGATGGCAGGGCAGGTTCAGTAGTTTTTGGTGGTGCTCCAGTCTTCTGTACGTGGTGCCTGTACGCCGAAAGTGTCCCGCAATTTTTCTGGCCACCGACAGCATCTCTTGCACGCCCCTGTCGTTTTTTTAAAAATTCTGCACCACCAAATTCAAGGTATGTGCAAAACATGGGACGTGCTGGAATTTGCCCATATTTAATGCACACACAATATTGCTGGCGTTGTCCGATGCCACAAATCCACAGGAGAGTCCAATTGGGGTAAGCCATTCCGCGATGATCTTCCTCAGTTGCCGTAAGAGGTTTTCAGCTGTGTGCGTATTCTGGAAAGCGGTGATACAAAGCGTAGCCTGCCTAGGAAAGAGTTGGCGTTTGCGAGATGCTGCTACTGGTGCCGCCGCTGCTGTTCTTGCGGCGGGAGTCCATACATCTACCCAGTGGGCTGTCACAGTCATATAGTCCTGACCCTGCCCTGCTCCACTTGTCCACATGTCCGTGGTTAAGTGGACATTGGGTACAACTGCATTTTTTAGGACACTGGTGAGTCTTTTTCTGACGTCCGTGTACATTCTCGGTATCGCCTGCCTAGAGAAGTGGAACCTAGATGGTATTTGGTAACGGGGGCACACTGCCTCAATAAATTGTCTAGTTCCCTGTGAACTAACGGCGGATACCGGACGCACGTCTAACACCAACATAGTTGTCAAGGACTCAGTTATCCGCTTTGCAGTAGGATGACTGCTGTGATATTTCATCTTCCTCGCAAAGGACTGTTGAACAGTCAATTGCTTACTGGAAGTAGTACAAGTGGGCTTACGACTTCCCCTCTGGGATGACCATCGACTCCCAGCGGCAACAACAGCAGCGCCAGCAGCAGTAGGCGTTACACGCAAGGATGCATCGGAGGAATCCCAGGCAGGAGAGGACTCGTCAGACTTGCCAGTGACATGGCCTGCAGGACTATTGGCATTCCTGGGGAAGGAGGAAATTGACACTGAGGGAGTTGGTGGGGTGGTTTGCGTGAGCTTGGTTACAAGAGGAAGGGATTTACTGGTCAGTGGACTGCTTCCGCTGTCACCCAAAGTTTTTGAACTTGTCACTGACTTATTATGAATGCGCTGCAGGTGACGTATAAGGGAGGATGTTCCGAGGTGGTTAACGTCCTTACCCCTACTTATTACAGCTTGACAAAGGGAACACACGGCTTGACACCTGTTGTCCGCATTTCTGGTGAAATACCTCCACACCGAAGAGCTGATTTTTTTGGTATTTTCACCTGGCATGTCAACGGCCATATTCCTCCCACGGACAACAGGTGTCTCCCCGGGTGCCTGACTTAAACAAACCACCTCACCATCAGAATCCTCCTGGTCAATTTCCTCCCCAGCGCCAGCAACACCCATATCCTCCTCATCCTGGTGTACTTCAACACTGACATCTTCAATCTGACTATCAGGAACTGGACTGCGGGTGCTCCTTCCAGCACTTGCAGGGGGCATGCAAATAGTGGAAGGCGCATGCTCTTCACGTCCAGTGTTGGGAAGGTCAGGCATCGCAAACGACACAATTGGACTCTCCTTGTGGATTTGGGATTTCAAAGAACGCACAGTTCTTTGCGGTGCTTTTGCCAGCTTGAGTCTTTTCAGTTTTCTAGCGAGAGGCTGAGTGCTTCCATCCTCATGTGAAGCTGAACCACTAGCCATGAACATAGGCCAGGGCCTCAGCCGTTCCTTGCCACTCCGTGTGGTAAATGGCATATTGGCAAGTTTACGCTTCTCCTCCGACAATTTTATTTTAGGTTTTGGAGTCCTTTTTTTTCTGATATTTGGTGTTTTGGATTTGACATGCTCTGTACTATGACATTGGGCATCGGCCTTGGCAGACGACGTTGCTGGCATTTCATCGTCTCGGCCATGACTAGTGGCAGCAGCTTCAGCACGAGGTGGAAGTGGATCTTGATCTTTCCCTAATTTTGGAACCTCAACTTTTTTGTTCTCCATATTTTATAGGCAGAACTAAAAGGCACCTCAGGTAAACAATGGAGATGGATGGATTGGATACTAGTATACAATTATGGACGGACTGCCACGGTTAGGTGGTATAAAAAAACCACGGTTAGGTGGTATATATTATAATAATAATACAATTATGGATGGACGGACTGCCTGCCGACTGCCGACACAGAGGTAGCCACAGCCGTGAACTACCGCACTGTACACTGGTTGATAAAGAGATAGTAGTATACTCGTAACAACTAGTATGACACTATGACGACGGTATAAAGAAAGAAAAAAAAATACCACAGTTAGGTGGTATATATTATAATAATAATACAATTATGGATGGACGAACTGCCTGCCGACTGCCGACACAGAGGTAGCCACAGCCGTGAACTACCGCACTGTACACTGGTTGATAAAGAGATAGTAGTATACTCGTAACAACTAGTATGACACTATGACGACGGTATAAAGAATGAAAAAAAAACCACGGTTAGGTGGTATATATTATAATAATAATACAATTATGGATGGACGGACTGCCTGCCGACTGCCGACACAGAGGTAGCCACAGCCGTGAACTACCGCACTGTACACTGGTTGATAAAGAGATAGTAGTATACTCGTAACAACTAGTATGACACTATGACGACGGTATAAAGAATGAAAAAAAAACCACGGTTAGGTGGTATATATTATAATAATAATACAATTATGGATGGACGGACTGCCTGCCGACTGCCGACACAGAGGTAGCCACAGCCGTGAACTACCGCACTGTACACTGGTTGATAAAGAGATAGTAGTATACTCGTAACAACTAGTATGACACTATGACGACGGTATAAAGAATGAAAAAAAAACCACGGTTCGGTGGTATATATTATAATAATAATACAATTATGGATGGACGGACTGCCTGCCGACTGCCGACACAGAGGTAGCCACAGCCGTGAACTACCGCACTGTACACTGGTTGATAAAGAGATAGTAGTATACTCGTAACAACTAGTATGACACTATGACGACGGTATAAAGAATGAAAAAAAAACCACGGTTAGGTGGTATATATTATAATAATAATACAATTATGGATGGACGGACTGCCTGCCGACTGCCGACACAGAGGTAGCCACAGCCGTGAACTACCGCACTGTACACTGGTTGATAAAGAGATAGTAGTATACTCGTAACAACTAGTATGACACTATGACGACGGTATAAAGAAAGAAAAAAAAATACCACGGTTAGGTGGTATATATTATAATAATAATACAATTATGGATGGACGGACTGCCTGCCGACTGCCGACACAGAGGTAGCCACAGCCGTGAACTACCGCACTGTACACTGGTTGATAAAGAGATAGTAGTATACTCGTAACAACTAGTATGACACTATGACGACGGTATAAAGAATGAAAAAAAAACCACGGTTAGGTGGTATATATTATAATAATAATACAATTATGGATGGACGGACTGCCTGCCGACTGCCGACACAGAGGTAGCCACAGCCGTGAACTACCGCACTGTACACTGGTTGATAAAGAGATAGTAGTATACTCGTAACAACTAGTATGACACTATGACGACGGTATAAAGAATGAAAAAAAAACCACGGTTAGGTGGTATATATTATAATAATAATACAATTATGGATGGACGAACTGCCTGCCGACTGCCGACACAGAGGTAGCCACAGCCGTGAACTACCGCACTGTACACTGGTTGATAAAGAGATAGTAGTATACTCGTAACAACTAGTATGACACTATGACGACGGTATAAAGAATGAAAAAAAAACCACGGTTAGGTGGTATATATTATAATAATAATACAATTATGGATGGACGGACTGCCTGCCGACTGCCGACACAGAGGTAGCCACAGCCGTGAACTACCGCACTGTACACTGGTTGATAAAGAGATAGTAGTATACTCGTAACAACTAGTATGACACTATGACGGTATAAAGAATGAAAAAAAAACCACGGTTAGGTGGTATATATTATAATAATAATACAATTATGGATGGACGGACTGCCTGCCGACTGCCGACACAGAGGTAGCCACAGCCGTGAACTACCGCACTGTACACTGGTTGATAAAGAGATAGTAGTATACTCGTAACAACTAGTATGACACTATGACGACGGTATAAAGAAAGAAAAAAAAATACCACGGTTAGGTGGTATATATTGTAATACAATTATGGATGGACGGACTGCCTGCCGAGTTCCGACTGCCGACACAGAGGTAGCCACAGCCGTGAACTACCGCACTGTACTGTGTCTGCTGCTAATATAGACTGGTTGATAAAGAGATAGTATACAATACATACAACAATATACTACTATACTGGTGGTCAGGCACTGGTCACCACTAGTCACACTGGCAGTGGCACTCCTGCAGCAAAAGTGTGCACTGTTTAATTTTAAATTAATATAATATTATGTACTCCTGGGGGCTCCTGCTATAACAACCTGCAGTGCTCCCCAGTCTCCCCCACAATTATTATAAGCTTTGCCTTTTATACATTGATGTGCAGCACACTGGGCTGAGCTGAGTGCACACAGACTGAGTCACACTGTGTGACTGGCTGCTGCTGTGTATCGTTTTTTTTCAGGCAGAGAACGGATATAGCAGAGAACGGATATATTATATTAAAATAAATAAAAGTTAACTAACAACAACTGCACTGGTCACTGTGGTAAACTCTGTCTGACTCTGCACAATCTCTCTCTCTCTTCTAATCTAATTTCTAATGGAGAGGACGCCAGCCACGTCCTCTCCCTATCAATCTCAATGCACGTGTGAAAATGGCGGCGACGCGCGGCTCCTTATATAGAATCCGAGTCTCGCGAGAATCCGACAGCGTCATGATGACGTTCGGGCGCGCTCGGGTTAACCGAGCAAGGCGGGAGGATCCGAGTCTGCTCGGACCCGTGAAAAAAACATGAAGTTCGTGCGGGTTCGGTTTCAGAGAAACCGAACCCGCTCATCTCTAGTGGCCACATCCCTTTTTTAGAAGTTGTAATGTTGGGATGTTTACTTAGTAGGGATGGCCACCTGAAGCGGGGGCAAACACAGGATTTCTGGAGAGGGGTTTCCAAATGTTTATTCTAGAGCGATTGCCGCCAGCCCATGAAGGATGCATAATTAGCATGTAACAAGCTATAGCCTGCGCCACACACAGTCCAGTTTATGCAATACAATACATCAGACCAGAGTTGTTTTAAGAGAGGAGGAGGCCCGTGTGCTGCCTCATCTGTTCGGGGCCCCCTTCCCTCTACTGGAAGCGCAGGAGAGTCTGAGCACTAGAGGGCTCAGACTCTACAGCGCGTGCGCAGATCACCGTGAAAATGGGCACTGCTTCGCCACGTTGCACCTGGCTCCTCCCTCCAGACGCTTACCTACCGTTTCTAGCAGTCTCTCGGTGAATAGGTAGTAACTTTCTTACATGTACATCTGTATACTATTATATTTATACACTGCATATTGATATGTTTGGTATAACTTTCAACTTATGGCTTAGTTCGGCCTGGTTTGGCGCAATTGTGTTTGCCCTTTACTCCTTCTCCTCCCCTCCCCATTTCCTCCTTTCCCTCTTCTGCTGCTCCCCTTCATTTTCTTCCCTGTCTGTCTGTCGTCCCCCTCTTGTGCCCCCCCCCCCCCCCCCGCGCTTCTTATGTGTTGAATTTATTCTTGAAAAATCTTTAGGAGAACTTTTTGTACTTTGTTGTACGCCTAATTGTATTTTGCGCACTTGATTGTTTCTCCTATTATAAATAAAGGGTTTAAAAAAAAAAAAAAAAAAAATAGGCACTGCACCATTTTCAGTGTGATTCTAAAGCGCTGCTTAGTCGGCACGGGACTCCGGAGTGGTAAGTATTAAAAAAATAGGTGCAGCGTGTGCAGTGGGGGCCCCCTATGGATTCAGGGGCCCGTATGCACCTCACACAGTGCACCCATTATAGATATGCCAAGGCATCAGACATATGCAGGCTCAATGATCACGGTAAGCCACTTACTAGATTCTCTCTCTGGTGCGATCATTGAGCACTCAGAACCACAGACACACATACCGCAGAATTGGTAGGGAAACCTGCTGGCGCTGGGCACGTGCAGCAGCTCCATTCCACCCTTTATACTGCTTGTAGTGGTCACTAGCTGTGTTTGCCTATGTGAAGGGCAGCATCGAATCACAAAGCCATCAACATCGGATTGAAAACATTGATGGTTGTGACCCATCCGTTTATTACAAGGCAGCCTGGGGTATCTGTCTCAGGCAGTATGTTTTGGGGGCAGCAAAAGGAAGTATGTACATTAGTTGTACCTGTTGGTAGCTCTACTAATGGGTGATTTTGGTCTTTTAAAATGGTCAGAGTTCTTTTGCAAACATAGCGGTTCACATTAGGGATGCTAAGGCTGACACCAGAGGCGGTACGTACAGTATTTCTTTCAGGCAATTGGTGCGATTCTGGACCTTTGACCGTACATTGATCATACTGTTTAAGCCTAACCCCACTCAGGAAAGTGTAGAGTGGAAGTGACAGAGTTTTGCAGTGCACTTACCCTTCGGGGAATGTCGGACATTTGGCATTTAGTCAAAAGAAAATGTACTCCACCTGTATGTTGTAACATGAAATATATGGGGGGGAAATGTAATAGGGCCCAAGTTTGTTGAGGTCTGGGACTTCGGCAGAGATTGCCCGTATTGTTAGAGCGGCAATATGTACAATGCAAACCAGGTTAGTTTTGCCCTGTAAATGATTGCCGCTTTAAAAATATGGGCAGTCTTTGCCGAGGTCCTGGACCTTGGCAAACTCAGACCCTATTACAGTTCCCCCCTAATCTCGGTCAGATAATAGGCCCTGGATAGGCTTGATTCAGAAAGAAGTGCAAACGCGGACACATCTCCCGATTATTGCATACTGGGCGTGCGCTGAAATAGCAAATGTGGTTTGTGCAAAGCTTGTTTGATGTGTCCAGACAGGGATAGGCAGGGCTGCCAAGAGAAATCCTGGGCCCCAGTACAACAACTTCCTGGGTCCCCCTTGAGGGGGTGTAACAAAACATGGCCACACCTTTTAGGGGGCGTGTCTGGCACATGAGAAGCACCCACTCACAGGAGCAGGGCATGCCTCCCAGTCAGGGCAGTTGAGAGCCTGGCTGGGCCCAGGTACTTTTCATAGGGCATGGGCAAATCACGGGAGGCATGACCATTTTAAGCCCTTCCCTGGTCACACTACAGCTCAGCACACAGCAGCGTGTGCTGGGCTGAGAAGAAAAGCTTAAGGTGCTGCTTTCTGGTAAGGTGTGGGGGGGACCTGGGCCCCCACAGGGCCCTTCCATCAGACCTGGGCCCAGGTAATTTGTCCGTCCCCCCCCCTCTCTCGGCGCCACTGTGGACAGGAAGCCTGTTTCAGACAGATATTTTGCACTCAGCAAGGTGTAGATGCAAGTGCCGATAATAATGGTGATGCATGCGGCCGCTGCACAATAGACACTTGAATGCCAAGGTCTATGACACTTGTGGCCATTTTGCATCCAACTCAGAATCAGGCCCACAGTATGCAGTATAATCTTCAATTTCAGTAAAGTTGTATACTCTACAATACACATCCACAAGTCGGTCTGCCTATAATCTTGAAACAAGAGACATGAGAAGGAGTGAGCATTAACTGAGGAGGGCGCAGCGTTTCAGTGTGAGTTGTATATCAGCAGTATGCCACAGCGCAGTTATCTCTGATGCATGTAGGTACACTCCTTGTCTACATTCTAGTCTTATGGGAAGTTCTAACACAAATCGTTTTTTCTCTTTCTGCATAATTGGACCATTTCCTTGACACCTATTTATTTTATACTACCCCATACCTCCCAACTGTCCCGATTTTCGCGGGACAGTCCCGTTTTTTGGGGACTGTCCCGCTGTCCGACCCGCGGGCCGCAGTGTCCCACGGTGGGGGGGGGGGGGCAGTTGGGAGGCTCTGTCTGTTGCTGCCCTGCTTAGCAGAGCATCGGTGAATAGACGCTGTGCGCATGCGCACAGCGTCTCTTCACTGTAGTCAGAGGGAGAGGGGGCATGCCAGCGGCTCACAGAGCGCTGGGCAAGCCCCCTCAGTGACGAAAATGGGGGGCGTGGCTCGCGATCGCGGGTCCTCCTGCGAAGCCACGCCCTATTTTCCTTAGGTCACGCCTCTTTTTCGGGAGCGCTTCGCCGCGCGTGTGTCCCGCTTTATACAGAAGAAATGTTGGGAGGTATGCTACCCTATATTAATATGTAGCAAATTATAGGAGTAGAGATGAGTGACGTTTGAAAACCTGTAGCATAAAATACTTTTTTATTCTGGATTTAATATTTTGCCAGTAGGATATGTCCTTAAGTGTGGAAGTTCTCCTATCACATTTGATCTGCCAGAAGAATACACTTGCCTTTCTTAGTATATGGTGTAAATAAATATCTAAATATCCGGCAGTGTAGCTCCACTAGCCCCAGTGTTATACAGGCCATACATTAGACGGGCAATTCCCAGAAGCTGATTCGTAAATTTACAATCAAATACACATTGATAACCAAAGATCGCACAGGCAGTCTGCAATATCCAGTACTGTATGTTAGAAATCCTTGACTTGATGATCCCGTTTTAGTCGGAACCGGCAGATTTCCAACTTGTTGGTTTTCTCTGATTCCCCAACCAAGGCATCGGCAGAATGGAGAATTGCCCGATTCTCCGCTGGTGGATGTGCCCATTTAGACATCCTAGAAAGGAGGCCGTGAGCCATTGGGACCCCCAAATATTGTGAAAGCCAACCCCAGGTTGGTCAGCACATGACTGGTGCTTCTATGAGCAAATGAAAAAACAGCATACTAATAGCCCCACTCTGACAAGAGCCGGGGTTCTTTATGACCCATAGTCCACATCTACTTTCTGGTGCAAGAATACAGGTATAGACTTTTACCAGGGTCGTAGTGTGATGCATGGGGCTAGAGGTCCATGGGATATTACTGGGACACCTATGTGTCTAATTATTACCGGAATGCCGCCTACTACACCTCCACCACCATTACAGAAGATATTTCAAGCAGCGTGAACAGCGCAACGGAATTTTCTGCGCTATATAAGAAACTGTTAATAAATAAATAATACCGCGAACATCACAGCGATTACACCTGCAGTTTTAGTTCCCCGGTTTGAGAACCACAGCACTATTGCAACTGTATATTCTACTTATTGTCTTGGAAACATTCCCAGATCTGAACTGGTTGATGACGTGTGGTGGGGAGAGGGGTTGGTGTACTTGTTTAATTAGTTATGGTGACAAATATGCATACTGTATATTGAGCAAGCATGGAATTGTAAAATTCTATGAAAGGAACTTTGCACCTATGAGATATATCCCAAAAATCTATTCAGGTGGCAAATTGAGGTAGAAAACTATGGAAATCTATTTTTAGAAATTGGTTATACAATATACTACAGTGGGTATTTGGTGAAGATACAAAAAATTCCATAGCAGCAACAGGTTACGGGGGTCATTCCGAGTTGATCATAGCTGTGCTAAATTTAGCACAGCTACGATCATTCACGCTGACATGCAGGGGGACGCCCAGCATAGGGCTAGTCCGCCCCGCATGTCAGTATCGAACCCCCCCCCCCGCAGAAGTGCAAAGACATCGCACAGCGGCGATGCCTTTGCACTTCAAGAGTAGCTCCCGACCAGCGCAGCTTTAGTGTGCTGGCCGGGAGATACTAGTCACTTCCCAGCACACAGCGGCTTCGTGGGGTGTCATGCAGCTGCCGAGGCCCGCCATCCCAACGGTCCAGCCACGCTTGCGTTGGCCAGACTGCGCCTCCTAAACGGCGGCTTAACGCCACCGTCCAGCCCCCTCCCGCCCAGTGACCGCCTCTGCCTCAGAGGCAATTGCTAGGCAGCGACGGCTGCCATGTGCTGGCGCACTGCAGCGCCAGCGCATGGGCAGTTCCGACCCGGACGCTGCACTGCGACAAACTGAGCGAACGATCGGGTCAGAATGACCCCCTACAATACACCACACAAAAAGAAAAGAAAAGAATATAACGTGTAACTTTATTCACTTAAATGTAACATTCTAAAGTTTGCTGAACATTTTTCTTTATAAACACGATAGGCGGAATGCTTTATTGTAAGCCCGGTATGTCAGAACTCACACACAGCGGTTTCTGCGTAGGAAGTGACATGACAATAAAGGTATTGGATTTTGGCACATCACCCAGTACAGCACTGGCATTGCTACAGCCTTCCAGCATTTTTCGGCTCATTAAACCGTAGCAGAAGACTTCAATGACTATAGGAAGAATCTTCCTTTTCTTCCTGCTCTAATTATGAATTTTGTAATGAATCGGAATGCTTGATAGCGTGTATCATCTAACCTCTTTGTTCCAAGCATTGCTCTGCACGTACGAAATTTCCCACGGGGGCCCGTCCACATCTAAATATTGTGAACCATGGAATTGTAGAGGACGATGCAGTCTGTCAACAGCCAGGAGGGCTAAAATGTCAGCAAATAAAATTATTACACAAAAATAACAGACCCCCTAACTTCGACATGCTGAAAATGGACAACTGTTCCTAGATTGAGTTTCATTTCCTTGAAACGGAGGCATTATCTTTTTGAAGAAGATCTAATGGCTTTATTTGATTCTCTCTAATAGTTCATTCATGGTCTGTAATGTAAATGTATCTTTTCATCATTAACAGCTACATGAGCGCTCAATTGTCACCCTAGTAATATTACACTGGTAAAGGATGAAAATTGGATCTCATTTTATTCAGTCTTTCAAGCTCCTACATTTGACAAAAGCACATTAGCGTCTAAATGGCA
Organism: Pseudophryne corroboree; assembly: GCF_028390025.1. NCBI lineage: Eukaryota > Metazoa > Chordata > Amphibia > Anura > Myobatrachidae > Pseudophryne > Pseudophryne corroboree. The sequence continues at coordinate 938,808,661 of NC_086445.1, read as the reverse complement.
TTACAATGTATTTGAGTGCTATGGATTATTATTGGTGTCTAAATTTAGGTTGATGATTTGTTGTTTTCAATTGAGAGCGGATCGCGACTTTCTGAAATGGAAAAACATAATTCTAGGTCTCATTTTTTGTGGTTAAGAGAAAGATTTTAACATTTTTATTCTTAAAAAAACAACCTGATTATGGATACTAGTTCATCAATTATGTTTTTTCGAGAAAATACTGTTTAATTAAATGAATTTCTAATTGTTGGGGTTGATCTCCTTGTTATGCATCTTTTAAAGACGTATTACCACTAAACTTTAAATCTTGTCTATCTCATCCCCCTCTCTAAATTGAGAAGAGAGAATACAGAATTTCTAAGAACTTGTATAGTCTATTTGTGAGTACCCAGGCTGGATACGGTAGCACGGTTGGCGTAGTGGTTAGCATTACTGCCTCAGAGCACTGAGATCATAAGTTAAATGTGTAATCTTATAGCTGTGTTGTGTGGAGTTTGTATGTGTGCCCCATGTTTCCTCCAGATGCTCTCTTTTCCTCCTACACTTCAAAAACATACAGCTAGGTTTGTTATAAACCTTCCATTGGATGAGGTATGTCATGTGTACAAGTCACTTTTACAACTTTAACATTAATAAATAAATAAGGATACAGAGATGTAGATTTGGCAGGAAAAAAACTGTTAGCTGATGTATTTTTATATATATATATATATATATATATATATATATATATATTGAAATAAGGGAAAGTATGGTTACAAAGAAAGGACGCCCCAAGAAAAGCAGCCCAATCTACAATGACAGCCAACAACATACAGTACATTACAGGAGCACAGGGCCGGTGCTAGGGTGTTCGGCGCCCCCCTGCAAACTATACATTTGCACCCTCCCATATTTTACAAAGGGACAGCGTGCAGCAAAAAGGGATGTAGTTTCACAAGGAAGGGGCATGGCCACACAATAGTACCCCCATTTCAAATTACACCACCTAGAAGCACAATCTTATTCACATTACCCCGCGTATAGTAATGCTGCTTATACACATAATAGCCCCTGTAATAGTACCGCTTATACACATAATAGCCCCTGTAGTAGTACCGCTTATACACATAATAGCCCCTGTAGCAGTGCCGCTTACACACAATAGCCCTTGTAGTAGTGCCGCTTACACACATAATAGATCCTGTGGTAGCGCCGCTTATACGCATAATAGCCCCTGTAGCAGTACCGCTTATACACATAATAGCCCCTGTAGTAGCACTGCTTATACACATAATAGCCCCTGTAGTAGCGCCGGTTACATATAATGCCCCAGTGGTCAAAGTGGAAATTTTGAAGTGGGAGTATAGAAAAGTGAAGGTTGCAATTCTGCGCGCTCCAGAAAAGTGGGTGTGGCCACTCAAAAGGGGTTGTGTCAATAAGTGTATTGTACCACACCATATACCCCTTATTCACATTATGACCACAATAGTAGGACCCCTTATACTATCTAGTACTGGTGCCCCTTTCACATTATACCACACAGTATGAGCCAAAATTCACATTATACCACACAGAATGAGCCGAAATTCACATTATAGCACACGGAATGAGCCAAAATTCACATTATAGCACACGGAATGAGCCAAAATTCACATTATAGCACACGGAATGAGCCAAAATTCACATTATAGCACACGGAATGAGCCGAAATTCACATTATAGCACATGGAATGAGCCGAAATTCAGATTATAGCACACAGTATGAGCCGAAATTCACATTACAGCACACAGAATGAGCCAAAATTCACATTATAGCACACAGAATGAGACGAAATTCACATTATAGCACACGGTATGACCTGAAATTCACATTATAGCACACGGTATGACCTGAAATTCACATTATAGCACACAGAATGTGCCAAAATTCACATTATAGCACACAGAATGAGCCGATATATTAGTCAGCAAGTGAACAATCAGTTCTTGAAGTTGATGTGTTGGCAGCAGGAAAAATGGGCAAGCATAAAGTCCTGAGTGACTTTGATAAGGGCCAAATTGTGATGACTAGACGACTGGGTCAGAGCAGCTCCTGAACAGAAGGTTTTGTGGGGTGTTCCCAGTATGCAGTGGTTAGTACATACCAAAAGTGGTCCAAGGAGGGACATCTGGTGAACCGTAGACAGGGTCATGGGCATCCAAGGTTCATTGATGTGCATGAGGAGCGGAGGGTAGCCCATCTGGTCCAATCCCACAGAAGAGCTACTGTAGCACAATTGCTGAAAAAGTTAATGGTGGACTTGATAGAAAGGTGTCAGAACACACATTGCATAGCAGCTTGTAGCATAGCCACAGACTGGTCAGAGTGCCCATGTTGACATCTGTCCACCGCCAAAAGTACCTACAATGGGCATGTAAGTGTCAGAACTAGACGACAGAGCAATAGAAGGTGGCCTGGTCTGATAAATCACGTTTTTTTTACACCATGTGGGCAGCCTGGTGCATTTGCATAATTAACCTGGTAAAGTGATGGCACCAGGATGCACTATGGAGTAGCAATGCCGGTGGAGGCAGTGTGAGGATCTGGACAATGGGGGTCATTCCGAGTTGTTCGCTCGCAAGCGGATTTTAGCAGATTTGCTCATGCTAAGCCGCCGCCTACTGGGAGTGAATCTTAGCATCTTAAAATTGCGAACGATGTATTCGCAATATTGCGATTACACACCTCGTAGCAGTTTCTGAGTAGCTCCAGACTTACTCGGCATCTGCGATCATTTCAGTGCTTGTCGTTACTGGTTTGACGTCACAAACACACCCAGCGTTCGCCCAGACACTCCCCCGTTTCTCCGGCCACTCCTGCGTTTTTTCCGGAAACGGTAGCGTTTTTTCCCACACGCCCATAAAACGGCCTGTTTCCGCCCAGTAACACCCATTTCCTGTCAATCACATTACGATCGCCAGAACGATGAAAAAGCCGTGAGTAAAAATCCTAACTGCATAGCAAATTTACTTGGCGCAGTCGCAGTGCGGACATTGCGCATGCGCATTAAGCGGAAAATCGCTGCGATGCGAAGATTTTTACCGAGCGAACAACTCGGAATGACCCCCATTATTCTGTTTGGAAACCTTGGGTCCCAACATTCATATGGATTATAGTTTAAGGAGTTTTGAAACTTGAGTTCAAGGTTTTGACTTGGCCTCCAAATTCCCCAGATCTCAATCTGGTCATGCTAAAAATACAAGTCCAAGCCGTGGAGGCCCCATCTCAATAGTTACAGGACTTAAAGGTCCTACTGTTAAAGTCATGGTGCTAGATACCACAGGGCACAGTCAGAGGTCTTGCGGAGTCCTTGCCCTGACGAGTCAGAGCTTTTTTGGTGGCACAAAGGGTACCCACACAATATTAAGCAGGTGGTTTTAATGTTATGGTGTGTGTGTGTGTGTGTGTGTGTGTGTGTGTGTGTGTGTGTGTGTGTGTGTGTGTGTGTGTGTGTGTGTGTGTGTGTGTATATATATATATATATATATATATTTATTTATTTATTTGAGATGAACCCTACAGAACTTCACATCCCGAGCCCGGATCTGAGCCTGGCTTGGTTATCCCGCTTGACTCGGAAACCAGAACGAGGCATAAGTCCAGTGATCCTGCCGTATAAGTCCAGTGATCCTGCCGTATAATTCCAGTGGTACTGGCGTATAAGTCCAGTCCAGTGATACTGCCGTATATGTCCAGTGGTACTGCCGTATAAGTCCAGTGTTACTGCCGTATAAGTCCAGTGATCCTGCCGTATAATTCCAGTGGTACTGCCGTATAAGTCCAGTCCAGTGATACTGCCGTATATGTCCAGTGGCACTGCCGTATAAATCCAGTGATACTGCCGTATAATTCCAGTGATCCTGCTGTATAATTCCAGTGGTACTGGCGTATAAATCCAGTGATCCTGCCATATAATTCCAGTGATCCTGCCGTATAATTCCAGTAGTATTGGCGTATAAATCCAGTCCAGTGATACTGCCATATATTCCAGTGGTACTGCCATATAAATCCAGTGATACTGCCGTATATGTCCAGTGGTACTGCCATATAATTACAGTGATACTGCCATATACAGTATATATATATACCCTGTTGCAAAGCGGATTTTCTGCGGCCATAACAACTATCCTGGTGTTAGACGTGCGACTGGTATCCGCCATTAGTGCAGTGGGACTGCAGTGCAGTGCCACTCCTAGATGGGCCAGGTGTTTGTGCCGCACACTTGTGTCGCTTAGCTTAGTCATACAGCCACCTCGGTGCAACCTTTTGGCCTAAAAACAATATTGTGAGGTGTGAGGTGTTCAGAATAGACTGGACATGAGTGGAAATGAATGTTATTGAGGTTAATATAATAATACCGTAGGATCAAAATTACCCAGAAATTCTGTGATTTTAGCTGTTTTTATGGGTTGTTTTTTTTAAATCATCCAGATACAAAACCAGAACTAAAACCAAAACATGAAAGGGTGGTTTTGGTAAAACCAAGCCAGATCCAAAACACGAGCATGGAACCAGAACCAAAACCAAAACACAAAACACGAAAAGTGCCCGCCGCATATCTACTAAAAGTGCACAATTTATTTACTACATTTCTCTGTATATTGAGTGCAGATTATTGTTGAGATTTAAAGATCATAAAGGATATATACTGTAATTACATTGCTCAACAGTGAAACAGTAGCAACCAATCATGTATTTTCTTTCATTGATAATTGTTGATTTACTGCTGTACTCACCTTGGTCCTGATTCAGTGTCGCATGCAGGCGCAGCTGTGTCCTATGCCAATGCTATGGCCAATTTTGTGATATACCGAGCAACTTCGGAACTACCAGCGGTGCAGTTGGTGCATTGCATGAGGGCCTGCAACAGACAGCATTATTGGCAGTGTTATAATGAGTCAGTCTGGCCATAACTAAAAAGGAGGAGGTGGTACAGCTGGAGGAGGGGCAGGGGTCTGCTCCATCTCTCCTCTCTGATACCCCTTTTCCACTAGCTCCTTAAAACACGGGTAAATGCGCGGGGGCGCGCATTTACCCGTGTTTTTCCCTAGTGGAAAAGGGTTCCCCGGCAAATTCCCGGATCAAGTGATCCGGGAATCCTACCCGGGTAGCTAGCCGGGTTGTACACGTGTTCAACCCGGCTAGCTGTCTAGTGTGAACGGGAGCCGTGTCGAGGCGACACGGCTCCCGTTCACAGTGTATAGGGAGGGCGGCGCTGGGAGTTAATGTGATCTCCCAGCGCCGCCCCTGCCGTGTCACTAGTAGCGTCACCAACCAGGCAATATCCTGGGTTGGCGAGTGCTGCTGAAAGGGGGCTGTAGCACGGGTCGCAGCCGTGTCAGGCGACACGGCTGCGACCCGTGCTTATAGTGGAAAAGGGGTATGAGTCTCACCTGTCTGCCCCTTCCCACCTCTTACCTCCTCTGAGTGAGCACTGCTGTTACTGTAATAGTAATGATACTCTGGGACACACCTTCCTGTGCTGACCTTGGTCAGACCCTGAGAGTGCTGTAGCAACTGCTATCTCAGGTCTCCCCTGATGGAAACACACAATCGGCAATAATACATACTTTCTACTTCCTAAGCAGAACAATGACATTATTCTATATGCTTCTTTTTCATCTCCTGTCAACCCAAAGATTTAAAATTGCTTTTAGTCCTGAAATAAAAGAGTAAAGAGACACAGTGATAGTCCCATGCTATGTTCTGTGCATTCGGTCACACTGGAAGAGAGCCCACAGAAGTTCTGAGCACAGATGGTTAAAGCTATGGGGGTCATTCCGAGTTGTTCGCTCGCAAGCCGATTTTAGCAGCATTGCACACGCTAAGCCGCCGCCTACTGGGAGTGAATCTTAGCTTCTTAAACTTGCGAACGAAAGATTCGCAATATTGCGAAAAGACATCTCTGTGCAGTTTCTGAGTAACTCGAGACTTACTCGGCATCTGCGATCAGTTCAGTGCTTGTCGTTCCTGGTTTGACGTCACAAACACACCCAGCGTTCGCCCAGACACTTCTCCGTTTCTCCAGCCACTCCCGCGTTTTTCCCAGAAACGGTAGCGTTTTTTCACACACTCCCATAAAACGGCCAGTTTCCGCCCAGAAACACCCATTTCCTGTCAATCACACTCCGTTCGCCTGAACGAAGAAAAAGCCGTGAGTAAAATACCTAACTGCATAGCAAATTTACTTGGCGCAGTCGCAGTGTGAACATTGCGCATGCGCACTAAGCGGAAAATCGCTGCGATGCGACAAAATTTACAGAGCGAACAACTCGGAATGACCCCCTATGTTCTGGATCATGAAGCTGCATAGTTTAGGAAGTCCTGCTGCACCCGCACAACTATAATCATCAGTACTTTGTGATAAAATGAAGGAAATGTGCCGGATGGTTATTTTCTAGGACAGAATAGGAGTCGGAAGAACAGCGTGACATACTTGTTTAAGCTCCTTTCAGTTGCCTTTCTTTTGCTCCTCATACTTCATGTAAATACTTTCTTCAATGCATCAACGTGAACATAACCACAGATCTTTAGCTATAACGTTCTTTGGTAGTGTTACACAGTGTTTTTACATAAAGCAACTCGTACTTTACTTATAGTTCTTCCATCAGTAACTAGATTACTGCGATTATTAACACACTGTTTTGTAATGTATAGTATATTTTCAAATTTAATGACAATATCCCTTATTAATTCCTAAAGTTAACTTGCAGGGACAGCAGTAGTAATAACCGTTGTCCCTGCGATTTACTTCCCCAGCATAATGGAGGAGTGTTGTGAAAGGCTCCTCTGGGGAATCTAACACTGCGTATGGGCAGTGGCACAGTGTCAGTTTATGGAGTCAGTGCTGGCCGGAGGCTGTGGGAGAGGAATCGGAAGATCCCTCTCCTGTGAGTAAGCCTCTATAGTCTTAAAGCAGTTTTACACTATCTGAGGATGGGCTAAACCTATGGAGCCAAACGCCGCAAAGTATTGTGATATGCAGGGCTAACAAGCCTTCTGCAGGATTATTGTGTCAAATCTCCTGCATTAGGCTATTAGTGCATTAGGCTATTCATAAAATTATGCAGAAACGGCAGTTTCTACATAATTTGGTGAATAATATGCTTAATAGATAGGTCAATGGTCAATGGATGCCACGCACATGCACACAGCATCCATTCAATGCCAGGAGATGCTGGATGCGCCCTCAGCGCGCTGAGAAATGGGAGCATAACACACGGTATTGCCCCCCAAATGGCATACTACAGGGGACATAGCCTATGTGTCACATATTTAGCATACTTGCCTAGCCGCCCGGAACGGCCTGTAGGCTCCCGAAAAAAGGGTGGCACTCCTGGTACCCCAGAAAGGAGGGCAAGTCTCCAAGAGCCAGCCCACACCAAGGCAGACACCCCCCCCCCCCCCCCCCCAGCCGCCCGTACATCCCCAGCTGCCCTGCTTACCTAGTGACGGCAATTTGCACTGAATCCTGTCATTGGAGCCCTGCCCCATGGTCTACAATGCTGGTATTATGGGTATTGTAGAACAGGGGGTGAGGACATGATGACACAACCCACCTCCAAGCCTCTGTACCGCCCAAATATACTGATGTCACGCCCCTGTTGTGTCGACCTAGGGACAGCCAGAAAACCGGCAGGTGTGATGTGTAGTGACGCATTAAGCAAATGTTTTCACATGGGTCCACCACTTGCTAGCTCTGCCACTGATACTGTGCTATCCACTTGCTGCATCTTGTGCCAGTGCATCTTTATACACACCATCAGTGCACCATCAGACTCACCATCGACACTTGCAACAGCCTATGGCAGGTGCAGTCTCTTCGTTTTGAGTAAAACCTTCTGTGTAAGCGACTGTGCGTCTTTTGACACAGCTGCTTACAGCGACGCACCCACGTCTGCTTACAGCAACACGCCCACATCTGCTTAGTAACAGCGGCACGCCCACATCTGCTTAGTTACAGCGACACGCTCACATCTGCTTAGTTACAGCGACACGCTCACATCTGCTTAGTTACAGCGACACGCTCAGGTCTGCTTAGTTACAGCGTTGCGCTCACATCTGCTTAGTTACAGCGACACGCTCACATCTGCTTAGTTACAGCGACACGCTCACATCTGCTTAGTTACAGCGACACGCTCACATCTGCTTAGTTACAGCGACACGCTCACATCTGCTTAGTTACAGCGACACGCTCACATCTGCTTAGTTACAGCGACACGCTCACGTCTGCTTAGTTACAGCGACAAGCTCACATCTGCTTAGTTACAGCGACACGCTCACATCTGCTTAGTTACAGCGACACGCTCACATCTGCTTAGTTACAGCGACACGCTCACATCTGCTTAGTTACAGTGACCCGCTCACATCTGCTTAGTTACAGCGACACGCTCACATCTGCTTAGTTACAGCGACACGCTCACATCTGCTTAGTTACAGCGACACACTCACATCTGCTTAGTTACAGCGACACGCTCACATCTGCTTAGTTACAGCGACGCGCCCACATCTGCTTAGTTACAGCGACACGCTCACATCTGCTTAGTTACAGCGACACGCTCACATCTGCTTAGTTACAGCGACACGCTCACATCTGCTTAGTTACAGCGACACGCTCACATCTGCTTAGTTACAGCGACACGCTCACATCTGCTTAGTTACAGCGTCGCGCTCACATCTGCTTAGTTACAGCGACACGCTCAGGTCTGCTTAGTTACAGCGACGCGCCCACATCTGCTTAGTTACAGCGACACGCTCACATCTGCTTAGTTACAGCGACACGCTCACATCTGCTTAGTTACAGCGACACGCTCACATCTGCTTAGTTACAGCGGCACGCCCACATCTGCTTAGTTACAGCGACACGCCCACATCTGCTTAGTTACAGTGTCGCGCTCACATCTGCTTAGTTACAGCGACACGCTCACGTCTGCTTAGTTACAGCGACACGCTCACGTCTGCTTAGTTACAGCGACACGCTCACGTCTGCTTAGTTACAGCGACACGCTCTCGTCTGCTTAGTTACAGCGACACGCTCACATTTGCTTAGTTACAGCGACACGCTCACATCTGCTTAGTTACAGTGACACGCTCACATCTGCTTAGTTACAGCGACACGCTCACATCTGCTTAGTTACAGCGACACGCTCACATCTGCTTAGTTACAGTGACCCGCTCACGTCTGCTTAGTTACAGCGACACGCTCAGGTCTGCTTAGTTACAGCGACGCGCCCACGTCTGCTTAGTTACAGCGACGCGCTCACATCTGCTTAGTTACAGCGACACGCTCACATCTGCTTAGTTACAGCGACACGCTCACTAGAGATGAGCGGGTTCGGTTTCTCTGAATCCGAACCCGCACGAACTTCATGTTTTTTTTCACGGGTCCGAGCGACTCGGATCTTCCCGCCTTGCTCGGTTAACCCGAGCGCGCCCGAACGTCATCATGACGCTGTCGGATTCTCGCGAGACTCGGATTCTATATAAGGAGCCGCGCGTCGCCGCCATTTTCACACGTGCATTGAGATTGATAGGGAGAGGACGTGGCTGGCGTCCTCTCCGTTTAGACACTTGATTTACTAATTTTGGGGAGCATTAGGAGTACTCAGTAGTGTACAGTGCAGAGTTTTGCTGATAGTGACCAGTGACCACCACTTTTATTTATAATCCGTTCTCTGCCTGAAAAAAGCGATACACAGCACACAGTGACTCAGTCACATACATACCATATCTGTGTGCACTGCTCAGGCTCAGGCCAGTGTGCTGCATCATCTTATTATATATCTGTCTGACTGCTCAGCTCACACAGCTTATAATTGTGGGGGAGACTGGGGAGCACTACTGCAGTGCCAGTTATAGGTTATAGCAGGAGCCAGGAGTACATAATATTATATTAAAATTAAACAGTGCACACTTTTGCTGCAGGAGTGCCACTGCCAGTGTGACTAGTGACCACCAGTATATAATATTAGTAGTATACTATCTCTTTATCAACCAGTCTATATTAGCAGCAGACACAGTACAGTGCGGTAGTTCACGGCTGTGGCTACCTCTGTGTCGGCACTCGGCAGCCCGTACATAATTGTATATACCAGTGACCTAACCGTGGTTTTTTTTTCTTTCTTTATACATACATACTAGTTACGAGTATACTATCTCTTTATCAACCAGTCTATATATTAGCAGCAGACACAGTACAGTGCGGTAGTTCACGGCTGTGGCTACCTCTGTGTCGGCACTCCGCAGCCCGTCCATAATTGTATATACCAGTGACCTAACCGTGGTTTTTTTTTCTTTCTTTATACATACATACTAGTTACGAGTATACTATCTCTTTATCAACCAGTCTATATATTAGCAGCAGACACAGTACAGTGCGGTAGTTCACGGCTGTGGCTACCTCTGTGTCGGCACTCGGCAGCCCGTCCATAATTGTATATACCAGTGACCTAACCGTGGTTTTTTTTTCTTTCTTTATACATACATACTAGTTACGAGTATACTATCTCTTTATCAACCAGTCTATATATTAGCAGCAGACACAGTACAGTGCGGTAGTTCACGGCTGTGGCTACCTCTGTGTCGGCACTCCGCAGCCCGTCCATAATTGTATATACCAGTGACCTAACCGTGGTTTTTTTTTCTTTCTTTATACATACATACTAGTTACGAGTATACTATCTCTTTATCAACCAGTCTATATATTAGCAGCAGACACAGTACAGTGCGGTAGTTCACGGCTGTGGCTACCTCTGTGTCGGCACTCGGCAGCCCGTCCATAATTGTATATACCAGTGACCTAACCGTGGTTTTTTTTTCTTTCTTTATACATACATACTAGTTACGAGTATACTATCTCTTTATCAACCAGTCTATATATTAGCAGCAGACACAGTACAGTGCGGTAGTTCACGGCTGTGGCTACCTCTGTGTCGGCACTCCGCAGCCCGTCCATAATTGTATATACCAGTGACCTAACCGTGGTTTTTTTTTCTTTCTTTATACATACATACTAGTTACGAGTATACTATCTCTTTATCAACCAGTCTATATATTAGCAGCAGACACAGTACAGTGCGGTAGTTCACGGCTGTGGCTACCTCTGTGTCGGCACTCGGCAGCCCGTCCATAATTGTATATACCAGTGACCTAACCGTGGTTTTTTTTTCTTTCTTTATACATACATACTAGTTACGAGTATACTATCTCTTTATCAACCAGTCTATATATTAGCAGCAGACACAGTACAGTGCGGTAGTTCACGGCTGTGGCTACCTCTGTGTCGGCACTCCGCAGCCCGTCCATAATTGTATATACCAGTGACCTAACCGTGGTTTTTTTTTCTTTCTTTATACATACATACTAGTTACGAGTATACTATCTCTTTATCAACCAGTCTATATATTAGCAGCAGACACAGTACAGTGCGGTAGTTCACGGCTGTGGCTACCTCTGTGTCGGCACTCCGCAGCCCGTCCATAATTGTATATACCAGTGACCTAACCGTGGTTTTTTTTTCTTTCTTTATACATACATACTAGTTACGAGTATACTATCTCTTTATCAACCAGTCTATATATTAGCAGCAGACACAGTACAGTGCGGTAGTTCACGGCTGTGGCTACCTCTGTGTCGGCACTCCGCAGCCCGTCCATAATTGTATATACCAGTGACCTAACCGTGGTTTTTTTTTCTTTCTTTATACATACATACTAGTTACGAGTATACTATCTCTTTATCAACCAGTCTATATATTAGCAGCAGACACAGTACAGTGCGGTAGTTCACGGCTGTGGCTACCTCTGTGTCGGCACTCCGCAGCCCGTCCATAATTGTATATACCAGTGACCTAACCGTGGTTTTTTTTTCTTTCTTTATACATACATACTAGTTACGAGTATACTATCTCTTTATCAACCAGTCTATATATTAGCAGCAGACACAGTACAGTGCGGTAGTTCACGGCTGTGGCTACCTCTGTGTCGGCACTCCGCAGCCCGTCCATAATTGTATATACCAGTGACCTAACCGTGGTTTTTTTTTCTTTCTTTATACATACATACTAGTTACGAGTATACTATCTCTTTATCAACCAGTCTATATATTAGCAGCAGACACAGTACAGTGCGGTAGTTCACGGCTGTGGCTACCTCTGTGTCGGCACTCGGCAGCCCGTCCATAATTGTATACTAGTATCCAATCCATCCATCTCCATTGTTTACCTGAGGTGCCTTTTAGTTGTGCCTATTAAAATATGGAGAACAAAAATGTTGAGGTTCCAAAATTAGGGAAAGATCAAGATCCACTTCCACCTCGTGCTGAAGCTGCTGCCACTAGTCATGGCCGAGACGATGAAATGCCAGCAACGTCGTCTGCCAAGGCCGATGCCCAATGGCATAGTACAGAGCATGTCAAAACCAAAACACCAAATATCAGTAAAAAAAGGACTCCAAAACCTAAAATAAAATTGTCGGAGGAGAAGCGTAAACTTGCCAATATGCCATTTACCACACGGAGTGGCAAGGAACGGCTGAGGCCCTGGCCTATGTTCATGGCTAGTGGTTCAGCTTCACATGAGGATGGAAGCACTCAGCCTCTCGCTAGAAAACTGAAAAGACTCAAGCTGGCAAAAGCACCGCAAAGAACTGTGCGTTCTTTGAAATCCCAAATCCACAAGGAGAGTCCAATTGTGTCGGTTGCGATGCCTGACCTTCCCAACACTGGACGTGAAGAGCATGCGCCTTCCACCATTTGCACGCCCCCTGCAAGTGCTGGAAGGAGCACCCGCAGTCCAGTTCCTGATAGTCAGATTGAAGATGTCAGTGTTGAAGTACACCAGGATGAGGAGGATATGGGTGTTGCTGGCGCTGGGGAGGAAATTGACCAGGAGGATTCTGATGGTGAGGTGGTTTGTTTAAGTCAGGCACCCGGGGAGACACCTGTTGTCCGTGGGAGGAATATGGCCGTTGACATGCCAGGTGAAAATACCAAAAAAATCAGCTCTTCGGTGTGGAGGTATTTCACCAGAAATGCGGACAACAGGTGTCAAGCCGTGTGTTCCCTTTGTCAAGCTGTAATAAGTAGGGGTAAGGACGTTAACCACCTCGGAACATCCTCCCTTATACGTCACCTGCAGCGCATTCATAATAAGTCAGTGACAAGTTCAAAAACTTTGGGTGACAGCGGAAGCAGTCCACTGACCAGTAAATCCCTTCCTCTTGTAACCAAGCTCACGCAAACCACCCCACCAACTCCCTCAGTGTCAATTTCCTCCTTCCCCAGGAATGCCAATAGTCCTGCAGGCCATGTCACTGGCAATTCTGACGAGTCCTCTCCTGCCTGGGATTCCTCCGATGCATCCTTGCGTGTAACGCCTACTGCTGCTGGCGCTGCTGTTGTTGCCGCTGGGAGTCGATGGTCATCCCAGAGGGGAAGTCGTAAGCCCACTTGTACTACTTCCAGTAAGCAATTGACTGTTCAACAGTCCTTTGCGAGGAAGATGAAATATCACAGCAGTCATCCTACTGCAAAGCGGATAACTGAGGCCTTGGCATCCTGGGTGGTGAGAAACGTGGTTCCGGTATCCATCATTACTGCAGAGCCAACTAGAGACTTGTTGGAGGTACTGTGTCCCCGGTACCAAATACCATCTAGGTTCCATTTCTCTAGGCAGGCGATACCGAAAATGTACACAGACCTCAGAAAAAGAGTCACCAGTGTCCTAAAAAATGCAGCTGTACCCAATGTCCACTTAACCACGGACATGTGGACAAGTGGAGCAGGGCAGGGTCAGGACTATATGACTGTGACAGCCCACTGGGTAGATGTATGGACTCCCGCCGCAAGAACAGCAGCGGCGGCACCAGTAGCAGCATCTCGCAAACGCCAACTCTTTCCTAGGCAGGCTACGCTTTGTATCACCGCTTTCCAGAATACGCACACAGCTGAAAACCTCTTACGGCAACTGAGGAAGATCATCGCGGAATGGCTTACCCCAATTGGACTCTCCTGTGGATTTGTGGCATCGGACAACGCCAGCAATATTGTGTGTGCATTAAATCTGGGCCAATTCCAGCACGTCCCATGTTTTGCACATACCTTGAATTTGGTGGTGCAGAATTTTTTTAAAAACGACAGGGGCGTGCAAGAGATGCTGTCGGTGGCCAGAAGAATTGCGGGACACTTTCGGCGTACAGGCACCACGTACAGAAAACTGGAGCACCACCAAAAACTACTGAACCTGCCCTGCCATCATCTGAAGCAAGAAGTGGTAACGAGGTGGAATTCAACCCTCTATATGCTTCAGAGGTTGGAGGAGCAGCAAAAGGCCATTCAAGCCTATACAATTGAGCACGATATAGTAGGTGGAATGCACCTGTCTCAAGTGCAGTGGAGAATGATTTCAACGTTGTGCAAGGTTCTGATGCCCTTTGAACTTGCCACACGTGAAGTCAGTTCAGACACTGCCAGCCTGAGTCAGGTCATTCCCCTCATCAGGCTTTTGCAGAAGAAGCTGGAGGCATTGAAGGAGGAGCTAACACGGAGCGATTCCGCTAGGCATGTGGGACTTGTGGATGCAGCCCTTAATTCGCTTAACAAGGATTCACGGGTGGTCAATCTGTTGAAATCAGAGCACTACATTTTGGCCACCGTGCTCGATCCTAGATTTAAAGCCTACCTTGGATCTCTCTTTCCGGCAGACACAGGTCTGCTGGGGTTGAAAGACCTGCTGGTGACAAAATTGTCAAGTCAAGCGGAACGCGACCTGTCAACATCTCCTCCTTCACATTCTCCCGCAACTGGGGGTGCGAGGAAAAGGCTCAGAATTCCGAGCCCACCCGCTGGCGGTGATGCAGGGCAGTCTGGAGCGACTGCTGATGCTGACATCTGGTCCGGACTGAAGGACCTGACAACGATTACGGACATGTCGTCTACTGTCACTGCATATGATTCTCTCAACATTGATAGAATGGTGGAGGATTATATGAGTGACCGCATCCAAGTAGGCACGTCACACAGTCCGTACTTATACTGGCAGGAAAAAGAGGCAATTTGGAGGCCCTTGCACAAACTGGCTTTATTCTACCTAAGTTGCCCTCCCACAAGTGTGTACTCCGAAAGAGTGTTTAGTGCCGCCGCTCACCTTGTCAGCAATCGGCGTACGAGGTTACATCCAGAAAATGTGGAGAAGATGATGTTCATTAAAATGAATTATAATCAATTCCTCCGCGGAGACATTGACCAGCAGCAATTGCCTCCACAAAGTACACAGGGAGCTGAGATGGTGGATTCCAGTGGGGACGAATTGATAATCTGTGAGGAGGGGGATGTACACGGTGATATATCGGAGGGTGAAGATGAGGTGGACATCTTGCCTCTGTAGAGCCAGTTTGTGCAAGGAGAGATTAATTGCTTCTTTTTTGGGGGGGGTCCAAACCAACCCGTCATATCAGTCACAGTCGTGTGGCAGACCCTGTCACTGAAATGATGGGTTGGTTAAAGTGTGCATGTCCTGTTTTGTTTATACAACATAAGGGTGGGTGGGAGGGCCCAAGGATAATTCCATCTTGCACCTCTTTTTTCTTTTCTTTTTCTTTGCATCATGTGCTGATTGGGGAGGGTTTTTTGGAAGGGACATCCTGCGTGACACTGCAGTGCCACTCCTAGATGGGCCCGGTGTTTGTGTCGGCCACTAGGGTCGCTAATCTTACTCACACAGCTACCTCATTGCGCCTCTTTTTTTCTTTGCGTCATGTGCTGTTTGGGGAGGGTTTTTTGGAAGGGACATCCTGCGTGACACTGCAGTGCCACTCCTAGATGGGCCCGGTGTTTGTGTCGGCCACTAGGGTCGCTAATCTTACTCACACAGCTACCTCATTGCGCCTCTTTTTTTCTTTGCGTCATGTGCTGTTTGGGGAGGGTTTTTTGGAAGGGACATCCTGCGTGACACTGCAGTGCCACTCCTAGATGGGCCCGGTGTTTGTGTCGGCCACTAGGGTCGCTTATCTTACTCACACAGCGACCTCGGTGCAAATTTTAGGACTAAAAATAATATTGTGAGGTGTGAGGTATTCAGAATAGACTGAAAATGAGTGTAAATTATGGTTTTTGAGGTTAATAATACTTTGGGATCAAAATGACCCCCAAATTCTATGATTTAAGCTGTTTTTTAGTGTTTTTGGAAAAAAACACCCGAATCCAAAACACACCCGAATCCGACAAAAATAATTCGGTGAGGTTTTGCCAAAACGCGTTCGAACCCAAAACACGGCCGCGGAACCGAACCCAAAACCAAAACACAAAACCCGAAAAATTTCAGGCGCTCATCTCTAACGCTCACATCTGCTTAGTTACAGCGACACGCTCACATCTGCTTAGTTACAGCGACACGCTCACATCTGCTTAGTTACAGCGACACGCTCACATCTGCTTAGTTACAGTGACCCGCTCACGTCTGCTTAGTTACAGCGACACGCTCACATCTGCTTAGTTACAGCGACACGCTCACATCTGCTTAGTTACAGCGGCACGCCCACATCTGCTTAGTTACAGCGACACGCCCACATCTGCTTAGTTACAGCGACACGCTCACATCTGCTTAGTTACAGCGTCGCGCTCACATCTGCTTAGTTACAGCGACACACTCACATCTGCTTAGTTACAGTGACACACTCACATCTGCTTAGTTACAGCGACACGCTCAGGTCTGCTTAGTTACAGCGACGCGCCCACATCTGCTTAGTTACAGCGACACGCTCACATCTGCTTAGTTACAGCGCCGCGCTCACATCTGCTTAGTTACCGCGACACGCTCACATCTGCTTAGTTACAGCGTCACGCCCACATCTGCTTAGTTACAGCGTCACGCCCACATCTGCTTAGTTACAGCGACACGCTCACGTCTGCTTAGTTACAGCGACACGCCCACATCTGCTTAGTTACAGCGACACGCTCACGTCTGCTTAGTTACAGCGTTGCGCTCACATCTGCTTAGTTACAGCGACACGCTCACATCTGCTTAGTTACAGCGACACGCTCACATCTGCTTAGTTACAGCGACACGCTCACGTCTGCTTAGTTACAGCGACACGCTCACATCTGCTTAGTTACAGCGACACGCTCACGTCTGCTTAGTTACAGCGACACGCTCACGTCTGCTTAGTTACAGCGACACGCTCACGTCTGCTTAGTTACAGCGACACGCTCACATCTGCTTAGTTACAGCGACACGCTCACATCTGCTTAGTTACAGCGACACGCTCACATCTGCTTAGTTACAGCGACACGCTCACATCTGCTTAGTTACAGTGACCCGCTCACGTCTGCTTAGTTACAGCGACACGCTCAGGTCTGCTTAGTTACAGCGACGCGCCCACATCTGCTTAGTTACAGCGACACGCTCACGTCTGCTTAGTTACAGCGACACGCTCAGGTCTGCTTAGTTACAGCGATGCGCCCACATCTGCTTAGTTACAGCGACACGCTCACATCTGCTTAGTTACAGCGACACGCTCTCGTCTGCTTAGTTACAGCGACACGCTCACATTTGCTTAGTTACAGCGACACGCTCACATCTGCTTAGTTACAGTGACACGCTCACATCTGCTTAGTTACAGCGACACGCTCACATCTGCTTAGTTACAGCGACGCGCCCACATCTGCTTAGTTACAGCGACACGCTCACATCTGCTTAGTTACAGCGACACGCTCACATCTGCTTAGTTACAGCGACACGCTCACATCTGGTTAGTTACAGCGGCACGCCCACATCTGCTTAGTTACAGCGACACGCCCACATCTGCTTAGTTACAGCGACACGCTCACATCTGCTTAGTTACAGCGTCGCGCTCACATCTGCCTTAGTTACCGCGACACGCTCACATCTGCTTAGTTACAGCGTCACGCCCACATCTGCTTAGTTACAGCGTCACGCCCACATCTGCTTAGTTACAGCGACACGCTCACGTCTGCTTAGTTACAGCGACCCGCCCACATCTGCTTAGTTACAGCGACACGCTCACGTCTGCTTAGTTACAGCGTTGCGCTCACATCTGCTTAGTTACCGCGACACGCTCACATCTGCTTAGTTACAGCGACACGCTCACATCTGCTTAGTTACAGCGACACGCTCACGTCTGCTTAGTTACAGCGACACGCTCACATCTGCTTAGTTACAGCGACACGCTCACGTCTGCTTAGTTACAGCGACACGCTCACGTCTGCTTAGTTACAGCGACACGCTCACGTCTGCTTAGTTACAGCGACACGCTCTCGTCTGCTTAGTTACAGCGACACGCTCACATCTGCTTAGTTACAGCGACACGCCCACATCTGCTTAGTTACAGCGACACGCTCACGTCTGCTTAGTTACAGCGACACGCTCACATCTGCTTAGTTACAGCGACACGCTCACATCTGCTTAGTTACAGCGACACGCTCACATCTGCTTAGTTACAGCGACACGCTCACATCTGCTTAGTTACAGCGACACGCTCACATCTGCTTAGTTACAGCGACACGCTCACGTCTGCTTAGTTACAGCGACACGCTCACGTCTGCTTAGTTACAGCGACACGCTCACGTCTGCTTAGTTACAGCGACACGCTCACGTCTGCTTAGTTACAGCGACACGCTCTCGTCTGCTTAGTTACAGCGACACGCTCACATCTGCTTAGTTACAGCGACACGCCCACATCTGCTTAGTTACAGCGACACGCTCACATCTGCTTAGTTACAGCGACACGCTCACATCTGCTTAGTTACAGCGACACGCTCACGTCTGCTTAGTTACAGCGACACGCTCACGTCTGCTTAGTTACAGCGACACGCTCACGTCTGCTTAGTTACAGCGACACGCTCTCGTCTGCTTAGTTACAGCGACACGCTCACATCTGCTTAGTTACAGCGACACGCTCACATCTGCTTAGTTACAGCGACACGCTCACGTCTGCTTAGTTACAGCGTCGCGCTCACGTCTGCTTAGTTACAGCGACACGCTCACATCTGCTTAGTTACAGCGACACGCTCACAACTGCTTAGTTACAGCGACACGCCCACATCTGCTTAGTTACAGCGACACGCTCACGTCTGCTTAGTTACAGCGACACGCTCACGTCTGCTTAGTTACAGCGACACGCTCACGTCTGCTTAGTTACAGCAACACGCTCACGTCTGCTTAGTTACAGCGACACGCTCTCGTCTGCTTAGTTACAGCGACACGCTCACATCTGCTTAGTTACAGCGACACGCCCACATCTGCTTAGTTACAGCGACACGCTCACATCTGCTTAGTTACAGCGACACGCTCACGTCTGCTTAGTTACAGCGTCGCGCTCACGTCTGCTTAGTTACAGCGACACGCTCACATCTGCTTAGTTACAGCGACACGCTCACGTCTGCTTAGTTACAGCGACACGCTCACATCTGCTTAGTTACAGCGACACGCTCACGTCTGCTTAGTTACAGCGACACGCTCACGTCTGCTTAGTTACAGCGACACGCTCACATCTGCTTAGTTACAGCGACACGCTCACATCTGCTTAGTTACAGCGACACGCTCACGTCTGCTTAGTTACAGCGACACGCTCACATCTGCTTAGTTACAGCGACACGCTCACATCTGCTTAGTTACAGCGACACGCTCACGTCTGCTTAGTTACAGCGACACGCTCACGTCTGCTTAGTTACAGCGACACGCCCACATCTGCTTAGTTACAGCGACACGCTCACATCTGCTTAGTTACAGCGACACGCTCACGTCTGCTTAGTTACAGCGACACGCTCACATCTGCTTAGTAACAGCGACACGCCCACATCTGCTTAGTTACAGCGTCACGCCCACATCTGCTTAGTTACAGCGACACGCTCACGTCTGCTTAGTTACAGCGACACGCTCACGTCTGCTTAGTTACAGCGACACGCTCACATCTGCTTAGTTACAGCGACACGCTCACATCTGCTTAGTTACAGCGACACGCTCACATCTGCTTAGTTACAGCGACACGCTCACGTCTGCTTAGTTACAGCGACACGCTCACGTCTGCTTAGTTACAGCGACACGCTCACATCTGCTTAGTTACAGCGACACGCTCACATCTGCTTAGTTACAGCGACACGCTCACATCTGCTTAGTTACAGCGACACGCTCACGTCTGCTTAGTTACAGCGACACGCTCACGTCTGCTTAGTTACAGCGACACGCTCACATCTGCTTAGTTACAGCGACGCGCCCACATCTGCTTAGTTACAGCGACACGCTCACATCTGCTTAGTTACAGCGACACGCTCACATCTGCTTAGTTACAGCGACACGCTCACATCTGCTTAGTTACAGCGACACGCTCTCGTCTGCTTAGTTACAGCGACACGCTCACATCTGCTTAGTTACAGCGACACGCTCACATCTGCTTAGTTACAGCGACACGCTCACATCTGCTTAGTTACGGCGACACGCTCACATCTGCTTAGTTACAGCGACACGCTCACATCTGCTTAGTTACAGCGACACGCTCACATCTGCTTAGTTACAGCGACACGCTCACGTCTGCTTAGTTACAGCGACACGCTCACATCTGCTTAGTTACAGCGACACGCTCACATCTGCTTAGTTACAGCGACACGCTCACGTCTGCTTAGTTACAGTGACACGCTCACGTCTGCTTAGTTACAGCGACACGCTCACATCTGCTTAGTTACAGCGACACGCTCACGTCTGCTTAGTTACAGCGACACGCTCACATCTGCTTAGTTACAGCGACACGCTCACATCTGCTTAGTTACAGCGACACGCTCACGTCTGCTTAGTTACAGCGACACGCTCACATCTGCTTAGTTACAGCGTCACGCTCACATCTGCTTAGTTACCTCCCGTGAACGCCAACTGAAATCCATAGACCCTGCCTCCAAATCTGTGCTGCGTCTCCACGTGATAAGAAGCGGGATACATGTGCTGCGTCTCCACGTGATAAGAAGCGGGATACATGTGCTGCGTCTCCACGTGATAAGAAGCGGGATACATGTGCTGCGTCTCCACGTGATAAGAAGCGGGATACATGTGCTGCGTCTCCACGTGATAAGAAGCGGGATACATGTGCTGCGTCTCCACGTGATAAGAAGCGGGATACATGTGCTGTGCATCTCCGATGCATGCGCAGAAAAAGAATCATCGTCTGTTTGCTTAATATCATCATAGTGTGTGACTCTGGATGATGCCCCTTGAAAACAATGGGGCAGATGTATTAATCTGGAGAAGGCATAAGGAAGTGATAAACCAGTGATAAGTGCAAGGTGATAATGCACCAGCCAATCAGCTCCTAACTGTTAATTTACATATTGGAGCGGATTGGCTGGTGCCTTTATCACCTTACATTTATCACTGGTTTATCACTTCCTTATGCATTCGCCAGGTTAATACATCTGCCCCATAATCTCTTACAGCCTCAAATGCACCCGACCAAACAATTCTAAGCAAAAATTGTCACCTTTTCATTCACAATGGCCCTCATTCCGAGTTGTTCGCTCTGAGTTTTTCATCGCATCGCAGTTTGAATTCTCTTAGTGCGCATGCGCAATGTTCGCACTGCGACTGCGCCAAGTAACTTTACTATGAAGAAAGTAAGTTTACTCACGGCATTTTCATCGCTCCGACGTTCGCATTGTGATTGACAGGAAATGGGTGTTACTGGGCGGATGCACGGCGTTTTAGGGGCGTGTGGCTGGAAACGCTACCGTTTCCGGAAAAAACGCAGGAGTGGCCGGAGAAACGGTGGGAGTGCCTGGGCGAACGCTGGGTGTGTTTATGACGTCAGCCAGGAACGAAAAGCACTGAACTGATCGCACAGGCAGAGTAAGTCTGAAGCTACTCAGAAACTGCTAACTCGTTTGTAATCGCAATATTGCGCGTACGTCGGTCGCAATTTTAAGAAGCTAAGATTCACTCCCAGTAGGCGGCGGCTTAGCGTGTGTAACTCTGCTACATTCGCCTTGCGAGCGAACAACTCGGAATGAGGGCCAATATTCATCTCAAAAACACAGCTTCAATTTACTTCCAATATTACACTTAAACAACACCTGTACCCTGTGCTTAAACAACACCTGAAGCCATTTTTCTAGAGCTCTCTGCCAAATAGGTAGCTGAAGAGGGGAGCTGGTCATCTATGTTTTACAGGGGAGGGGTCCTGGGGTGTACACCGGTAATGAGAGGGGCGACCCTGCGGAGACCTTTCAGTACTGCATACAAAGACAAGGTTAATAAATAAATAAAGTAGTGAGAGGTAAAGTAGTGAGAAGTGAAGGTGGGAAATGAGTTACATTGAAAGAAAACACACAATAGGAATGAAAGGGAATATGAAAATAAGAGTTAATCAGAATTTTATTGCAATGATTATTATTAATAAATTGCTAGTGTCTGCATTGTGCACCTGCAACCTTGTCTTTGTATGCATCTATGTTTTACTCCAGCAAAAATACAAATAAATACTGTTGGCTGTATATGTTCTGTCCCTGCAGTAATGCCTGTAACGGGAGAGTGATAACCCACCATTAACCTCAAATTACCACATTGCTGCTGTTTCATGTATAATCTGTAAGAGTTATGTACCCAGACACGCATGTTCGGATTAGCGCTAATGCACCGATAAGCTCCTTCTCTCGTTACAAAGGTTTTATTTAAATTAGGGATTGGAAAGTTAGCCATTTGCATAAATATTTTTCTTATTCAATAAAAAAGTTGACATTAATGACATAAGTTGACGTTATAATACCCTTTCTCCATATTACTCTTAATGGAGTATATCTATCAATCTGATGCTATTACTTAAAGCCACTGCTGTTTCTGCTAAAAATCTAGCTAGCCTGCATTGGGCAGAATGATAACCTTATATTTATGAAATGAAGCAGCGAGATATACAATATCTGTCTTCAATAACAAGATGGAGTCAGTAGTAAAACTCATTACACACTTCGCATTAGCTTTCATGCATGTCTTACTTTCAATTGATAATATGGTTGATGGAAATGGCTATTTTCAAAATCTATTTTGCAAATGTATTTGTAAAATACTATATTTAGTTTTCCTTTTAATCGGAACAATTGAAGAAAGACAGAATTTATTACATTTTTGCATCGGGTCCATGCAATTCATGCAAATGTTTAATGTCTATTTTTACTGACACATTTGCTTTTCTGATACTACCTTGAAAATGGTTTTGTTAGCTGAAAAATATTGTGTTCCTCCCTAAGGAAAATCGTCCAGGGATAATAAAAATGCTTTATTTTTATTTTTTTTAAACATTGCTGAGAATTCCATAGGAACAGCTACAGCAGAAAATAGAGTTTCGGAATGAATTTGAATTGTTTAGTATACAGAAGTGTCCTCACACATCTGTGCCACAAATGGCTTCTTGGCGTGGTGTTTCACAGCGTACCAGAAGCACATGCTTCCCCGAACGCCACAGTCAAACACTGCTAGTAAGAATGGATTGCAGGAGATTAGCGCCTTGCTCGCCGTTCATAATGAGTGCCGCCGCCTCTTACATCGGGCAGCGGTAGCATCGTACCCGCTGTCACTGTTTTCTTGTGGTGGATAGCGGGAGCATGCATACGCACACTCCCCTACGATCAGCGACAGTCTGGGGCCTTGATTCGGCCCTGGCATTTGTGAACGTTCGCGTGCCGAAGGCGCGCGCGCGCACGTCTCAGGGGGCGCGCACACACGTCACAGGGGGCGCGCCGCACGACGTAAGGGGGCGTACCGTGAGTCATGGGGGCGTGGACTCGTGGCACGCCCCCATTATCATGTTGACGGTTGCTGGAGGGCGGGATGCGCCAAGAGTCCGGGTGCGTGGACTTGTGGCATACCCCCATTTCCATGGAGACCATGGAACCAGGGAGCTGGAGGCTGCACTGCGCGCGGCCTTCCCGGCTCTCTGAGTGACTGATTTGGCCCACCTGCCCATCGGCCCTTCTGGCATGCGCCAGAAGTGCCAGATGGCCAGTCCGACCAAGCCTACAATGCACTGTGCCGGGAAATAAAGCCTATGACATATGAGGAACATTCATAGTCAGGTTTATGGGGCAAATTTATCAAAGCTTGGAGAGAAATAAAGTACTAGTACTAGCAATCGCCAACCAGTCAGCTTCTAACTGTCATCTTACAGGCGGTGTTTGATGAATGACTTTATCTCTCTCCAAGTTTTGATAAATTTCCCCCTAATGCTTTAATTTAAATTGATGTGTTGTTGGCACAGTGGTACAGTTGCACAGTGGTAGGCATTGATGTCTTGCAGGGCTGGCTTCCACTCATTGTGGACGTGGAGGCAAAAAATATCAATGGGGCAGCTGCTTTGGCAGTGCTGTCCAGGGGTGGTACAGATTGCTGCTGCAGCATGCCTGTCTGCAGTTATGTGCGTTCATGTGTAGTTCAACTTAAAGCCCAATTTCTACTTTCAGTTCCACTAATGCATAAAACAAAAAGTTTACATTTTAGATTTAATTAATTGAAAAAATAAAAACATTTAAAAATCTTTATTTAAAAAATACATATATTTTATTTAAAAAAAAAACCTTTTTGAATGATGTGAATTTTCTATCACCATTTCAATAATAGAAGAGCAATTTTGGGAACTGCTAGTGTACTTGCTAAATGAGATTCCCCTTTCAATGACATTTAGCTGCCAATGGGGCTGCTCTCACCCCTAGTACACTGCTAGTATAGCCGCTGCTGGGTCTAAGCTAAGTCTCACACTGCATTTAAAGCTGTAGTCATTCGATGGAGCTTTCAGAATTTATTGGTTGCAGCATTAGTATGAAGATGCAGTAGCGGTTGCAGCAAAAGTCACAGCAGCTACTGCATCTGCCTCCAAATGACAGATTACTAATGATAAAAATCTGCACCAAGGCCACGACACCCATAGAGTGGGAATAGAATCTGTGGTGAGCGCAGTGACCCTGCAAGGGGCTTCGTTGCACTTGTCCCCCCTGCCGGCATCTGGCAGTCGTATGCTGACCGCCGGGATCCCAACCACCAGTAAAGCACACCCAACGTGCCAGATATAATGTAGCTAATGGCACTAAGGATAAATGAAAGAAACAGGGCAGTAACTAGGGGTGTGCGGAGGGGGCAACGCACATAGCGCTGCAGGCTAGGGGCCTCTGTTGGCGGCACTTGTCTATTATCTGTTTTAATTACTTTCACTTGCAGCTCCTCCCTTTTTTGAAGCCCACCATCTTCTGACCGCCCCTGTCTCCTTCCACCATCCCTTCCTTTTCTAATACCTATACAACATTCATGAACTCAACTTGAGATTTCTTTGTTATTCAGTCACATTGTCCTTTATTACATTTCAAGATGCTGACATACCTGGGATTTGAACCCATTGCTTGTGGCATTTCAGTCAGACATTCTATTCATTGAGCTATCTGCCTTTGCATAGAAAGGTAGAAAATGCTAACTATTTGAAGCTTGTACTGTGAAAAAAATATCAGCATTGCGGCTGAGCAGATCTATGTAGTGTGTGGCTGTACGAGATTGTATGTGTGGCTGCACACTACATAGATCTGCTCAATTACAATGCTATTTTTTTTCTAAACAAAGCACCAGTAGCTTTATATAGTTAGATAATCTCATAGTTTTTATGCAGGATCAAATAGCTCAATGAGTAGGGTGTTTGATTAGAATTCAACAGGTTATAGGTTTGAATCCTGGGTATGGCAGTATATATTGAAATGTGTTATTTAACAAAGGGTACTGTAACTGAATAGCAACGAGCTCTCAAGTTAAGTGCATGAATGTGATATAAAGAGGATTTGTGTCCAAGTACATTTTCTTGTAGTGGTCTATAATGTGTGTGTACTATTTATATACACTGCTAAAAAAAAATAAAGGGAACACTTAAACAACACAATGTAACTCCAAGTCAATCACACTTCTGTGAAATCAAACTGTCCACTTAGGAAGCAACACTGATTGACAATCAATTCCACATGCTGTTGTGCAAATGGAATAGACAACAGGTGGGAATTATAGGCAATTAGCAAGACACCCCCAATAAAGGAATTGTTCTGTAGGTGGTGACTACAGACCACTTCTCAGCTCCTATGCTTTCTGGCTGATGTTTTGGTCACTTTTGAAAGCTGGCGGTGCTTTCACTCTAGTGGTAGCATGAGACAAAGTCTACAACCCACACAAGTGGCTCAGGTAGTGCAGCTCATCCAGGATGGCACATCAGTGCGAGCTGTGGCAAGAAGGTTTGCTGTGTCTGTCAGCATAGTGTCCAGAGCATGGAGGCGCTACCAGGAGACAGGCCAGTACATCCGGAGACGTGGAGGAGGCCGTAGGAGGGCAACAACCCAGCAGCAGGACCGCTACCTCCGCCTTTGTGCAAGGAGGAACAGGAGGAGCACTGCCAGAGCCCTGCAAAATGACCTCCAGCAAGCCACAAATGTGTATGTGTCTACTCAAACGATCAGAAACAGACTCCAGGAGGGTGGTATGAGGGCCCGACGTCCAGAGCCGGCCCTAACCAATATGATGCCCTAGGCAAGATTTTGGCTGGTGCCCCCTGACACCACCGCTGGTTCCGCCTCTGACCTTGCACCTCTACCACCCCTCATCCATAGCAGTCCTTATTTTGGTGTTTGTACCCCCTATATTTTAAATAGGAACAGTTTGCACATTTGGCGCACAGCCCAAAAAGGGGTGTGTTTTTGCTGGCAAGGGGCATGGGCACACAATAGTAACCCCAATTCCAATTACGCTAGAGATGAGCGGGTTCGGTTTCTCTGAATCCGAACCCGCCCGAACTTCATGGTTTTTTGCACGGGTCCGAGCAGACTCGGATCCTCCCGCCTTGCTCGGTTAACCCGAGCGCGCCCGAACGTCATCATGACGCTGTCGGATTCTCGCGAGACTCGGATTCTATATAAGGAGCCGCGCGTCGCCGCCATTTTCACACGTGCATTGAGATTGATAGTGAGAGGACGTGGCTGGCGTCCTCTCCATTTAGATTATAAGAGAGAGAGATTTACTGGAGCTTAGGACTAGGAGGAGTACTGTAGAAGTGTAGAGAGTGCAGAGAGTTTACTAGTGAGTGACCACCAGACAGTGCAGTTTATTTAATAATATCCGTTCTCTGCCTGAAAAAAGCGATACACACAGTGACTCAGTCACATACCATATCTGTGTGCACTGCTCAGGCTCAGCCCAGTGTGCTGCATCATCTATATATATTATATATCTGTCTGACTGCTCAGCTCACACAGCTTATAATTGTGGGGGAGACTGGGGAGCACTGCAGTGCCAGTTATAGGTTATAGCAGGAGCCAGGAGTACATAATATTATATAGTGAGTGACCACCAGACAGTGCAGTTTATTTAATATATCCGTTCTCTGCCTGAAAAAAGCGATACACACAGTGACTCAGTCACATACCATATCTGTGTGCACTGCTCAGGCTCAGCCCAGTGTGCTGCATCATCTATATATATTATATATCTGTCTGACTGCTCAGCTCACACAGCTTATAATTGTGGGGGAGACTGGGGAGCACTGCAGTGCCAGTTATAGGTTATAGCAGGAGCCAGGAGTACATAATATTATATTAAAATTAAACAGTGCACACTTTTGCTGCAGGAGTGCCACTGCCAGTGTGACTGACCAGTGACCTGACCACACTGACCACCAGTATAGTTAGTAGTATACTTATATTGTGATTGCCTGAAAAAGTTAAACACTCGTCGTGTGACTTCACTTGTGTGTTGTTGTTTTTTTTATTCTATAAAAATAAAACTCATTCTGCTGACAGACAGTGTCCAGCAGGTCCGTCATTATATAATATATAATATATACCTGTCCGGCTGCAGTAGTGATATATATATATTTTTTATATCATTTATCATCCAGTCGCAGCAGACACAGTACGGTAGTTCACGGCTGTGGCTACCTCTGTGTCTGCACTCGGCAGGCAGTCCGTCCATAATTGTATACCGCCTAACCGTGGTTTTTTTTTCTTCTTTATACATACATACTACTACGACATCTCTTTATCAACCAGTCTATATTAGCAGCAGACACAGTACAGTACGGTAGTTCACGGCTGTGGCTACCTCTGTGTCTGCACTCGGCAGGCAGTCCGTCCATAATTGTATACCACCTAACCGTGGTTTTTTTTTCTTTCTTCTTTATACATACATAGTTACATAGACATCTCTTTATCAACCAGTCTATATTAGCAGCAGACACAGTACAGTACGGTAGTTCACGGCTGTGGCTACCTCTGTGTCTGCACTCGGCAGGCAGTCCGTCCATAATTGTATACCACCTAACCGTGGTTTTTTTTTCTTTCTTCTTTATACATACATAGTTACATAGACATCTCTTTATCAACCAGTCTATATTAGCAGCAGACACAGTACAGTACGGTAGTTCACGGCTGTGGCTACCTCTGTGTCTGCACTCGGCAGGCAGTCCGTCCATAATTGTATACCACCTAACCGTGGTTTTTTTTTCTTTCTTCTTTATACATACATAGTTACATAGACATCTCTTTATCAACCAGTCTATATTAGCAGCAGACACAGTACAGTACGGTAGTTCACGGCTGTGGCTACCTCTGTGTCTGCACTCGGCAGGCAGTCCGTCCATAATTGTATACCACCTAACCGTGGTTTTTTTTTCTTTCTTCTTTATACATACATAGTTACATAGACATCTCTTTATCAACCAGTCTATATTAGCAGCAGACACAGTACAGTATGGTAGTTCACGGCTGTGGCTACCTCTGTGTCTGCACTCGGCAGGCAGTCCGTCCATAATTGTATACCACCTAACCGTGGTTTTTTTTTCTTTCTTCTTTATACATACATACTACTACGACATCTCTTTATCAACCAGTCTATATTATTAGCAGCAGACACAGTACAGTACGGTAGTTCACGGCTGTGGCTACCTCTGTGTCTGCACTCGGCAGGCAGTCCGTCCATAATTGTATACCACCTAACCGTGGTTTTTTTTTCTTTCTTCTTTATACATACATAGTTACATAGACATCTCTTTATCAACCAGTCTATATTAGCAGCAGACACAGTACAGTACGGTAGTTCACGGCTGTGGCTACCTCTGTGTCTGCACTCGGCAGGCAGTCCATAATTGTATACTAGTATCCATCTCCATTGTTTACCTGAGGTGCCTTTTAGTTGTGCCTATTAAAATATGGAGAACAAAAATGTTGAGGTTCCAAAATTAGGGAAAGATCAAGATCCACTTCCACCTCGTGCTGAAGCTGCTGCCACTAGTCATGGCCGAGACGATGAAATGCCAGCAACGTCGTCTGCCAAGGCCGATGCCCAATGTCATAGTACAGAGCATGTCAAATCCAAAACACCAAATATCAGAAAAAAAAGGACTCCAAAACCTAAAATAAAATTGTCGGAGGAGAAGCGTAAACTTGCCAATATGCCATTTACGACACGGAGTGGCAAGGAACGGCTGAGGCCCTGGCCTATGTTCATGGCTAGTGGTTCAGCTTCACATGAGGATGGAAGCACTCAGCCTCTCGCTAGAAAAATGAAAAGACTCAAGCTGGCAAAAGCAGCACCGCAAAGAACTGTGCATTCTTCGAAATCCCAAATCCACAAGGAGAGTCCAATTGTGTCGGTTGCGATGCCTGACCTTCCCAACACTGGACGTGAAGAGCATGCGCCTTCCACCATTTGCACGCCCCCTGCAAGTGCTGGAAGGAGCACCCGCAGTCCAGTTCCTGATAGTCAGATTGAAGATGTCAGTGTTGAAGTACACCAGGATGAGGAGGATATGGGTGTTGCTGGCGCTGGGGAGGAAATTGACCAGGAGGATTCTGATGGTGAGGTGGTTTGTTTAAGTCAGGCACCCGGGGAGACACCTGTTGTCCGTGGGAGGAATATGGCCGTTGACATGCCAGGTGAAAATACCAAAAAAATCAGCTCTTCGGTGTGGAGGTATTTCACCAGAAATGCGGACAACAGGTGTCAAGCCGTGTGTTCCCTTTGTCAAGCTGTAATAAGTAGGGGTAAGGACGTTAACCACCTCGGAACATCCTCCCTTATACGTCACCTGCAGCGCATTCATAATAAGTCAGTGACAAGTTCAAAAACTTTGGGTGACAGCGGAAGCAGTCCACTGACCAGTAAATCCCTTCCTCTTGTAACCAAGCTCACGCAAACCACCCCACCAACTCCCTCAGTGTCAATTTCCTCCTTCCCCAGGAATGCCAATAGTCCTGCAGGCCATGTCACTGGCAATTCTGACGATTCCTCTCCTGCCTGGGATTCCTCCGATGCATCCTTGCGTGTAACGCCTACTGCTGCTGGCGCTGCTGTTGTTGCTGCTGGGAGTCGATGGTCATCCCAGAGGGGAAGTCGTAAGCCCACTTGTACTACTTCCAGTAAGCAATTGACTGTTCAACAGTCCTTTGCGAGGAAGATGAAATATCACAGCAGTCATCCTGCTGCAAAGCGGATAACTGAGGCCTTGACAACTATGTTGGTGTTAGACGTGCGTCCGGTATCCGCCGTTAGTTCACAGGGAACTAGACAATTTATTGAGGCAGTGTGCCCCCGTTACCAAATACCATCTAGGTTCCACTTCTCTAGGCAGGCGATACCGAGAATGTACACGGACGTCAGAAAAAGACTCACCAGTGTCCTAAAAAATGCAGTTGTACCCAATGTCCACTTAACCACGGACATGTGGACAAGTGGAGCAGGGCAGGGTCAGGACTATATGACTGTGACAGCCCACTGGGTAGATGTATGGACTCCCGCCGCAAGAACAGCAGCGGCGGCACCAGTAGCAGCATCTCGCAAACGCCAACTCTTTCCTAGGCAGGCTACGCTTTGTATCACCGCTTTCCAGAATACGCACACAGCTGAAAACCTCTTACGGCAACTGAGGAAGATCATCGCGGAATGGCTTACCCCAATTGGACTCTCCTGTGGATTTGTGGCATCGGACAACGCCAGCAATATTGTGTGTGCATTAAATATGGGCAAATTCCAGCACGTCCCATGTTTTGCACATACCTTGAATTTGGTGGTGCAGAATTTTTTAAAAAACGACAGGGGCGTGCAAGAGATGCTGTCGGTGGCCAGAAGAATTGCGGGACACTTTCGGCGTACAGGCACCACGTACAGAAGACTGGAGCACCACCAAAAACTACTGAACCTGCCCTGCCATCATCTGAAGCAAGAAGTGGTAACGAGGTGGAATTCAACCCTCTATATGCTTCAGAGGTTGGAGGAGCAGCAAAAGGCCATTCAAGCCTATACAATTGAGCACGATATAGTAGGTGGAATGCACCTGTCTCAAGCGCAGTGGAGAATGATTTCAACGTTGTGCAAGGTTCTGATGCCCTTTGAACTTGCCACACGTGAAGTCAGTTCAGACACTGCCAGCCTGAGTCAGGTCATTCCCCTCATCAGGCTTTTGCAGAAGAAGCTGGAGACATTGAAGGAGGAGCTAACACGGAGCGATTCCGCTAGGCATGTGGGACTTGTGGATGGAGCCCTTAATTCGCTTAACAAGGATTCACGGGTGGTCAATCTGTTGAAATCAGAGCACTACATTTTGGCCACCGTGCTCGATCCTAGATTTAAAGCCTACCTTGGATCTCTCTTTCCGGCAGACACAAGTCTGCTGGGGTTGAAAGACCTGCTGGTGACAAAATTGTCAAGTCAAGCGGAACGCGACCTGTCAACATCTCCTCCTTCACATTCTCCCGCAACTGGGGGTGCGAGGAAAAGGCTCAGAATTCCGAGCCCACCCGCTGGCGGTGATGCAGGGCAGTCTGGAGCGACTGCTGATGCTGACATCTGGTCCGGACTGAAGGACCTGACAACGATTACGGACATGTCGTCTACTGTCACTGCATATGATTCTCTCAACATTGATAGAATGGTGGAGGATTATATGAGTGACCGCATCCAAGTAGGCACGTCACACAGTCCGTACTTATACTGGCAGGAAAAAGAGGCAATTTGGAGGCCCTTGCACAAACTGGCTTTATTCTACCTAAGTTGCCCTCCCACAAGTGTGTACTCCGAAAGAGTGTTTAGTGCCGCCGCTCACCTTGTCAGCAATCGGCGTACGAGGTTACATCCAGAAAATGTGGAGAAGATGATGTTCATTAAAATGAATTATAATCAATTCCTCCGCGGAGACATTGACCAGCAGCAATTGCCTCCACAAAGTACACAGGGAGCTGAGATGGTGGATTCCAGTGGGGACGAATTGATAATCTGTGAGGAGGGGGATGTACACGGTGATATATCGGAGGGTGATGATGAGGTGGACATCTTGCCTCTGTAGAGCCAGTTTGTGCAAGGAGAGATTAATTGCTTCTTTTTTGGGGGGGGTCCAAACCAACCCGTCATATCAGTCACAGTCGTGTGGCAGACCCTGTCACTGAAATGATGGGTTGGTTAAAGTGTGCATGTCCTGTTTTGTTTATACAACATAAGGGTGGGTGGGAGGGCCCAAGGACAATTCCATCTTGCACCTCTTTTTTCTTTTCTTTTTCTTTGCATCATGTGCTGATTGGGGAGGGTTTTTTGGAAGGGACATCCTGCGTGACACTGCAGTGCCACTCCTAAATGGGCCCGGTGTTTGTGTCGGCCACTAGGGTCGCTAATCTTACTCACACAGTCAGCTACCTCATTGCGCCTCTTTTTTTCTTTGCGTCATGTGCTGTTTGGGGAGGGTTTTTTGGAAGGGACATCCTGCGTGACACTGCAGTGCCACTCCTAGATGGGCCCGGTGTTTGTGTCGGCCACTAGGGTCGCTAATCTTACTCACACAGCTACCTCATTGCGCCTCTTTTTTTCTTTGCGTCATGTGCTGTTTGGGGAGGGTTTTTTGGAAGGGACATCCTGCGTGACACTGCAGTGCCACTCCTAGATGGGCCCGGTGTTTGTGTCGGCCACTAGGGTCGCTAATCTTACTCACACAGCTACCTCATTGCGCCTCTTTTTTTCTTTGCGTCATGTGCTGTTTGGGGAGGGTTTTTTGGAAGGGCCATCCTGCGTGACACTGCAGTGCCACTCCTAGATGGGCCCGGTGTTTGTGTTGGCCACTAGGGTCGCTAATCTTACTCACACAGCTACCTCATTGCGCCTCTTTTTTTCTTTGCGTCATGTGCTGTTTGGGGAGGGTTTTTTGGAAGGGACATCCTGCGTGACACTGCAGTGCCACTCCTAGATGGGCCCGGTGTTTGTGTCGGCCACTAGGGTCGCTAATCTTACTCACACAGCTACCTCATTGCGCCTCTTTTTTTCTTTGCGTCATGTGCTGTTTGGGGAGGGTTTTTTGGAAGGGACATCCTGCGTGACACTGCAGTGCCACTCCTAAATGGGCCCGGTGTTTGTGTCGGCCACTAGGGTCGCTAATCTTACTCACACAGTCAGCTACCTCATTGCGCCTCTTTTTTTCTTTGCGTCATGTGCTGTTTGGGGAGGGTTTTTTGGAAGGGACATCCTGCGTGACACTGCAGTGCCACTCCTAGATGGGCCCGGTGTTTGTGTCGGCCACTAGGGTCGCTAATCTTACTCACACAGCTACCTCATTGCGCCTCTTTTTTTCTTTGCGTCATGTGCTGTTTGGGGAGGGTTTTTTGGAAGGGACATCCTGCGTGACACTGCAGTGCCACTCCTAGATGGGCCCGGTGTTTGTGTCGGCCACTAGGGTCGCTAATCTTACTCACACAGCTACCTCATTGCGCCTCTTTTTTTCTTTGCGTCATGTGCTGTTTGGGGAGGGTTTTTTGGAAGGGCCATCCTGCGTGACACTGCAGTGCCACTCCTAGATGGGCCCGGTGTTTGTGTCGGCCACTAGGGTCGCTAATCTTACTCACACAGCTACCTCATTGCGCCTCTTTTTTTCTTTGCGTCATGTGCTGTTTGGGGAGGGTTTTTTGGAAGGGACATCCTGCGTGACACTGCAGTGCCACTCCTAGATGGGCCCGGTGTTTGTGTCGGCCACTAGGGTCGCTTATCTTACTCACACAGCGACCTCGGTGCAAATTTTAGGACTAAAAATAATATTGTGAGGTGTGAGGTATTCAGAATAGACTGAAAATGAGTGTAAATTATGGTTTTTGAGGTTAATAATACTTTGGGATCAAAATGACCCCCAAATTCTATGATTTAAGCTGTTTTTTAGTGTTTTTTGAAAAAAACACCCGAATCCAAAACACACCCGAATCCGACAAAAAAAATTCGGTGAGGTTTTGCCAAAACGCGTTCGAACCCAAAACACGGCCGCGGAACCGAACCCAAAACCAAAACACAAAACCCGAAAAATTTCAGGCGCTCATCTCTAAATTACGCCACACAGTACTGCAACTTTATTCACATGTGATCATGCGATAGTGTCCATAATTCATATTACATCCCACAGTAGTATCACTTTACCTTATAAACGTTACTCCTCACAGTAGAGCCCCTTATTCACTCTACTGTACATCACACTGAATTGCTCCTTATTCACATTACACCACACCTTATTGCTCTTTATTCACATTAGACGCCACAGTAGTGCCCTTTCTATACGCAATGCGACATAGTAGAGCACCTTATACACATGCCACACAGTAATGCCTCTTACGCATGAGACACATTATTAATGTCCTTATAAACATAATGCGCCTTACACATTATGACAACCTTTATTAATGCCCTTTTACACATAATGTCCCTTACACATATGCTGCACATTATTAATGCCCTTATACACATAATGACACACATAGTGCCCCCTACACATTTGCTGCACATTATTAGTGCCCCTATACACATAATGACACACATACAGTAGTACCCTGTTACACATATGCCGCACATTATTAATGCCCTTATACACATAATGACACATAGTGCCCCTTACACATATGTTGCACATTATTAATGCATTTTTACATGACACACATAATGCTCCTTACACATATTTTCTGAAAACTACTGCACAACCAACCCACTCACATGCACACAGCACTCACACTGCCACTAACACTGTGACCTCTGCCTCTGCTTGGATACAGATGTGTCCTCATAAATCTTGCCTCAATGCTAACGTCTGGCACTTTTTTTTATGAAAATGCATATTATTTGCATTGCTATGTGGCTAGGATGCACAAGCAGCTTCTGCTGATTAAAATGATATGCAGCATGCCTATATACTGTGTGAGACTGTGGCTGTATCTGCATATGAAATGCTACACACAGAATATAGGCATGCCGCATATCATTTTAATCAGCAGAAGCTGCTGATGCCCCTAGGCATATCAAATGCCCTAGGCAATTGCCTAGTTTGCCTATGCCTATGGCCGGCTCTGCCGACGTCCACAGGTGGGGGTTGTGCTTACAGCCCAACACCGTGCAGGATGTTTGCCATTTGCCAGAGAACACCAAAATTGGCAAATTCGCCACTGGCGCCCTGTGCTCTTCACAGATGAAAGCAGGTTCTCACTGAGCACATGTGACAGACGTGACAGAGTCCGGAGACGCCAAGGAGAACGTTCTGCCTGCAACATCCTCCAGCATGACCGGTTTGGCAGTGGGTCAGTAATGGTGTGGGGTGGCATTTCTTTGGGGGGCAAGCACAGCCCTCCATGTGCTCACCAGAGGCAGCCTGACTGCCATTAGGTACCGAGATGAGATCCTCAGACCCCTTGTGAGACCATATTCTGGTTCGGTTGGCCCTGGGTTCCTCCTAATGCAAGACAATGCTAGACCTCATGTGGCTGGAGTGTGTCAGCAGTTCCTGCAAGACGAAGGCATTGATGCTATGGACTGGCCCGCCCGTTCCCCAGACCTGAATCCAATTGAGCACATCTGGGACATCATGTCTCGCTCCATCCACCAACGCCATGTTGCACCACAGACTGTCCAGGAGTTGGCGGATGCTTTAGTCCAGATCTGGGAGGAGATCCCTCAGGAGACCATCTGCCACCTCATCAGGAGCATGCCCAGGCGTTGTAGGGAGGTCATACAGGCACGTGGAGGCCACACACACTACTGAGCCTCATTTTGACTTGTTTTAAGGACATTACATCAAAGTTGGATCAGCCTGTAGTGTGTTTTTCCACTTTCATTTTGAGTGTGACTCCAAATCCAGACCTCCATGGGTTAATAAATTTGATTTCCATTGATAATTTTTGTGTGATTTTGTTGTCAGCATATTCAACTATGTAAAGAACAAAGTATTTAATAAGAATATCTCATTCATTCAGATCTAGGATGTGTTATTTTAGTGTTCCCTTTATTTTTTTGAGCAATGTATAATGTATATATAAAATGTGGGAAGGGGCATCATAGCATGGGCTTTCTCTGGGATCAGTCTTGTCATGCCCCTTCCCCACGAGGTATGTGCCGTATGTCCCTATTGGAAAAATTGAGGGTGAAGGGGGGGTTGGCACAATTCTCTCTCTGGCACAGGGCACCAAAATGTCTAGTTACGGATCTGGAAGGAAAACAGGATTTTTGCACCAGTCAGTCCATTCTAAAAAATGCACGAACTGAGCTACGAGCAAGTAATAATGGAATAATTGTGCATTGACCTTGATTCAAATTTGAAGCTCTTTTAATCCATGAGAGGACAATGTTAATGAGGTTTAGGGGGATATCTATCAAAGCTTGGAGATAAAGTGGAGAGAGATAAAGTACCAACCAATCAAGTTCTAAGTAATTTTACAGGCTGTCGGTGTGATGTAATGGAGTCAGATATCACCGGAAGTGTGGGATGCCGGACGAACTCGGACGTTATTTTAAAGGGGCAAACACAATGCAAAACCATGCCTTGTAAGTGATTGCCCCTTTAAAAAAATATCTGAGATCAGCAGGCAACCCGCACCTCCGGCGATCTCAGATGCCGTTACATCCCGCCATGTTTTTGGAAAATGTCAGTTAGGTGCTGATTGGTTGGTATCTCTCTTCATTCTATCTCTATCCAAGCTTTGGTAAAACTACCCCTTTTTTGTTTTAAAATGTTTTTTTTTATCTTTTTAAACCCTATACAGGATTAATGAAAATACAATTACATTTTTTCTAACGTTTACTGTTTACATTCGAGGTTCACAATTAAATGTATAAGTTAATCTTAAGGGTGTATGACTCGAATCACATACAGTATGTTAACAAGAACATACATCGTTTTCTTTATGTGTGGGTGTGATAATTGTGGAGTGCTGACAGTATGTCGTTGTCTATTTTAGGACTGTGCAATGGTTTGGGGAACAGTATACATCAGATAGCACAAGAAGAGTCAGTTGCACCAACACGTATGCTAACATATGCAGCTGTATAATGACAGTGACTTTTCATTACAACCTTTAATTGCCATCACATGTTGCTGGGTAGTTAGTTGCTGGATACACTTGATATGTCATTCTGTTCAGTTTACCTACATTCAGTCATGCAAACAGAAAGAGATTAGGCAGCTCATTAACGGCCAAATAAGCCTTAGTTTACAGTAGATTAGTGTTTATATTTAGTTTGGCTTTGTTGCAGCAGCAATAGTGTCTGTTTTAAGTTGTCAAAGCCGTGCTAATGAAGTTTGCAGTAAAAAGAAAACATAATCAGAGGCAAGGAGTTAGTACAGATGCGTCGTCATACACCAATCTTTTTTGCGCCATGTTTTGTGAGACGCCTGGAGCGACTTAGACGTTCTGACACAGAAAGCAATTTCCACGATTTCATACTTTTTCCTGATGGCAACCTGACTCGGCACGGGAAGGACCTGTGTGCAATTTCCGGGTGCGACACGCCTTTGCCGAGTGAAAGCGGTATAAGTAATCATTGTTTATTTCCCTTTCAGTACAAAAACGGTTTGAGTTAAAAAAGAGTTACTAACTCAAGGAACGAGAATGAGACTTGGATAGTTATAAGAGATTAAATATATATATATATATATATATCCCTATTATATCTGTATTAAAAAAAAAATACCCACAGTAGAATAACCCCAGGATGTGCAGGTACCTGGGGTTACATAAACAACTTTTGGCATATGTCTGGCATCCCGCACGGCGTATGCGGTTAACATACTGCTTCACGGGATCCCAGCAATCACAGTGCTGACGCCAAGATCCCGCACAGCGGTATAATGCCGGCGCCAGAATGCCGGTGCCACAGGCAGAGGGAGAATATAACCTGTGGCTAGCACAGCGAGCCACCGTGCCTGCAAGGGGTTTATTAGCGCTCGCCACTCTGCCGGCATCCTGGTGGCCGGGATGCTGGCGTCTTTATCATGACGGCCGGCATCCAAGCCATCAGTAATTCATACCGATCCCCCGCACGGCCGCTGAACTTGGACTTCAC
The DNA here is from genome assembly GCF_028390025.1 of Pseudophryne corroboree. Classification (NCBI taxonomy): domain Eukaryota; kingdom Metazoa; phylum Chordata; class Amphibia; order Anura; family Myobatrachidae; genus Pseudophryne; species Pseudophryne corroboree. Next base: position 938,770,298 of record NC_086445.1, on the reverse strand, counting down.
TACACTCCACCCTTGGTGGACAAATTGGATAATACTTTATTAGTGTTTAACTTCAGTTCCATTATTTGCTTGTTAATCATTTTCCCCAATACATGCGTCACCGTGCACTATAAACATCGACTCCAACATCGAAACGTCAGGATCAGACAGCAAAATTAACTGTGTGACTGTGCAAAACATTGCCTTAGCGCATTACATTTTTTATAAATTATGTGGAGCATGTATACTACAGTATAATTGTCAGCCATTGTAAACTTTTAAAAATGTCCACTGGAAAACGTGTGGTTATATGTCATCTGTCAGCCAGTTCAGCACAGAACCACCAGTTGTGCACATGTGATCGGCAAAGAGAGCGTGGATCACACTGCACACAGTGAGGTTACAGTCTCTGCAGGCTGGAGTATATAAATTATCCTTCACTGCGCATCCAACCAAAAAATAAGAACTAATGCATACTAATGCTACAGTAGCTATTGTAGCTTTGTAGCTGTTTAAAACAGCTTTGAAGCGCAGAAAATAAAGCTCTTTGCTACATTTGTAATTATTATTGTAATTTACCACCTGTTTTTATATTCATTCTAAAAAAAAATTCCCACGCACACACATTTCTCCTGTAGGGCAGTTCTCACAGGACGTGTGACGGAACACTGGGGGTCATTCAGACCCAATCGCACGCTAGCTTTTTTGCAGCAGTGCGATCGGGTCTGGACTGCGCATGCGTATGCTCCGCAATGCGCAGGCACGTCGGCCGCCGGCCACGGGGATCGCCAGACACAGCGACGGATTTAATGAACAAAGCGATCGCAAGAAGATTGACCATTTTTAAGGAGTGTCTGGGAGAACGCAGGCATGTCCAGCCGTTTTAAGGGAGGGTTCCTGACGTCAGCTCCAGCCTGGATCGTCACAATGGCTGAGTAAGTCCTGAGCTGTGCAGAGACTGCACAAACTTTTGTTAGATCGCAGCACTGCAAAAAAACGCCTGCGTGCGATCAGGTCTGAATCACCCGCACTGTACTCTCTTGGCAAAGGATACAGATGTGTCCTCATCAACCTGGCCCTATTGCACCATATAGCATGAGACGCATGGTGCGACTTAGACACTTTATCCACTGGTAGCAATTTCTATTCTTTAGCGTCTTATTCGCATTGTAGTGTACCAGAGAGACTAGGGGCCTAATTCTGAGTTGATCGCAGCAGCAATCTTGTTAGCAATTGGGCAAAACCATGTGCACTGCAGGAGGGGCAGATATAACATGTGCAGAGAGATTAGATTTGGATGGGGTGTATTCAAACTGAAATCTAAATTGCAGTGTAAAAATAAAGAAGCCAGTATTTATCCTGCACAGAAACAATATAACCCACCCAAATCTAACTCTCTCTGCACATGTTACATCCCCCCCCCCCTGCAATGCACATGGGGGGTAATTCCAAGTTGATCGCAGCAGGATTTTTTTTAGCAGTGTTGCAAAACCATGTGCACTGCAGGGGAGGCAGATATAACACGTGCAGAGAGAGTTACATTTGGGTGTGGTGTGTTCAATCTGCAATCTAAATTACAGTGTAAAAATAAAGCAGCCAGTATTTACCCTGCACAGAAATAAAATAACCCACCCAAATCTAACTCTTTCTGCACATGTTAAATCTGCCTCCCTGCAGTGCACATGGTTTTGCCCAATTGCTATCAAAAATCCTGCTAAGAACAACTTGGAATTACCCCCATGGTTTTGCCCAATTGCTAACAAAGTTGCTGCTGTGATCAACTCAGAATTACCCCCTAGATTAGTATTGGTATAAAGTCAGAGAGTAAACCCGGTGGCGCGAGGCATGGTGCCGCCGCTCATATCAGACCTCTATTGCTTTCCCCTCCCCCCCCCCAGATTTGCAACTTACAGTAGTCACACACAGACGTACCCCTGCATTGTACTTTTTTTACGGGATCGGTATGATAAGCCGCCGCCCATGATGCCAAATGTCAGTATCCCGACATCGGCATACCGATCGCTAGAATGCCGGCAGAGGGGCGAGCTCAACGAAGCCCCTTACGGGCTCGGTGGCAAGCATACGGTTGTCGTGGACACCCATAGAGGGGGAATCACCGACCTCGCCGGTATACCGGGTGCAATATGGTGCCCCCGTCTGGATCCCGGCATCGGTATTGTGACAGCCGGCATCCCGACGATCGGTATGCTAACTGCATACGTTATCACATACACTGATCAACACTCATTTTATTGGCAATCATAGTAGATTGATTTTGGGGTAACTTTGTGGCGCTGATTCCGAATATGACATCGGTTTTGCTGGATTGACTTTAAAATTTGAGATACGAGAACCAAGAAAAACACAACAGACCACGTAAACCACTCAACTGTCAACTACCAGTGGCTGATCACATACTGATACGGAGGGGGAATATTCTAGAATGATTACTGATTGAGCACCTGGAATATTGGCTTGTCTCACCTTCTAGAATGATACAGTAGATTCCTGTATGTACAAACCATGTTTATAATCCCTATTAATTGATGGTATCCATTATCTCAAGAACTAGAGCCGATTAAAAAAAAAAAAAAAAATTTTTGAATTCAGCAACCCCAAAAAGTTAATTTGAATATTCTTAGCAATGAACCAATGAATTTTTTTTTTTGTCTGTGTTGGTAATGAAAATAAGACATATATTCAAAAGCAAAGATGCTTGGCCTGGCTAAGTCGCCAAGTCTGGGATTTTGATGCAATTTGAGCAGAGGTGTATATGGACACATCTATAATTTGAAAGGAGAAAGTATTCATAAAAAAATAAAAATACAAGACGTACTTATTTAGTTACTAAACAACAGTACTTTGCGGCATGCTCAGCTACAGAGTGGGACCTGAATCAGGCCCAGTGCCACACAGAGCCTCAAAACACTTACCCATCACATTGCAACTATGCACAAAGTTCTTGCCCCTTAGCAAGTGGTGTACATCAGGACACTTCCGATTCGAGTGTTCTGTCCCACCTTCCCATTCGGAACTGCATTGTCACAGTCAGTCTGGCAGTTGGGAAAGTGTGTCCCATTCACTTCTACTCTGGATAGTAAGGATGTCCATCATCCATCAATGGTTAGCATCAATGGTTTCCTTCCTGTGGATTATAGTTTTACCATTGATGGTGGAGGTCCATTGATAAAAAGCCCATCCATTTGCCATATTGTGCAAGTGCAGCAGCATCTTGTTTAATCGTTACCATAAACCGTCAATGTGTCTGGAGACCCGATATACTATAGTACTGTCTGTTCCCATAGTAACGATATTACAGACACACATACGCGTGCTGTAAGTATTTGTCACTCACTATCAGCATTTCCTCTCATTCTATAGAACACATCCAACTCTATCGATGTGGAGCTTGGCTTGTGAAAAATGACATTATATTACAGCTCGGTAAATATTACTAGACAGTATAAAGGCAGAAGGAACTTTTAGCTACTGCTCAGCAACCAAGTGTCCCTTGAAATGATAGGATAAATTGTTGGCTTTTGGCACAAACACTCACAGGAATTTACCAGACAAAAACACCATCACACTGACACTACCGAGACACAAACACAAATCACATCATATTTACCGCAGGCTTGCAGGTCTACATCGAACCAGGCCACTGGGTGTGTAGCGTGTGCTTTGATTGACTGGTGGCCACTTTCTAACCATTGTGACATTCATTTGTAACTGACTGCGCATCCAGAATTGAATGTTGCTTGCTGGATGATGGCATCACAGCTAATTAGAGCATGTGCTGCACACTGCACCCACACCGCGGAAGCGAGTGACACTGCCTGTGACGTGCTGCATTCCTATTGGCTAATGATCAGTATTCACTACTGATAGATTTGCTCTCTGGATTCAATGACACTCGTTAAGAAATGCAACAGGGGTCACAGCGCAAGCATTTGGGACTGGGCACAACAAACGTGCCTTTCTCTAATTTACTTCAACTACTATTTTGAGTTTGTGTGTGGTAATGACTGAGCTTGTGTCACATGGGTTCTGACAGGTTTTTTTTTTTTTTTTGGCGGGTCATTCCGTTTCAAATCAACACACTGATTTTACCTCACCAGCTCAGATTTTTATACAGTTTGGTATATGGAAAGTATATATATATAGTCTAAGAAAAATGATAAAATATTTTTTAAATATCTCACGCCATTTCTCAAAGTTTTTCAAAAATCTGTCAAAAACGCACAACCAGCATATTAGCAACCATAGCAGCTTTCCTAATTAAGCTAGAGAGATGGGAGGGGTGTAATTTTACTGTATTTTTTAGAGATGAGCGCCTGAAATTTTTCGGGTTTTGTGTTTTGGTTTTGGGTTCGGTTCCGCGGCCGTGTTTTGGGTTCGACCGCGTTTTGGCAAAACCTCACCGAATTTTTTTTGTCGGATTCGGGTGTGTTTTGGATTCGGGTGTTTTCTTAAAAAAACACTAAAAAACAGCTTAAATCATAGAATTTGGGGGTCATTTTGATCCCATATTATTATTAACCTCAAAAACCATAATTTCCACTCATTTTCAGTCTATTCTGAATACCTCACACCTCACAATATTATTTTTAGTCCTAAAATTTGCACCAAGGTCGCTGGATGACTAAGCTAAGCGACACTAGTGGCCGACACAAACACCTGGCCCATCTAGGAGTGGCACTGCAGTGTCACGCAGGATGTCCCTTCCAAAAAACCCTCCCCAATCAGCACATGACGCAAAGAAAAAAAAAGGCGCAATGAGGTAGCTGACTGTGTGAGTAAGATAAGCGACCCTAGTGGCCGACACAAACACCGGGCCCATTTAGGAGTGGCACTGCAGTGTCACGCAGGATGTCCCTTCCAAAAAACCCTCCCCAATCAGCACATGACGCAAAGAAAAAAAGAGGCGCAATGAGGTAGCTGACTGTGTGAGTAAGATTAGCGACCCTAGTGGCCGACACAAACACCGGGCCCATTTAGGAGTGGCACTGCAGTGTCACGCAGGATGTCCCTTCCAAAAAACCCTCCCCAATCAGCACATGACGCAAAGAAAAAAAGAGGCGCAATGAGGTAGCTGACTGTGTGAGTAAGATTAGCGACCCTAGTGGCCGACACAAACACCGGGCCCATTTAGGAGTGGCACTGCAGTGTCACGCAGGATGTCCCTTCCAAAAAACCCTCCCCAATCAGCACATGACGCAAAGAAAAAAAGAGGCGCAATGAGGTAGCTGACTGTGTGAGTAAGATTAGCGACCCTAGTGGCCGACACAAACACCGGGCCCATTTAGGAGTGGCACTGCAGTGTCACGCAGGATGTCCCTTCCAAAAAACCCTCCCCAATCAGCACATGACGCAAAGAAAAAAAGAGGCGCAATGAGGTAGCTGACTGTGTGAGTAAGATTAGCGACCCTAGTGGCCGACACAAACACCGGGCCCATTTAGGAGTGGCACTGCAGTGTCACGCAGGATGTCCCTTCCAAAAAACCCTCCCCAAACAGCACATGACGCAAAGAAAAATAAAAGAAAAAAGAGGTGCAAGATGGAATTGTCCTTGGGCCCTCCCACCCACCCTTATGTTGTATAAACAAAACAGGACATGCACACTTTAACCAACCCATCATTTCAGTGACAGGGTCTGCCACACGACTGTGACTGATATGACGGGTTGGTTTGGACCCCCCCCCAAAAAAGAAGCAATTAATCTCTCCTTGCACAAACTGGCTCTACAGAGGCAAGATGTCCACCTCATCATCACCCTCCGATATATCACCGTGTACATCCCCCTCCTCACAGATTATCAATTCGTCCCCACTGGAATCCACCATCTCAGCTCCCTGTGTACTTTGTGGAGGCAATTGCTGCTGGTCAATGTCTCCGCTGAGGAATTGATTATAATTAATTTTAATGAACATCATCTTCTCCACATTTTCTGGATGTAACCTCGTACGCCGATTGCTGACAAGGTGAGCGGCGGCACTAAACACTCTTTCGGAGTACACACTTGTGGGAGGGCAACTTAGGTAGAATAAAGCCAGTTTGTGCAATGGCCTCCAAATTGCCTCTTTTTCCTGCCAGTATAAGTATGGACTGTGTGACGTGCCTACTTGGATGCGGTCACTCATATAATCCTCCACCATTCTTTCAATGGTGAGAGAATCATATGCAGTGACAGTAGACGACATGTCCGTAATCGTTGTCAGGTCCTTCAGTCCGGACCAGATGTCAGCATCAGCAGTCGCTCCAGACTGCCCTGCATCACCGCCAGCGGGTGGGCTCGGAATTCTGAGCCTTTTCCTCGCACCCCCAGTTGCGGGAGAATGTGAAGGAGGAGATGTTGACAGGTCGCGTTCCGCTTGACTTGACAATTTTCTCACCAGCAGGTCTTTCAACCCCAGCGGGTAGGTGGTATACAATTATGGACGGACTGCCGAGTGCCGACACAGAGGTAGCCACAGCCGTGAACTACCGTACTGTACTGTGTCTGCTGCTAATATAGACTGGTTGATAAAGAGATGTAGTAGTATGTATGTATAAAGAAGAAAGAAAAAAAAACCACGGTTAGGTGGTATACAATTATGGACGGACTGCCGAGTGCCGACACAGAGGTAGCCACAGCCGTGAACTACCGTACTGTACTGTGTCTGCTGCTAATATAGACTGGTTGATAAAGAGATGTAGTAGTATGTATGTATAAAGAAGAAAGAAAAAAAAACCACGGGTAGGTGGTATACAATTATGGATGGACTGCCGAGTGCCAACACAGAGGTAGCTACAGCCGTGAACTACCGTACTGTGTCTGCTGCGACTGGATGATAAATAATGATATAAAAAATATATATATATCACTACTGCAGCCGGACAGGTATATATATTATATAATGACGGACCTGCTGGACACTGTCTGTCAGCAGAATGAGTTTTTTATAGAATAAAAAAAAAAACACCACACAAGTGAAGTCACACGACGAGTGTTTAACTTTTTCAGGCAATCACAATATAGTATACTACTAACTATACTGGTGGTCAGTGTGGTCAGGTCACTGGTCAGTCACACTGGCAGTGGCACTCCTGCAGCAAAAGTGTGCACTGTTTAATTTTAATATAATATGTACTCCTGGCTCCTGCTATAACCTATAACTGGCACTGCAGTGCTCCCCAGTCTCCCCCACAATTATAAGCTGTGTGAGCTGAGCACAGTCAGATATATAATATATACATAGATGATGCAGGCATGCAGCACACTGGGCTGAGCAGTGCACACAGATATGGTATGTGACTGAGTCACTGTGTGTACCGTTTTTTTCAGGCAGAGAACGGATATATTAAATAAAACAACTGCACTGCTGGTGGTCACTGTGGTCAGTCACTAAACTCTGCACTCTCTTCTACAGTATCAGCCTCTGGTCAATCTCTCTCTCTCTCTCCTAATCTAAATGGAGAGGACGCCAGCCACGTCCTCTCCCTATCAATCTCAATGCACGTGTGAAAATGGCGGCGACGCGCGGCTCCTTATATAGAATCCGAGTCTCGCGAGAATCCGACAGCGTCATGATGACGTTCGGGCGCGCTCGGGTTAACCGAGCAAGGCGGGAAGATCCGAGTCGCTCGGACCCGTGAAAAAAAACATGAAGTTCGTGCGGGTTCGGATTCAGAGAAACCGAACCCGCTCATCTCTAGTATTTTTATGCCATTTCTCCCATGATATACAACACAATAGGCTGTGTGAGAAAAAAAAAATCTAAATTCAAGCTGAAATTTTTGATCATGATTATCTCAAAAAGTGCATGGCGAAAAAGTTCAAAAATTTTCATTAAATAGTCTATACTAATGTTAAATGTTTGTCAAAATTTAAAAGTGGCAGGATAATGGGTTGATAGTTAAAAATAATTTTAAAGCAAGGTAGTTTATTAAAAAAAGCTGGGTGTATTACAAGTAGTAATAAGTAATAATAGATTTGATGGCTTCATTAGTTTAATTATATAAATCAAGTTGAATAAGCAATTCTTGACATTGTAGTAGTCAGTCAGTCAGTCAGTCAGTCAGTCAATAATGTTAGCTGAAGATAGTCTGACAATGCCTCAGTAGTTTTGAAAGTGTCACCAGGAGACATGACATAAATTCTTCCATTTGGAGTTACATGCTTGACTTTGCATAAGAGATCTATTAGAGATTTTGTAACGAATACTGTAGATGTTGTAGCCCTAGAAAAGGTTTTCACAGATATTTTTGATGTACTTGAATCAACAGGTATAAAAGCGTGATTCTGTTGTGTTCCCTAAATAGTTACTGACTGGCTGAAACGATCATTCACAAATGTTTCAATATAGTCTTCTTGCATTGTGAATGTCAAATTAATTCCAGATATATTTTCTACTGCCCATTCGTAAAGTTATATATCCAACTGATTGAAAATGTGATATGCACAAAATTGCATCATTGTGACCAGGACCCTGCTTCACAATGCCGGTAATTGTGCCCACTCTTGCTTGACTACACCTCCTGCCTTGTTGACCTGGCTACCCACTCCCGGAGGGCTCAGACTAGAGTCTGTCACCATGAGCTAGCAGGATACGGGAAGGGCAGACTGTTCTCCAATGAGCTCTTCACAAAATGTGGGAGTTGCTCTGGACATTCCAGGAGAGTATGCAAGTATTACTGTCAGCCTCCCCCAACTCTAAAGAGCCCACCACAGTGCAGGTGCTATCACTCTTAAATTATACCAGCATTTGTCAATCATCTGTTTTACCAAATTATTCCAAAACAGTCCCCAAAATTCCTAGTTCCTCAGATTTAGGTCAGCTTCAAACTGTTATTACTTTGTGCCTCAGGCAGGTGACTGGTTCTTAATGAATTAGGGGGAGATTTATCAAGCCTTCTAAACAGTGAAGTGGACAAGCATCAAAACACAGCACAGATGTTTAGTATTACAACATGAAGAAAACAAACCGAAAAATTGTGACTATAATGCGCACAATTAGTTTAATGTAGGGTTGGTGCAGCCATTTTGGTTAATAAGTTCAACAGGTTACATAACCCACCTACGAAAGGTACCAGGTGAGGCACAGCCATTTTGAGTGCGCTACAGAGGTCACCCTGGGTGGAATAGGCAACACCTAGAAGATATTATACAAAGTGGGAAAGTTGCAGTGTACTATAGCTAGAGGCTGATCCCTTAAATAACAATCAGTTCCAAATATTTTTCATACCACCCACAGGTGCTCTAGGTGAGGCAGCCATCTTGGTCACACCACAAAGGTTATAATGTTTGAGATAAACCATACAGAGTAATAAGACACATACAGGTGATTGAAACATGTGTAATATGATATGCACTGAACCCTGCCCCAACATCTACACTTGTCCACTTCTTCAGTCTTTAGAAAACTAAAGATATTTCTCCCTCAAGGAGGTTGCAGTCTTACAAAGCGCATACCTCCCAACTGGCCCAGTTTTGCTGACATTGAAAAGTTACCCAAAAGTGGGTGTTTCTGCTGGATAGGGGTGTGGTTTAGGTGGATTCAGGCAGCATTTGCAACTTGACTGAAAATATATATTGTGCTTAAATATATGCATCAGATATCATTTGCTATGTTTTTGTATTGCAGATTTTAAGATTAATGTATTCCATCACAAATATATAACCATAAAATAAAGAGGAAAGGGGAAAGAAGCATTTCACAGCAGTGCTAAAGATTTTTCCTTTATTTTCATTACTGTAAATCAGGAAAATGATGCTTTCCAGAAGCTGCACATTCATCACAATAACAAATATAGAATCCCCACAGGGTTCATATCTCTCCCAGTGTGTCTGCCTGCTGGAGATGTCTCTATGTGAAAGCCTGTTCATTATACTGAAAGGCTATCTTTGATTTCCATAGCTTACATTATATCTATTGGATGTTGATGGAGGTTATCACTTTGCTGTTGGCAATTTATTTCAATGCTGTTATTATTTTATTCTATCAATTCAATTGAGAACCATAGTCTTTTATTTAACAGGTGCGTTCCTGACTTGTATTCTATAAGAAATAAATGTATTGACGAGGACAGAGACTACACATGGGGCCGCCATACAGTGCTGTGCTTTGTTATTAGGAGAATAATATATGTCTTAGGTCTTACAGAACTTTTTACATTAATTCTGTAGATATTTAAATTGAATCAGACATTGACATTAACAATTACTTGATTTCTTTGTGTTATGCATTTATAACATAGTTCCTCTGCAGTGCCAGTTCTACATGTGGAACGGGCACCAAGGCTGATATAGAAACCCTGGCACCAAGGCTGATATAGAAACCTTGCCAACCTTAGTATGCTACTTTCAGGTCTCCTTCCATTCATCCATGGTATCATAATCGTAGCATTTCAGAGCGCTGCATTATGAGTGAATTCAATTCAGTGTGATGAGCATGAAGCACATCCTCTATGGTCAGATCCGTTATTTAGGTCTACTGCACTTATGTCGACACTCATTAGGTCTACCACTATTGGTCGACATGCATTAGGGTGGCATGATCTATAGGTCGACATGGTCACTAGGTCAACAAGGTCGAAATAGAAAAATGTTGAGTTTTTCACATTTTTTTCTTCATTTTTTTAACTTTTTCATACGTTGCGATCAACGTGGACTACGATTGGGAATAGTAACCTTGCCCGAAGCATGCAAGGGGATACGGTGCACTAATTGGGGTTCCCAGTCACTTTACGGAAAAAAAAAAAACACCAATTTAAAAAAAAAAAAGTAATGTCGACCTTTTCCATGTCGATCTCATTCATGTTAACCTAATGACTGTGTCGACCTACAGTACCGGTCAAAAGTTTGGACACACCTTCTCATTCAATGGTTTTTATTTATATTATTTATTTTATACATTGTAGATTAATACTGAAGACATCATAACTATGAAACAACACATTTCCCACTGTGAAGCATGGAGGAGGAGGTGTGATGGTGTGGGGGTGCTTTGCTGGTGACACTGTTGGTGATTTATTCAAAATTCAAGGCACACTTAACCAGCATGGCTACCACACCATTCTGCAGTGCCATGCCATCCCATCTGGTTTGCACTTACTGGGACCATCATTTGTTTTTCAACAAAACAATGACCCCAAACACACCTCCAGGCTATGTAAGGGCTACCAAGAAGGAAAGTGATGGAGTGCTGTGTCAGATGACCTGGCCTCCACAATCACTCGGCCTAAACCCAATTGAGATGGTTTGGGATGAGTTGAACCACAGAGTGAAGGAAAAGCAGCCAACAAGTTCTCAGTACCTCTGGGAACTCCTTCAAGACTGTTGGAAAACAATTCCAGGAGACTACCTCATGAAGCTGATTGAGAGAATGCCAAGAGTGTACAAAGCTGTCATCAAAGCAAAAAGGGGGCTACTTTGAGGAATCTAAAATAGAAAACATATTTTGATTTATTTTAACAGTTTTTTGTTTACAACATAACTCCATATGTGTTCTTTCATAGTTTTGATGTCTTCAGTATTAATCTACAATGTAGAAAATAATTAAAATAAATAAAAAACATTGAATGAGAAGGTGTGTCCAAACTTTTGACTGGTACATGGTCACATGGATGGTACCATTAATGGATAACACTGATTGTGTAAAATCACCTGTAAGGGAACCATCAATGGTTTTACCCACCAATGGTCACCCCTGCATTACTGTTAAAAGAGCTGAGGGCCAAACAAAGCCCAGGGATGGGGCCTCGTGGGCGTCTGGGGCGGAGCTAAATGATGTGTCCCGACACTTGGATAAAAAATAAAGTCTTCCGTAGCTCTGTAACATCGATGGCATGAAACCATCTGATTCTCCCCGTCGACGGTGAAAGTATTTAACATTGGTCTTAGACCATTGATGATTTCAAATCATTGATGGTCTATGGCCATCCCTACTGTATATACAAGTTGGTATGTGCAACCCTACCATATCGGCCCCAATGTCTTCATACAAACATAAAAAGTAGGAAAATTGCATCATTTCGTGAGGCAAGTAGAAATAAAATATTAATACAAAGAAGTCAATTCAGTTATCCACAATGTATTCGAGGGTGTGAGTTAGGGTGGCTCTATGCCACACTTACAGTACCACCAAATCGCAGATTTTGGTTTGCAGCCACATAGGCCTATGAGAAAAAATGTGCAAACCAGAGTACTAGAAGGGGCTGTGAGGGTGCGAGGTCTGGTGCTATTGCCAGCGTTTTAACCTCACTGCAGCTCGCACCATTCGCCAGGTACGTATCTACTATGAAACCAATCAAGCTTAAGCTTCAGTGCCCCTACTTCTGCAGGGGCCCTGAACAAATTTTTTTTATAAGTGAATTTTTCAACAATATCGATGGAGTTTTTTAAGTGTGTGTTATTAAACTAAGATTATTTTAGTGACAGAATCATAAACTAATGGGATGAAGTACTTAATATTGACCTTAGAATATGCTCTCATACCCATTTCAAAATTTTCTCGGGGGCTTGCAGTGCCCGAACTCCCAGCTGTATGGGCTTGTTGAGCTCACCAGAATCTATTCATAACATACATTTTGGCAGTTGGATCCTCGAATCCTTCATTGGTCCACGGCTTAATAGTTTGACAGCTCAGCCCTTAGGCTAGAGCCAATTGGAACCATAAAAAGACATCTGAATTCTCAATTCAGATGGAACGCACCTTGCTTGTGCATTTTAACACCAAAAATCTGATTTTCACCTCTTGTTTGTATGTACTGTATGGTTATACAGTAGCTCATGTCAACCAGGCTTCTAGTACAGCATAGCTGCTATTACAACTTGGATGCACGTCGCTTAGTACAAAAAGATCTCCACTTCTTGAAAAGCTGCCCTTTGTAGAGAAACGCGTTGATGTTCACGGATCCCTGCAGACATTGGACTGTGCTACCAGCGCCAGTTGTTATTAAGCTGCCACTGAGCATATATCCATCACAGACTCAAGCAAACATTTTTGTGGGGTTTTTTACTCACTTTCTTTACTCAAAAATGACAGCCCTACATTTTCCCATTTTTTCAAGCTGATAACTAGAGATGTGTAAAATCATGACAATATTTTGTGTAAATTGACAGCAGCGGCGGAATAAAATTATTATTTTTAATTGCAATAAAGTTTTTTATTTATTTAGATCACCAAAAGAAATGACAAACTGTTCAAATCACCCACGTAAAACATGTCAACACAATTACAACAAATTCAAAGTAAAAGAGAGCAGAGAAACAAAGTAAGGAATAAAGTTTTAAATGTGTAGTCCCAACAGTACCGATTTCATGTTTTACATTTTTGTTTTGCCAATCTATGCTATATTTGCATATTCTGCATTTCACAAAATTTATAGGGGGGAATTGAATTAGCCACGGGATTTACCCCGCAGCTAATTGATCGTGCTGCCCGATACGATTAACTGCGAGAACCCCAAAGGGTAGTTTTTCCTATTAGTTGTGAGAAAAATCGGCGTTAAAACAAATGCAGAAACTGGGAAACCCATTACATTCTGCAGTTTAAGTGGAATCAGTGGGTTCACTTTCCGCACGTTAATTCGTGGTTTAATCCGCAGGGAAAAGGCTAATTAGTTGAATAGCTTGTACCCACATGGGGCAATCAATTAGATGCATCTAATTAAATTACCCCCATAGTTTTTAAATTGAGGTGGGACGACAACAGCGTCAAGATACGGGAGGGGGTGGGGTGTTAGGGTTAGGCTGCAGGAGGGAGGGGTGGGGGGTGCGGGCAGCCGGTAGGGTAGGGTTCTGTTTAGGCTGTGTGGTGGAAAGGTTAGGGGAAATGTTAACGTTAGTTTGGTGTCACCCACCTGTCGGAATGTTGGCAGTCGGGATCCTGGTGTCCGTATTCTGACCGCCGACATCCCATACCAAACCCGTAACTACAGTTATCTGAACAAGCCAGGTCATCCAAATATTTTACTTTAAGCAATTGACCGCACTGTGTATTTTTGGCTACAGTACACGGGAATCGCAGCTTTACAGCACACACTTTAAAAAGAAATATATTGCACATAAAAGACTTAATCTGTCTCTTTATTTGGAACGTTATTACACAGAGCCGTTTTACATCTGGGAATCTTTGATAAATTTTTCACGTGGTCTCTGAATAGTAAAACTTTCTGTACTCGCACGAATAAAAGTCCAAGAAAGGTGAATTCTTTTGCTTAGTCTAGATGTACTGTGGCCAAGTGGTGAATTTTCCATTTAAAGCTTTCCACACTTCAATAATTCTCAGACTTCTGAAACTTTCACACCAACATTGAATCATCCATCAGTATTCTGCGCCAGCATTTCTGCAATATGTTTCCTTTCATACCAGCCCATTAAATTGACAACCTTTAAGAATCTATGTGTGCTGCTTCTGGCTCCGCTCCCAAAAAGTTGAATCATTTAAGTTTTCCACTGATGCATTTCCCTTTCCTGTTCATCTTTCAGTTAATGTAATTAAATGTGCAACATAATTTGCACTTTTTATGTTGGCATGGAAAGAAATCACGTTACGTGAATGCATTGGGGTAAATTTACTAAGGTGGGAGGTTTTTTTTAGAACTTGTGATGTTGCTCATAGCAACCAATCAGATTCTACTTAACATTTATCAAGCTGCTTCTAGAACATAATAGATAGAATCTGATTGGTTGCTATTGGCAACATCACTAGTTCTAAAAAAAACTCCCACCTTAGTAAATTTACCCCATTGTTGGGGTAGTAAAGGATAGCTGTCTTACTTCACAGGATGAACTTCTATGGCAGATTTTTAAAAATGTTATAAGGTTTCATGATACAAATAGCTGCGAGATTCAGTCGGTACTTAGTGCAATTGCTGCCAAGTGTTTTCCCCGTTATTACGGTGGGGAAACCTTTCCTTTTGCTCCCACATTTATAGTACGCAAGCAAAAATAAGCAAGGCTTTCCTGCGCTACTATCCCGCAGTGTGATATCACACCGGAAGCTCTCAGTTAATTTAATCTGAAGCCAGGCTTATCTCCCCTTAAAGAGAACCACACATAGCCTTCAGTTCCATCGACACACCCTAGACCAGTGTTTTTCAACCACTGTGCCGTGGCACACTAGTGTGTCCTGAGCAGTCTCCAGGTGTGCCGCCATAGAAGCACAGCCAGGCTTGTCAGTGTTTTGCCGCTACTGAGGCCCTGGAATGATCAGTACTTGTGGGTTTAGTGGTTGCAGAGCCAGTTCTAATTTTGGGCCCGGGCAGTGATGGCCTCTTCTGGCTTTCTCAGATGTGGCTCAGGCGTAACCTATGAAGATGCTGCAACATGACATCCTAGGACACGCAACTGCACCATGCCATCACCATTATATTTGAATGTGCCTTGGCAATATTTAAATCTTGTTCAGTATGCCGCGAGTTGTAAAAGGTTGAAAATCTCTGCCCTAGACCATGCTTGTCGATATTCTGGCTGCCCCATGTGGGAGGGGGCAGCCAGGTCGGCACAGGGATGGGCTTGGCGGGGATAGATGACGCTGCATGGGGTGGATCCAGGGCATGGCCATGTGATCACATCACCGTGGCCCCGCCCCCTGTAACTCAATGCCGAGATTACAATCATTGAGAGGCGAATCGTGTCATTTGACACTCCCGGACCTCCCACTTCAGACAGCAGCGGTGAGTGGTTGCGTGGGTTGCTGAGCAAAAGGAGGGGTTTGCGGGCTGACAGCGCCAGATCGGGAGACTTGCAAGCCTTCTAGCCGGGGGTGCCACCCAATTTTCGGGAGCCTCCCGGCAATTCAGGGAGAGTAAGCAAGTATGACCCTAGATTCACCCTCACTAAACTTTGCTTGAGTGGGAACCCAGTTAAGACACAAGTGGAGATGCAATTGGGTTGCTTACCCCTCTGCGTTGCCCTCTGAATTATGTGCTCAGGTCTGGAGCGTGTGCAGCACCAAAGCACGAAATATCCATCAGCCCCACAGTGTGCCGGTGTAATGTGTTTCTACAAGAGCTGCTAGGTCTCACTTGGACTCAGGCTACTAGACTATAGACAACACAATCCATTAAGTAGTGACAACACTAATTATATATTATTTGCTGCGCGGTGTAAAGCTACAGGGCAGGCCCAGAGAGAATAGGAACAGTTAAAAAAAAAGCAGCTGCCGCTCTGTACAATAGTGAAAACAAGAGGCGCTTTGTGCTGCGTGTTATCCGCAATATACTGTAGCTATCGACTGCTATAAAGGTTATTTGTAAACATAAATTACAGTTCTACAACTTCAGCGATGGTATCTCTTTAATAGGCTGAAGTACTCATTGAATCTGTCAGAGGTGTCCCTAAGGGAACGTGAACCGCAGATTAAGACACCATTATCTATTCTAGACATATTCTTATTTGATGTTATAAAGACAGCAGCACAGATTTACGTGGGAATGGCAGGCTGACTTTACACCCAAGCCCTCTTTATTTGGGAGTGTGATATTGTGTCTCATCATAGCGTCCGGAGGCTGCATATTGCTGATCTCTGTATGAATTCTATTGTTCTGTTCAGAGTAAAGTGTTCTCTTACACAGTGATGCAAATTTTCTGTCCTGCTGCTGATTGCATTACATTGCTACAGAAGAAACTCATTTCAGGAATTTGCCATTAATAAGGAAACAGAGGAAATAGTTTGCAATTCAGTGACAGTATAATGTTGTTTAAAGACCTTAAAATGTATTAGTATGTATTAGGAAATCAAGTATCATGGCTGCTTTGTATCTTCTGAAACATTTGTTTTAGTATAGACAGTTACTAAATACCAGTAGACAGGGCTGCCATCAGAAATTGCGGGATCTGGGACTGAATAAATCGAAAGGGCCCCTTCCTCCCCCCAAAAAAAAATTCTGGCGCACTGCTCCACCTCTATGTGATGCATACATTGTGACGTTACATATAGGTGGAGCGTTGCAGACCTGCAGGAACAGTTTACAGAGAGCTGATGTGCAGGGAAGGCTTGTTTTAAAAAGTCCTCCCTGAGCACCAGCCTGCTGTTGATTCACAGACTGGTGCAGCTCTACAGGTATTGGTGGTAGGAGCCAGGGGTGGGCCCCCTTTCTGTAAGGGTGCGGGACACCAGTCCCCACAGTCCCCCCCTGATGGCTTCCCTGCAAGTCGACTTAACAATTAGGGTAGCAAACATATGGGGAGATTTATCATGTCTTGGAGAGTGATAAAGTGGAGGGAGATAAAGTCCCAGCCAGTCAGCTCCTAACTGCCATGTTACAGGCCGGGGGCTAGATGCATCATCGCTTGAAGAGTGATAAAATGTAAAGTGATAAACTACCAGCCAACCAGCTCCTAACTGTCATTTTTCAAACAGGACCTGTGACATGGCAGTCAGGAGCTGATTGGCTGCTGCTTTTTCTCTCTCCATTTTATCAAGCGATGATGCATCTAGCTCTCTAGATTACTGGAGCTGATTGGTTTGTATCCCGGTACTTTATCTCTCTCCCATTTGAAAAATCTTTCCTAGAGACTGCTACAAGGTCCAAGGGTAATGCTCCTCCAACTACAATCCCTGTATGCTCTTCAGGTGAAGAACGGGTATGAGGTGACCAGACAACATATATGAGGGCAATCACAAAGGGGACAATTGTCTGCAGGGCTAGTATTATGGGGCTGATAAGGGGTATGTTTTGGCAGTAATGTGGGAAACATGGTTGAGTCCATATTGGGTGTTATTAGTGGTGGTGAGATGAGAGGGGAGCCATGTTGTTCCCTGGCCTGGTACACCACTGCTTGGATCAACCAGCTGGTGCAGGTGGCATTTCTACTGTATCTAGTATTATTATATCTCAACTAATGGGTAGTGATGCCTGTATATTGGTTGAAGCAGCAGGATAGAGCTACTACTACATCCATAAGACACTTTGGTTACAAGGCTGAAGTTTACATTTTTTTTAAAGTACTGTTTGCAAACTGCGCCAACCAAACCACATGAATTTAAAAGCCCTAAGGACAAAATGCAATGTGAGTTTTATACCTTAGAAATCCAGATCCAAAATGTGCAATCTGCAGTATCAAGCTACAGTTTGCAAAACCGCAAGCCAACCCACATGTAATGCATACTGTATTCTACTTCTGACAGGCTTGATTGGGCAAAGCATAATCATTGTTTCTCTATTATACCCCTTTCACAGCGCAAATATAACCTGGGTCGAGAACAGACAAAATCAGCTGCGCAAAATATCAGGGAAAGAACAGTACAATTTTAGGAGAGCCGATGTATGTATATAAATATATTGATTTATTATTGAAGCATAAAATAACAATAAAAGATGACATTAATTATTGGATATAAAAATGCACACCTTGACTCAGTTTATCCGTTTAAACAGACACCAAATTGTGTCGGTACTATAGATAAAAGTCCACAAATGGAGATGGAGTCCAGCTGTTTAATGGAAAGCAATGGATGGTAGTAGCCGTAAGTTGAAAAGATTAGAAGTAAATGATCAGTGTAGTAGACATCCCATATTATTGAGGGAGTGATCCAGTGTTGAATATTGTTCAATTACCTCTCCTTAGATGGGCTGGTCCAAAGCCGAGCGTCCTCGGCGATGTGTCCTGCAGTGCCCACTTTGCGAATGCCGCCGGGGAGAGGGAGCCGTGGATTCACTAAAAAGTATAAGCCGTATGCTGGTTTGTCCGGCTGAGAGGGAGCTGTGTGTTGGTATGAGCGGCTCGTACGGTCAGATCCGTGGCTGTTCTGGGATCACTGTGCAGATGAAAGACGGCTTGCGGGGAGTGAAAAACCCGCTGATGCTTTCAAATAGGATACCTCGGCAGGTGTGCAGACAGGAGGCGTGGCCTAACGCGTTTCGTCACGTGACCCGTGACTTTCTCAAAGGAATATACCAGCCTCAATCTAGATCCACTTTTAAAGCAGGATAATTAGTAAATTGTGTACAAGTGTGGACATTCATTAGATTTCTCCTAATTAATCACATACATCGGCTCTCAAGGGATACAAAGCTGATACAAATATCAAGCTATACTGAATTATGATCTCAACACTTTAAAAGTACTAAAAATGTGTCTACAATAATTCAATATAATATAAAACCGCTCAAAAGATTAATCAACTTAATAATAAGTAATGATAAATAAATAGAATAAAACAACAAAATTGTGACCAAGGGACACAAAATAAAAATAATAATGGTAATAATAATAATTTAATCAGGGAATCTAACATTATATTAATTAATAAAGAATTAATAAAACTATATAAAAATATATGCAAATATGTGTTATGCAAATACAGATAAAAAATAAATAATAAAAGAATAATGACAATGAAAATAATAAACATAATAAACATTGTTCAAATTATTAGTCATGGTTAGAATCGAACCGATGACTTGAGTTTACCAACATATAGGGTAATACCACTATGCCATAGAGGCTGGGACAGAGGATCATTAACATTTGAAACATTTGGTGAATATTATAATAACATGTTTATACAGGGGTCATAGGTTATAATAGACCTCCCAGAATTAAACAATAATATTAGTACAAACATAGAAGACAAATAAAAAAATAAAATAATAACATAATAATCTGAAGAAAACAATGATCGAGATGTTAATCGCGGTTCGAACATGAGATCGAACCGGAATAACTAAGATTTTCTGACACGAGGGATAATACCACTGTGTCACGAAAACTAGAACAGGGGTTTAACAATATCTAGAGTAAGTTATAATGTCGTATTTATAGGGAATCATGGGATATAAAAATGAAATAAAATAGGTTAGATTAAAATAAAACCCTAAATAATGAATATTGACATTAGCACAAACATGGAGAGAAGGTGATAATAATAATAATCAAAGGGAGGGGGGGGAAAGGGGGGAAGATGGGGGGGGGAGGTTGTTTTAAAGAAAGTAGGACAATTGTTGTAGAATGGCTTAAGAATCTAATTTAATAGACTCATAGCTCATAAGATGACTTAAGGATCGAATTCAATTGACTCATTAAGTCCTTCAGGGACAAGGGTTCTGAGTTTGTGGATCCAATAATTCTCCCTGAGACAAAGTCTCTTGTATCTGTCTCCCCCTCGTATGGTGGGTGATATGGTTTCAATGCCTATTAGATGAAGGTCATCAGGATTCTTCTGATGAAATTCAGAAAAATGCCGAGACACACTATGGAAAAGAAAGCCCTTTTGTATATTTCGTCGATGTTCTAGGAATCTGATCTTTAACTTACGAGTAGTTCTTCCCACATAATAAAGATTACATTTGCAAATCAAAATATATACTACATATGAACTATTGCAGTTGATGAAGGACTTAATTTCAAACTGTGTCTGGTCCAAGGAGTTGAAATATCTGCAATTGTTCTGAATGAAAGAACATGTGATGCATTTAGTAGCACCACATTTGAAGCACCCTTTAGTTCTTGTGAGCCACTGAGAGGTAGCAGGGGCAACCTGATCTCTTTTATCCGTGAAAAGACTGGGGGCTAGATGTTGTTGTAGATTGGTAGATTTCTTAAAGATAACTAATGGTGTGTCTTTCAATTCTGTTCTGAGTGTTTGATCTGTCAGTAATATAGGATAATTAGTTCGTATAATGTTCCTAATTTTTGAAGAAGCAATATTATATTGTGAAATGAAGGCTGGTTGGTTATCATCAAATTTATGAGGTTTTGTTTTATAGGTAAGAAGATCATTCCTATCCAATAAATCAGCCTTCTGTCTAGCCATTTGAATAAGGGCCATCGGGTAACCTCTATGTATAAATGATAGAGAAAGTTCGTCTGCTTGTTGTTGGTAATCAAGAAGATTACTACAATTGCGTTTAATACGCCTAAACTGACCAAAAGGAATATTATCCAACCACGGTTTATGGTGTGAACTACTATAATGTAAAAAATTGAGAGTATCGACCTCTTTCCAAAAAGTCTTGGTGGAGATTTTGCCATCAATTATAGACAAGGTTATATCGAGGAAAGAAATAGAGGATCTATGTGAAGTGCTCGTGAAGGTTAAATTAAATTCATTAGTGTTAAGCATAGAAACAATATTAGAAGAAAGTGAAATATCCCCATCAAAGATGAAAAACATGTCATCTATATACCGGCCATAGTAGACGAGGCCCGCGCCAAAGTCGCGCCCCCACACATGGGAGTCCTCGAAAGCCCCCATGTAGAGGTTGGCGAAACTCGGCGCGAACCTCGTCCCCATGGCCGTACCGAGTATCTGTAAATAATAAATTTTATTGAATATAAAAAAATTATGAGATAATATAAAAGATATAGAGTCCAAAATAAATTGTTGTAACTCAAAATGAATAGAATTGGACTTCTTAAGGGACTCGGCTATAGATGACAGGCCCCTCTGATGTGGGATATTGGAATATAGAGCCTGTGCATCACAGGTCTTAAAAAAGAATGAGCTTTTCCAATTAATTTTGGAAATAGTATTAAGAAAAGAGGTGGTGTCTTTTATATGTGATTGAAGAGATGAGGCAAGAGGCTGTAAAAAATAATCAACAAAATGTGATAAATTAGAAGTGAGGGACCCTACACCAGAAATAATAGGTCTCCCGGGGGGTGCAGTGAGTGATTTATGAATCTTAGGAAGGTGATAATATGTGGGGGTGATAGGGTGAGCAGGTATCAGATATCTAGATTCTTCCCTCGTTATGGTGCCTTTGACAGCTGCTGCTTGTACTAATAGAGTCAGAGCCTTATGAAAATCCAGTGAGGGGTTTGAGGACAATCTAGTATAGACACTGGTATCGTCCAGCTGTCTAAAAGCCTCAATTAAATAGTCATCAGTGTCCTGAATGACAATGGCCCCTCTCTTGTCTGCGGGCTTAATGACAAGGGAGGGGTCACTAGTCAATCTTGGGTCGAGGTGCAGTCTAAAAGCACCACTTTTGAATATCCCAGGTCAAGTAACCCTGCATTTCAACCCGGTATAGAAGCAGTGTTATACACGGGTTGGACCCGGGTCAATGTGCACTCTAAAGTGTCCAACCCGGTTATTCAACCCTGCATTCATGTAAAAGTGCTGATTGGCTGTTCTTTGTGTGCCTTGATGATGTCAGCAGCCTGAGCCTTGCTACACAGGAGAGCATTAAGACAGAGAGCATTAACGATTAGCGCTATTAAGAATTAGGGGCGAGGCAGAGATTGCTAGGCAGCTTACTGCATACCTCTCAACTTATTAAAAGTACAAAGAGGGACCTTTGCTTGTGCCCGAAAAGGGGGCATGGCCTATATGAAAGGGGCATGGCCTCGCGTCAGAACCTTGATCGCGAGTCATGCACCCTTGTACCATCACTGGGGGGGCATGCCCAGTGCTCTCTGAGCTGCTGACATGCCCCCTCTCCCTTTGTCATCTGTGAATAGACACATGCGCACAGCAGTGAGAGGAGCCTCCCACCTGCCCCCCCTCCCTCCTCCACCACGAGACACTGCGACCCGCAGGTGGGACAGCGGGACAGTACCAAAAAACGGGACTGTCCCGCGAAAATCGGGAAAGTTGGGAGGTATGTTAAAGATGCAATTGTGTATAAAAACATAGCTCTGTCAGCCACTATTCCTGCAATGCTGTGAGCTGTCCCCACCCTCTCCTTTTGTCCCCTTCTGACAACTTATCTTTCTGAGCCACAAAAACTCCATTTAAAATGAAATCCATGGTGTTTTAATTGCTGACCCGGGTTGA
Source organism: Pseudophryne corroboree (assembly GCF_028390025.1). Classification (NCBI taxonomy): domain Eukaryota; kingdom Metazoa; phylum Chordata; class Amphibia; order Anura; family Myobatrachidae; genus Pseudophryne; species Pseudophryne corroboree. The sequence continues at coordinate 938,747,607 of NC_086445.1, read as the reverse complement.
TTTAAAAGGAGCCAACCCTGCAATAACCCGGGTTGAATGTGTAGTGTAAAAGGGTCGGACCCGTGTCCGACTCGGGTCGGACCCGGGTTTGCGGTGTGAAAGGGGTATTAAACAGGTCTGCAGGACCAGGGACGGACTGGGGCCAGAATTTGGCCTGGCATTCTCGTGTGCATGTGCAATGGGGGTGCAGGGGGGGGGGGGGCACGGGGGCATGCTGTGAGTCAGGGGGGCGTGTACTTGCGGCATGCCGCATATTTGTTAGAAACAGATACTTCAGATGGTGGGGGCACAAACAGAGAGCCGGGAGCTGTGCTGCACGTGGCCTTTCCAGCTCTCTCTGTGACCAGACCAGCCGACCTGCCCATTGGCTCTTCTGGCATTTGACAGAAGTGCCAGATGGGCAGTCCTGTGCAGGACTGTTCCTTTTTGTTCACTTTAATACATGATGCAAATGGGTGTCGTATTACTTGACAGTGGACTGGTCGACATGAGATTGTCAACAGTGTGGAACCATCAATGTTCAGCATGTTGGCAGTGACCATTTCGACATTTATCATGTCTACCCGATGATATGACATGACAAACTCCAACATACTGTCCATGGTGGTCTAGTGGGTCCCTACCATATCTCGGCAGCCATATTATAGTCACTTCCGGCATTGATCTTAAATTTCACGGCATTCCAGTGAATATTTATACCCCTAGCCCTGAAACCCCCCCCCCTTCCCTGCAGCCTAACCCTACGCCTCCTGTCCACAGCCTAACCCTACCTGTAGGCATCTGAAACTGTTGTCATTTCACATGGCAACATTTCGTGTTCAAACTTGATGTCAACATTCTGAATTGCAACATGTTCACTGTTGACCATATGACTGGGCCCAATACAAACCCACTTTGTTGATACATTGTAGGGCAAATCTGGGTTGCCTGGAATGAATAAACATTGAAACCGCCCAGATGACATGAAGGCTTTGGTACAAAAATACAGAAAGATAATGAAATGCATTTAATTAAATATCTAAAACAACAAACTATATACCTATAATGTATCCCACTTGGCCAATAGGAACCGTTCTGTACAATATATAAGTTACAACTTTCTAAGTTGCAACCAAAAAGTAATATACTGTGAGACTGCTTTAATACTGCAGGTATATTTGCATATTATAATGTATAATGCGGTCTTGTTGAGCTCAATTTAACTATATCCTGTCATATTACAGTGATGATTAATATGTACAGGAAGAGAAACAGGTTGTATATTGTTCCCTCTAGTTACAGAATGCAGATGTTGCAGAATCATTGTTTTTATAGCATGGAAAGAATTTCCTTGTTCACTTATCATTAAAAGTACTAATTATTGATTCTGTGCTAAAAGTATTCATTATGATTGAAGTCAAGAGGTGTTCTGAGACTGTAGTTTTACAGCACACTAGTTTCCTTTATTGAGCTTCCTTAAGTTTATTGGAATACATTATATATGGCAATTAGTCAAGTATTCACAAAACAGTTCTCAAGAATTAAATAGTAACTGCATAATGAGTATGCAATATACCCACACTGACAAATAGCTGTCCTGTTCTCTTACAGTAAGTCCTTAGCGTGACAATGTTTAAGATGACTATTTTTGGTTTGTACCAGAGTTGTCTATTGGAGGATTAATCATTAGAGGTCGATGGTTCAGTTTGGTGCATGCGCAAGCAAACAGACCACAATATAGAAAAGCAAAGGACTTTTACCATTGACCTCCACAACCAGTATCAATGGGAAGATCATCAAGCATCATGAGTAACTATCAATGGTATATGGAAAACCCTAGTGTGTACATGACCCTCTCAAACTATTACTAAATACTAGTTAAAAACCTATCAAATTGATGGACACCAGGGCCAGATTATAGGGAGGGTGGTCGCTACTCACACAGGAGCTGCCAGGTTTCTGGAATCCTGCTGCGGTGAGCCGAGGCTCTGTCATGCTGAGTGCACGTGTGTGTGTGTGTGTGTGTGTGTGTGTGTGTGTGTGTGTGTGTGTGTGTGAGTGTGTGTGTGTGTGTTTAGCGGTAGCCTTTTATATTTAGATTAATTTAATAGTAAGAAGAAATCAAACAAATGGATAGAACAACCAGTCAAGTTTGAATATGAAAAGTCGTTATAAATGGCAACTGCCACACCAAAAACCTACTCCTACCCCCACTCTCTCTCTCCCCAGCACCCTATCTCAGTATTTTTAATCCATTAGCAGCAGGTTGTAACATCTCACTGCATTATCACTTTCACTTTCAGCTGTGACAGCTTGCAGCACACAAAGGAGTCATTTGGTCCGTGGGGCGGCCTCTAGTGGCAGCTGGTGCACATAACAGGGGAGAGGAGCAGCCTTAGCCTTTTATTACCAAGGATATTGTTATCCTTGCTTTGATTTGTCTGTTTTATTCCACTACGTTTATCTATCCGCAAACAGACATGTATTTTTGTCTCTTTGAGTCGCTAAAAGGGACTAGGAGACAAGGGACAAGAAGCAGTGGAAGCAAGGATAAAGCTGGGTAAAGCCCATATGAGTCTACGTACTAACACACTGAACTGTGCATGGGCCCAGGCACTGGGGGTGTGGCCAAATCCAGGTTGTGTGGCCATGCCCCCTTTCAAAAAGGAAAATACTATGCTTTGTGGCACCGCATGCTGCAAAGGAGGACATTTGTCCTCCTTAGCAGCATTGCTTGAGCCCCTCCAACATGCCAGGCTTATTCAGTACCTACTGTAGCTGTAACAAGGCTATAGAAGAAGAAAGATTGGGGCACCTAGACCTGCAATGTACGTAGATGTTATCTGGAGGTTTTGTTTCTGCAATTGTTGTTTGTGCTGTACTGGGTTAAATCATTACTTGTTTGTTATTATCAGTGTTTTGTTATGTGGAGCTTCCATTTTTCTTTTTTTATATTCACTGTAAAATGTTATCTTCAACATGAATGTGTTTTATCATTTAAGCAAATTGAAATTTCAGCAATTACTTGGTAAATGTATTTTCATTTCATGTCAATTTGTACACTTTATTGGCCTCTCTCTGATCACAGAACAAACAAAACAAACTGAATAAAATCAGTGGGGGATATTGCTGTTGCTTTGTGTACAAAATAATTGTATATATTATCCAGGGAACATTGTGCAACTAATCTATCTATAGATCTCTGTATGGCATGGTCATTGGAGATATAGGGGTCTACTTACTAAGCCTTGGATGCAGATAAAGTGGACGGAGATAAAATACCAGCTAATCAGCCCCTAACTGCCATGTTACAGGCTTTGTTTGAAAAATGACAGTTAGGGGCTGATTGGCTGAGACTTTATCTCCGTCCACTTTATCTCCACTGAAGGCTTAGTAAATAGACCCCATAGTAATGGAATGGTGTAGACAGTATATGTGGCATAGGCTCACGTAGGGACATTTTACAATAATGTATTACAGCTTAATGTAATAAACTACATGCATGACACTTAGGGCCTGATTCAGAATTAGATGGAAATCCAGCATACTGTATGTGCTTTCGCATTGCATGCACAGAGAAAATTGTGTATATTCATCCATATGCAGATTTGTACACATCTTGTGGTGCATCTGTCCCCTATTCACAGGGCTGGACTGTCCATCTGGCACTTCTGGCAAATGCAAATGCCAGAAGGGCCGATGGCCTGATGGCCAGTCCGGCCTAAAAGCCTGGCTGAGCAGCTCCGCTCGGCAGCACGGCATACATAGAGGCAGGGCTGGCTAAGCAGCTCTGCCTCCTGGCGCTCTACACAGCCGCCTGACATACAAAGAAATTGGGGTGTGCCGCAATGCCAGGCCCCCATGACTCCCCCTATTCATATACTTGATTTGCTGTTCTTCACTTGATCTTTATCATCATCAGTCTACACACCAGCCTATAATTGGTGCAACCGATACGATTGGAAACAAGTGTATTTTCACTTACATCCAACACTGCGTGATCCGCAGCCATGCTGACACACCCTCACTGAACATTGCCGACGTGAATGATCCACGTTACAGCCCGGTTCTAACACTTCATTGTTAAGTGGAGATGCTATTGCAATGCACATGATACATCTCCAGTATATCCCAGATCACACGCAGTATGGAAACACACAAGATATGCTCACACAGCCAGAGATTCTCACTCATACTTTTCTGCTTCTCAGAGCTCCTCCCGGAGAGGAAACGCTGCTTGGCACTTCGGAGGGCGAGTTGTCCCGTCACTGGGCCATGCCCCCCAAATCCCATGACTCCCAGGTCCACAGGAGGGGACAGGAATATATGACATAAATTGTAGTAATTTAGCCTCGCCCCTCCATTTGGTGCTACGATTCCCTGTGTAATCTCCTCATCCTCCCTCTTTACTAGGAAGCAGGTGGGATGCGGGGTACTGCCTGAAAAAAAACATGTTCTATCTACCCACATTAGTTTTGTGCATCTGAAAGCAGTGGCCACGTCCATCTGGTCCGTGCATGCACACTGGCTGTAGCGCGCATCCACAAGGTGATTGACAGTGTCAGGCATCCGGGGGGGGGAATAATGGCGCCGGACTGCCTGCCTGGCAACCACACACATGCTGGCCGGCCTTGCCCTGTGCTGGATGACCCCCAGCATATGAGTAGATGGACGCAGATCTTGCTGCGGGAAGCAAGATCTGCAGCCATCTCTGAATAACCCCCACAGTCCCCTGTTTCTATCCTGTCCTATCTTCACCAGTCTTCTCTGGCAGTTAGTGACTGTCGTACCATGCGCTTGCCTGTTTTCCATATTTGGATAACCACATTAAGCCTCACAGTTTCCTCCATTTGGCCCCAACACTATCCAGCCCTCGGGTCCTGCTCCGAGTCCAGAAAACTCACCAGTTAACCATAGAGAACCAATCAGCAATGGTTGAGCTACAGTGCTTTAGTGCCAACCGTATCTCCGTCCCAAGACTCAATGGTGTACTAATAATGGGTATGAGGTGTGCCGTTCATTTAGGCCCTCAAGTCATAGTAGCACAGCGATGCCCACCCTGCACCCACAATCTTGCTAAGGAGAAAGAGTAAATTACAAGTGCTTTGCCATCACCTCCCATGCTGCAACTGTCACTCCCATGCCAGGGGGAGATGTACTAAGCAGTGATAAAAGTGGAGAAGTTGCCCATGGCAACCAATCAGCATTGACGCAACATTTATAATTTGCATACTATAAAAGTATACAGAGCAACTGATTGGTTGCCATGGGCAACTTCTTCACTGGCTCACTTCTCCACTTTTATCACTGCTTAGTACATGTCCCCCTTACATGTATCTACAGAGAGCAGGAAAGGCCTTGACAAACCCCTCATGGACCCCAGCTCAATAGCCCCCCCATGAGCCCGCTAGTTTCTTAAAAAGCCCCTGCCAGGATCCCCGCTTTGCCCTGAAATGGGACATTGTAGTTGTCTGTTCTGTTCACAAGCACCCTATCCAGATTCTGGTGTGGTGCCCAGAGGGTCACTAGTTCCACCTCTGCCATCAAGAACTGGCTACACACATGAATAATGTCAGTCCACAAACTAAAAGAACTTGCTCCTTTATAAATAGCGTTATCCGTAATGAATTACATTTTGGATTAAAAAGATATATACTATTTAGGTGTCTTGTAGCATTCAGATCTGAGCACTTTATACTTTATTCGTTAAGTTTCATTTAATGTGCCCATTCATTTTCTGCTTTCTTCACCATTTCATCTTTCGCTTGTTTTTAAGTATTCTGAAAATTTAAGCCATGTGTTTATTGATTCCTGTTATTTGTTTCAGCAGTGAACACGCCTGTAATAGATTGCAGTGCAATCAGCCATGAGTCATTTCAATTTGTTCGGAAAGTTTATTAATGGGTCTTCTTTTTCTTCCATAATTTTGACATAATTTTATTGGGCTTTAAATCAGTCTTTCAGTTACTACATTTTGCATTTGCTCAGTGAGGAAAATGCGTCTCTCCCCGCACCGATGTATCAGGTAGTTATAGCCGTTTCTCGTAATCTGACAGCCTGAAAACCTATTTAAATTCGCACAACCCATCTAACTATATGCTTCTTTTATTTATCATGTGAATAAAACTGATCCAAGCAATACGCTTTTGAAATGAAATATTCAATTTATGCTGAAAACTGGCACAGCGATTCCATCAACCCATTGTCATGGTGTGCGGGCAGTTTATATGTTTTGTTTGTAGTCTGTGCTTTTATTGTAATATATTTCATTTTATCCTAACATGCTCTCACCTTAATAGATTTCATTATGCTAGTGTCATAATACCATTCTTCCCACCAGTTCAGTACAAAGAAATTGTGACAAAATAGAGCCTGTCTACGATCCACCTAGTCTTATATCCATTTAACTATTGCCACTATCACATATAATAAGCTATTACGATTTGGCCTAAGAAAATTGGAAAAACAGGACAGGAGAGGGTACTTATACATATATTGTTAGTATAGGATTTACAGTATCTAATAATATACTATACCGCTGTTTATAAATCCCCCTTTTACACGGCCAGCATATAACACGCGTTAGTGCATATGAACGTGCATAACCCATGTTGCTGGTTGGTGTAAAAGGGCCCAGTTGGAATAATCGGGTCGAGTGACCCGGTATTCAAACTCGGGTAGTTTGCAGGGGAATAAAAAACAATCTCTCTCTGCACATGCTTCCATACAGTGAATGGCTGTCAGCACTCTGATTGCTGGATAGCTCCAACCATCTACCAATCAGCAAGCTCATTCAGACTGAGAGGCAGGTAGAGAATGCTGCACTCTGATTGAGGGATAGCTTCAGCCATCCACCTGTCAGAAAGCAGACAGCCGTTCAGTGTCTTGGTCGCTCTGATTGGGTGTAATTCACAATCAGAGCAGCCAGGCAGCATTCCCTATACGCCTCCCAAGAAGCTCTGGAGGTAGCACACCGGGAGGCAGATGCCCTCTGGCTCAGTCCGCCCCTGCATGAAAGCCCTTAGAATTGTGGGGTCCTGGACATCTGTCCAGTGTGCCCAGTGTCAGACTGGGGCATGTAGGGCCCACCGGGCGGATGCAGTGGTAGGGACCCATGTTAGGGGTGTGGCAAGTCTGCAGAGGGGGTGTGGGCTTCCACCTCATTGGTTTAACTAACCATTAGAGAGTGTAACGTCTGGGCCCCTTCATAAATATATAAGTAAATTCAGCTGCTGCATGCATGATAATGTACCAGATTAATAACAGATTTATAACAGCAATGCACCGTAGAAAATACACCATAGTCCAGTATAAGATAAGATATGTATAATGTATAAGTCAAGTACATAGTCTGGAACCTGATTCTTAGAGCAGGATGGGGCCCACCGGTGGATTCCCCTGTACCCCTGTGGGCCAGTCCAAGCCTGAGTGTGCCTATTGGTTAAGATGGCCCTGCAATGGGGCAGCTAGGGATTGTGGGGAGGTGTGCCATTCTGTCTTGTACCCACAGCTGAGGTATAATCATTAATTACACAAAGAATATTCAGGAAGAAATCGAGCCCCACCATAAGCAAAATATAGGACATTACACCTGACCTTTCAATAAGCAATCATACTGACCAATCAGTACACGTGACACAGCTGGCCCTGAACTTCCAAAACTACCGGCCGTGGAAGGAGATATACTGTAACCATCAGAGAATGCTGAAGGGGATGTCTCCTGCACTGATCACACGCATTGCACACGTGTCACGCTGGTACCTTGGTGAGGTGGCATTAATATTAAATAGTTCCCATCAGTGGAGAATAATGCTGTCTCTGCATTACAGCCTCCAAGGTCTGACTTACACTTGCTTTAAAAATACCTTTTTTCTATTCTGCCTAATCGGTCATGTGTTGTTAACTGTTATATTCATGTTGATCAATTCCTATCGACTTTATCATTACATAATATTCTTCAGCATGCTGTATTTTGGTGCAGCGCACACTTTCAATGAACTTTACACAAGACCATTCCCAAAGGGATCAATGATCCCTATAGTGTCAGCATTTCAATGGCCTTCATGTTTATTATATGGATTGAACGTTTGAAATGTACCAGAGCAGAGACAGGCTCATGCATTTATGAATACTTAGATAATCCCAATAGACATTGCACTACATATACATAAAGTCCATACATTTTCACTACTAGTTTCCTGTTTATCAAATGACTTTCCAAAAGAATCAGGAACAGCATTCCCCAAGCAAACTTATTTTGGCAACATTTTTAATGAAAACCCCCTTATGCATGGAAATGAGATATGAGGGCTAATTCAGTAAGGATAGAAAGCCTGCTAACCAGCAGAATTTCTATCCTTTGGATCACATGCTGGGGGCCGCCCATCGCTGGGCAAGGCCACCCTGCATAATGACCGGCGCCTCCTCCCCTTGATGAAGCAGAAATTGCGATCGCCTGGCATTTTCTGCTTCATCGTAAAAATTTCTGCTTCATCGTAAAAACAGGCAGAGGTGAACGCATTTTCTGTGGCCCCCCCCCCTGCAGATAATGCGGGTGCATGCGCAGGATGGGCACTGCGCATGCGCCCGCATCTTTTCAGCAAAAATTCTGGTTGGATCGTACACTGATCCATCCTGAATTAGCCCCATGGTACTGTATCTCAGAGGACAAGCGGGTGCATGAGGAATGGCATTGTGTCATGGGGCATTCTAGGCAATGGCGTATCTATAATGTGCAGTGCACAAGGACCCTTGGGTCCAGGGGAGGCCATACCGCACTCTGCTCCCATTGTACTAACCTCTCCTTGGAGTCTCTCATTGGCGCTGCAGAAATCACAGGGAAAATAGTGTGGAGGCCACTTTCCTAGAGATTTGTGCATGCGCTGAAGAGAGTCACCGGGAAAATGGTGCAGTGGACATATTCCCGGAGACCCACGCATTTGCTATAGACTCTGGTACAATGCTGAGAGAGGAGAGGGCCCCTCCTTTTTAAAACGCCACTGATTCTATACAATTACAGTAAACAGCCTTTTTCCTGCACTGAAAAATCAAGATTCAGGCGCGGAAACCCACTGATTCCACGTAAACTGCGGAATCAATGTTTTTTCCCCACATGTGCAAATTAGAGATGAGCGGGTTCGGTTCCTCGGAAACCGAACCCGCCCGAACTTCAGGTTTTTTTACACGGGTCCGAGCGACTCGGATCTTCCAGCCTTGCTCGGTTAACCCGAGCGCGCCCGAACGTCATCATCCCGCTGTCGGATTCTCGCGAGGCTCGGATTCTATCGCGAGACTCGGATTCTATATAAGGAGCCGCGCGTCGCCGCCATTTTCACACGTGCACTGAGATTGATAGGGAGAGGACGTGGCTGGCGTCCTCTCCGTTTATAGAGAGTGTGACTAGAGTAGAGAGAGACACAGTATTATTTACTTTAGTAATTTTGGGGAGCATTAGGAGGAGTACTACTACTTGCTGAAGTGATAGATAGTGTGACTGTATATCTGACTTGTGGGGGAGACACTGACAGTGGGGAGCAGTTAGAGTCTGAGAGCAGGAGTACATATTTTAACGTACAGTGCACACTTTTGCTGGCACTCTGCTGCCAGAGTGCCACACTGCCATTGTGACCACACTGACCACCAGTATATATTGTGATTGTCTGCTTAGGAGTACTACTTGCAAGTTGCTGATAGTGTGACCAGTGACCTGACCACCAGTTTAATTAATCACCACCAGTTTAATATATATATATATATATATATATATATATATATATAATTGTATATAATATATATATAATTGTATATGTATACCGCACCTACCCGTGTTTTTTTTTTCTTTCTTCTTGATACATACTACTATAGTAGCTTACTGTAGCAGTCTGCGGTGCTGCTGAGCTGACAGTGTCCAGCAGGTCCGTCATCAGTCATTACATAATAAATATATATACCTGTCCGGCTGCAGTACTAGTGATATTATATATATATATATATTGATTTCATCTCATTATCATCCAGTCTATATTAGCAGCAGACACAGTACGGTAGTCCACGGCTGTAGCTACCTCTGTGTCGGCAGTCGCTGGTCCATCCATAATTGTATACCACCTACCCGTGGTTTTTTTTTTTCTCTTTCTTCTTGATACATACTACTATAGTAGCTTACTGTAGCAGTCTGCGGTGCTGCTGAGCTGACAGTGTCCAGCAGGTCCGTCATCAGTCATTACATAATAAATATATATACCTGTCCGGCTGCAGTACTAGTGATATTATATATATATATATATATTGATTTCATCTCATTATCATCCAGTCTATATTAGCAGCAGACACAGTACGGTAGTCCACGGCTTAAGCTACCTCTGTGTCGGCAGTCGCTGGTCCATCCATAATTGTATACCACCTACCCGTGTTTTTTTTTTCTCTTTCTTCTTGATACATACTACTATAGTAGCTTACTGTAGCAGTCTGCGGTGCTGCTGAGCTGACAGTGTCCAGCAGGTCCGTCATCAGTCATTACATAATAAATATATATACCTGTCCGGCTGCAGTACTAGTGATATTATATATATATATATATATATATATATATTGATTTCATCTCATTATCATCCAGTCTATATTAGCAGCAGACACAGTACGGTAGTCCACGGCTGTAGCTACCTCTGTGTCGGCAGTCGCTGGTCCATCCATAATTATATACCACCTACCCGTGGTTTTTTTTTTCTCTTTCTTCTTGATACATACTACTATAGTAGCTTACTGTAGCAGTCTGCGGTGCTGCTGAGCTGACAGTGTCCAGCAGGTCCGTCATCAGTCATTACATAATAAATATATATACCTGTCCGGCTGCAGTACTAGTGATATTATATATATATATATTAATTTCATCTCATTATCATCCAGTCTATATTAGCAGCAGACACAGTACGGTAGTCCACGGCTGTAGCTACCTCTGTGTCGGCAGTCGCTGGTCCATCCATAATTGTATACCACCTACCCATGTTTTTTTTTTCTCTTTCTTCTTGATACATACTACTATAGTAGCTTACTGTAGCAGTCTGCGGTGCTGCTGAGCTGACAGTGTCCAGCAGGTCCGTCATCAGTCATTACATAATAAATATATATACCTGTCCGGCTGCAGTACTAGTGATATTATATATATATATATATTGATTTCATCTCATTATCATCCAGTCTATATTAGCAGCAGACACAGTACGGTAGTCCACGGCTGTAGCTACCTCTGTGTCGGCAGTCGCTGGTCCATCCATAATTGTATACCACCTACCCGTGTTTTTTTTTTTTTCTCTTTCTTCTTGATACATACTACTATAGTAGCTTACTGTAGCAGTCTGCGGTGCTGCTGAGCTGACAGTGTCCAGCAGGTCCGTCATCAGTCATTACATAATAAATATATATACCTGTCCGGCTGCAGTACTAGTGATATTATATATATATATATATATATATATATATTGATTTCATCTCATTATCATCCAGTCTATATTAGCAGCAGACACAGTACGGTAGTCCACGGCTGTAGCTACCTCTGTGTCGGCAGTCGCTGGTCCATCCATAATTGTATACCACCTACCCGTGTTTTTTTTTTTCTCTTTCTTCTTGATACATACTACTATAGTAGCTTACTGTAGCAGTCTGCGGTGCTGCTGAGCTGACAGTGTCCAGCAGGTCCGTCATCAGTCATTACATAATAAATATATATACCTGTCCGGCTGCAGTACTAGTGATATTATATATATATATATATATATATATATATTGATTTCATCTCATTATCATCCAGTCTATATTAGCAGCAGACACAGTACGGTAGTCCACGGCTGTAGCTACCTCTGTGTCGGCAGTCGCTGGTCCATCCATAATTGTAGACCACCTACCCGTGTTTTTTTTTTTTTCTCTTTCTTCTTGATACATACTACTATAGTAGCTTACTGTAGCAGTCTGCAGTGCTGCTGAGCTGACAGTGTCCAGCAGGTCCGTCATCAGTCATTACATAATAAATATATATACCTGTCCGGCTGCAGTACTAGTGATATTATATATATATATATATATATATATATATTGATTTCATCTCATTATCATCCAGTCTATATTAGCAGCAGACACAGTACGGTAGTCCACGGCTGTAGCTACCTCTGTGTCGGCAGTCGCTGGTCCATCCATAAGTATACTAGTATCCATCCATCTCCATTGTTTACCTGAGGTGCCTTTTAGTTGTGCCTATTAAAATATGGAGAACAAAAATGTTGAGGTTCCAAAATTAGGGAAAGATCAAGATCCACTTCCACCTCGTGCTGAAGCTGCTGCCACTAGTCATGGCCGAGACGATGAAATGCCAGCAACGTCGTCTGCCAAGGCCGATGCCCAATGTCATAGTACAGAGCATGTAAAATCCAAAACACCAAATATCAGTAAAAAAAGGACTCCAAAATCTAAAATAAAATTGTCGAAGGAGAAGCGTAAACTTGCCAATATGCCATTTACCACACGGAGTGGCAAGGAACGGCTGAGGCCCTGGCCTATGTTCATGGCTAGTGGATCAGCTTCACATGAGGATGGAAGCACTCAGCCTCTCGCTAGAAAAATGAAAAGACTCAAGCTGGCAAAAGCACCGCAAAGAACTGTGCGTTCTTCGAAATCCCAAATCCACAAGGAGAGTCCAATTGTGTCGATTGCGATGCCTGACCTTCCCAACACTGGACGTGAAGAGCATGCGCCTTCCACCATTTGCACGCCCCCTGCAAGTGCTGGAAGGAGCACCCGCAGTCCAGTTCCTGATAGTCAGATTGAAGATGTCAGTGTTGAAGTACACCAGGATGAGGAGGATATGGGTGTTGCTGGCGCTGGGGAGGAAATTGACAAGGAGGATTCTGATGGTGAGGTGGTTTGTTTAAGTCAGGCACCCGGGGAGACACCTGTTGTCCGTGGGAGGAATAGGGCCGTTGACATGCCTGGTGAAAATACCAAATAAATCAGCTCTTCGGTGTGGAAGTATTTCACCAGAAATGCGGACAACATTTGTCAAGCCGTGTGTTGCCTTTGTCAAGCTGTAATAAGTAGGGGTAAGGACGTTAACCACCTCGGAACATCCTCCCTTATACGTCACCTGCAGCGCATTCATAATAAGTCAGTGACAAGTTCAAAAACTTTGGGCGACAGCGGAAGCAGTCCACTGACCAGTAAATCCCTTCCTCTTGTAACCAAGCTCACGCAAACCACCCCACCAACTCCCTCAGTGTCAATTTCCTCCTTCCCCAGGAATGCCAATAGTCCTGCAGGCCATGTCACTGGCAATTCTGACGAGTCCTCTCCTGCCTGGGATTCCTCCGATGCATCCTTGCGTGTAACGCCTACTGCTGCTGGCGCTGCTGTTGTTGCTGCTGGGAGTCGATGGTCATCCCAGAGGGGAAGTCGTAAGCCCACTTTTACTACTTCAACCAAGCAATTGACTGTCCAACAGTCCTTTGCGAGGAAGATGAAATATCACAGCAGTCATCCTGTTGCAAAGTGGATAACTGAGGCCTTGACAACTATGTTGGTGTTAGACGTGCGTCCGGTATCCGCCGTTAGTTCACAGGGAACTAGACAATTTCTTGAGGTAGTGTGCCCCCGTTACCAAATACCATCTAGGTTCTACTTCTCTAGGCAGGCGATACCGAGAATGTACACGGACGTCAGAAAAAGACTCACCAGTGTCCTAAAAAATGCAGTTGTACCCAATGTCCACTTAACCACGGACATGTGGACAAGTGGAGCAGGGCAGGGTCAGGACTATATGACTGTGACAGCCCACTGGGTAGATGTATGGACTCCCGCCGCAAGAACAGCAGCGGCGGCACCAGTAGCAGCATCTCGCAAACGCCAACTCTTTCCTAGGCAGGCTACGCTTTGTATCACCGGTTTCCAGAATACGCACACAGCTGAAAACCTCTTACGGCAACTGAGGAAGATCATCGCGGAATGGCTTACCCCAATTGGACTCTCCTGTGGATTTGTGGCATCGGACAACGCCAGCAATATTGTGTGTGCATTAAATCTGGGCAAATTCCAGCACGTCCCATGTTTTGCACATACCTTGAATTTGGTGGTGCAGAATTTAAAAAAAAACGACAGGGGCGTGCAAGAGATGCTGTCGGTGGCCAGAAGAATTGCGGGACACTTTCGGCGTACAGGCACCACGTACAGAAGACTGGAGCACCACCAAAAACGCCTGAACCTGCCCTGCCATCATCTGAAGCAAGAAGTGGTAACGAGGTGGAATTCAACCCTCTATATGCTTCAGAGGTTGGAGGAGCAGCAAAAGGCCATTCAAGCCTATACAATTGAGCACGATATAGGAGGTGGAATGTACCTGTCTCAAGCGCAGTGGAGAATGATTTCAACGTTGTGCAAGGTTCTGCAACCTTTTGAACTTGCCACACGTGAAGTCAGTTCAGACACTGCCAGCCTGAGTCAGGTCATTCCCCTCATCAGGCTTTTGCAGAAGAAGCTGGAGGCATTGAAGGAGGAGCTAAAAGGGAGCGATTCCGCTAGGCATGTGGGACTTGTGGATGGAGCCCTTAATTCGCTTAACAAGGATTCACGGGTGGTCAATCTGTTGAAATCAGAGCACTACATTTTGGCCACCGTGCTCGATCCTAGATTTAAAACCTACCTTGGATCTCTCTTTCCGGCAGACACAAGTCTGCTGGGGTTCAAAGACCTGCTGGTGACAAAATTGTCAAGTCAAGCGGAACGCGACCTGTCAACATCTCCTCCTTCACATTCTCCCGCAACTGGGGGTGCGAGGAAAAGGCTCAGAATTCCGAGCCCACCCGCTGGCGGTGATGCAGGGCAGTCTGGAGCGACTGCTGATGCTGACATCTGGTCCGGACTGAAGGACCTGACAACGATTACGGACATGTCGTCTACTGTCACTGCATATGATTCTCTCCCCATTGAAAGAATGGTGGAGGATTATATGAGTGACCGCATCCAAGTAGGCACGTCAGACAGTCCGTACTTATACTGGCAGGAAAAAGAGGCAATTTGGAGGCCCTTGCACAAACTGGCTTTATTCTACCTAAGTTGCCCTCCCACAAGTGTGTACTCCGAAAGAGTGTTTAGTGCCGCCGCTCACCTTGTCAGCAATCGGCGTACGAGGTTACTTCCAGAAAATGTGGAGAAGATGATGTTCATTAAAATGAATTATAATCAATTCCTCCGTGGAGACATTGACCAGCAGCAATTGCCTCCACAAAGTACACAGGGAGCTGAGATGGTGGATTCCAGTGGGGACGAATTGATAATCTGTGAGGAGCGGGATGTACACGGTGATATATCGGAGGATGATGATGAGGTGGACATCTTCCCTCTGTAGAGCCAGTTTGTGCAAGGAGAGATTAATTGCTTCTTTTTTGGTGGGGGTCCAAACCAACCCGTCATTTCAGTCACAGTCGTGTGGCAGACCCTGTCACTGAAATGATGGGTTGGTTAAAGTGTGCATGTCCTGTTTATACAACATAAGGGTGGGTGGGAGGGCCCAAGGACAATTCCATCTTGCACCTCTTTTTTCTTTCATTTTTCTTTGCGTCATGCACTGTTTGGGGAGTGTTTTTTGGAAGGGCCATCCTGCGTGACACTGCAGTGACACTCCTAGATGGGCCAGGTGTTTGTGTCGGCCACTAGGGTCGCTTATCGTACTCACACAGCTACCTCATTGCGCCTCTTTTTTTCTTCTTTGCGTCATGTGCTGTTTGGGGAGTGTTTTTTGGAAGGGCCATCCTGCGTGACACTGCAGTGCCACTCCTAGATGGGCCAGGTGTTTGTGTCAGCCACTAGGGTCGCTTAGCTTACTCACACAGCTACCTCATTGCGCCTCTTTTTTTCTTCTTTGCGTCATGTGCTGATTGGGGAGTGTTTTTTGGAAGGGCCATCCTGCGTGACACTGCAGTGCCACTCCTAGATGGGCCAGGTGTTTGTGTCGGCCACTAGGGTCGCTTATCTTACTCACACAGCTACCTCATTGCGCCTCTTTTTTTCTTCTTTGCGTCATGTGCTGTTTGGGGAGTGTTTTTTGGAAGGGCCATCCTGCGTGACACTGCAGTGCCACTCCTAGATGGGCCAGGTGTTTGTGTTGGCCACTAGGGTCGCTTATCTTACTCACACAGCTACCTCATTGCGCCTCTTTTTTTCTTCTTTGCGTCATGTGCTGTTTGGGGAGTGTTTTTTGGAAGGGCCATCCTGCGTGACACTGCAGTGCCACTCCTAGATGGGCCAGGTGTTTGTGTCGGCCACTAGGGTCGCTTAGCTTAGTCATCCAGCGACCTCGGTGCAAATTTTAGGACTAAAAATAATATTGTGAGGTGTGAGGTGTTCAGAATAGACTGAAAATGAGTGGAAATTATGGTTTTTGAGGTTAATAATACTTTGGGATCAAAATGACCCCCAAATTCTATGATTTAAGCTGTTTTTTAGTGTTTTTTGAAAAAAACACCCGAATCCAAAACACACCCGAATCCGACAAAAAAAATTCGGTGAGGTCTTGCCAAAACGCGGTCGAACCCAAAACACGGCCGCGGAACCGAACCCAAAACCAAAACACAAAACCCGAAAAATTTCAAGTGCACATCTCTAGTGCAAACCCGATTTTGTGGGGTTTTTTCTCAAACTTTTCCTTGCAGCTCCATGAGCTGCGAGGTTCACTCCGACTGCAGGGACTCGCGTGCGGGGTAAACCCTGCTGAATACCAATATAGGACTTCTGATGTGCTGAACCAAACTTATGCTGTTTCCCTCCCTTAAATCCACCCTATGAATATTACACCCACTATGTCAAGTGTGTTTGGCACCCATTTACTCCTACTCCTATGCAGGTCATCGTTGAATGGGGCATATGTCCCAATTATCCTGTCTGGTTAAAATAAAAGGACATAACTGTCAAAGTGGTACTGTCCCGCCTAAGGGGTCTAGGTGCTCCTCACTGCCATGTTACAGGCTGGGTTTGTAAAATTACAGAAGATGGCTAGTTGGTACTTTATCTTTCTACACTTTATCTCTGTCCAAGGCTTAAGGTTCTATTCATGAAGCAGTGAAAACAGTGGAGAAGTGAGCCTGTGGAGAAGTTGCCCATGGCAACCAATCAGCTGCTCCGTACAATTGTATAGTATGCAATTTATAAATGTTACCTCAATCCTGATTGGTTCTCCACTGGTCTGTTCCTCCGCTGTTTTCACTGCTTCATGAATAAAGCCACTTGTAAATAGATCCTAAATCGTTAGTTACTGTAAGAGATATGATTGTCTGTTAGGGTGGAGTCACAGAGGAGGTGTATACTCCATGTGTACGAAGCACCTACCTGTTATATTTAATTCCTGAGTAAACCAGAGACGATGTCACGTCATGTCACATGATGTCACCTGAGCGTTTTGGTTTTTTAAATACTGTCATGTGTCTAAATGATCTAATAAAATCATTCCCCAATTGAATTTTATTTGACCAATCCCTGTCTCCCAGAGCATTTACATCTCACAGTACAGTATATATTGTATGTTTAAAACCACTGGGCACATCATCCATAAACTGTACCCAAGATGGAGGCAGACATTTTGTGATCTGAATATTAAGTATATTTATCCCTAAGGAAGTACTGACATCATTAAGGCATGAGTCACAAAGAGAAATAAAAAATATTGGTTCTGCCTTTGCTGTGAGCCGTTAATGGTTATACTTTATAATACTACCGTCTCGCCTATAAATTGTAGGAGTTTTATGATAAGGTCTGGCAGGCTACCAGCACTGAAAGATTAAAAAAATTATGCAGTAATCACTCCACAGTTACAGACCGAGATTAGTGAACTTCTTGATTTCCATTTCTCAAATCATTAATTCTGGTTGAAATCATCAAATAATGGAAAAAAAAAAAAATAAGGGTATCGCACACCATACATTGAATAAAATACTGCAACCATTATTGTCCTGTTATCAGAACACAAGCATACATAACAGGTCTGCATATATATATATATATATATATATATATATGTATACTACTATAATATATATCTCCAGTCTGATAGGAGGGCATGGTCTGTTCAGATGCAAAAGGGGCGTGTATTTAAATGTCAAACGTTTTCAGGGCATCAGCTCCGTCATCAGGACGGCACATCATATACATTAATGGAAATACAATAAGTGAATTTACCCCCATACATATACTCTCCACAGAGACACCAGTTCCCACTCACTGCCGAGCTCCAGATCCCCTCCGGGAATATATATATATAAAAAAACAAATAGATGCGGGGGCGCACGGGTAACGTTCAGTGGGCACTAAGAGTGCACGTGAATCTGTGATTTTAAAAGAATAAATATATATATAACGTAAAAAATATATATAACTAACCCAATTAATGGGTGGCCGCAACCTTAAACAATGTGATATGTGCTTGGATGGCACATAAAGGATAAGTATGAAACTAGTGAAGATAAGGGCGCCTATTTAGTGTTTCTTTAAAGAATTGATATGAAGTGAATCAAGTGATAATGTATGGACATCACTTATCTGGTATATACACTTTCTTCGGTCTCATGACCAGTGCACATATGTAAAAAGAAATAAAACAGAAATATCATAGCGCGTACAGTTTTAAAGCATATTTCACCATACAAAATAGAAGTAGTTGTATCTAAAAAACCTCCCAAGGATAAGCAAATCCTCAATGTTAAAAATCCACCAGCGGGGATTATTGGGGTTTTTCACAAAATTTTAATACAACATATAACATAGAAGGTATAAAATAGTAAAAATGCAAGCGTACAGAAGATAACAAGATTCGAGCTTATCAATCTGTATGTACAATCAGGTACATCCTGTTTTCCATAAAAATCCAATATTGGTAAAAATGCAAACGTACAGGAAATCTGAGTTACAAAAGCTTATCTGTCCATAAGGAGGTCTCAGGTACAGCAGTCCCAACGCGTTTCGTCAGCAGTATGACTTCATCATGGGGATATAGTCAGTAGTGAACAGGTATCCTATTTATACCTGTGAGCAGTGTGAGGATCTGTCACATGGTCCAACAAGTAGTGACCTCACTTCCGGTCAGAATTCTGTGGCTGTCCCCAACATACAGCTCCCACTCTGCGTTCCTCTGTCCCCAGCTCACGTCACACTCTCCCTTCTTTCCAGCAGTCTCTTGAGACTTCTGTACGCTTGCATTTTTACTATTTTATACCTTCTATGTTATATGTTGTATTAAAATTTTGTGAAAAACCCCAATAATCCCCGCTGGTGGATTTTTAACATTGAGGATTTGCTTATCCTTAGGAGGTTTTTTAGATACAACTACTTCTATTTTGTATGGTGAAATATGCTTTAAAACTGTACGCGCTATGATATTTCTGTTTTATTTCTTTTTACATATGTGCACTGGTCATGAGACCGAAGAAAGTGTATATACCAGATAAGTGATGTCCATACATTATCACTTGATTCACTTCATATCAATTCTTTAAAGAAACACTAAATAGGCGCCCTTATCTTCACTAGTTTCATATATATACATACCCTCCAACATGACCCGCCCCACTAGGTACAAAATGCTCTGTTTCTGGACTTCCCTCTTAATTTATTATTGCCATCACCTGTGAAGAAACAGCTTTCTTATCATTTAACTAGTTCAACACAGGTGATGGAAATCATAAATTAAGAGGGAAGTCCAGGAACAGAGCATTTTGTACCTAGTGGGGCGGGTCATGTTGGAGGGTCTGTATATATATATATATATATATATATATATGCATCACTTGAAAAAATAGAGGCGGCATTCGGAGACTGATGAATCAAACAAAACGTGTATTGAGTGAGGTCAACGTTTCGAAAGCTGCGGAGCTGGAGCTGCCGCAATGAATTAAGCTGCTAAGTATTTGCTTTCTACAGCATTATGCACTTATGTTTGCACGTTGCACTTTGAAATTAAAATTCAGTAAAAATTGTTTGCTACTAATCAAGGTGTGCTGGTTTATGTGGACTATTTCACAAAAGATCTGGATGTTATTGGTGACCGAGCACCCTACCAGAACTGTTGAAGGTGTGTCCGTTCCAACTTTGCATTTGATACATATATAGATACAGCTATAGATATATAAATGATCACATCACTAACACTTCCCCTTGTAGTGTCAGCAGGATGTCATATTTTCCTATGAGCAATTCATGCGTTCTGTCCCATAAATTGACTTGAGACCTCTAGTCAGCCGACTCTAACACATAATCCAAATGAGTGCATTGTTTCATTCATCTGTACGGAAATTTCTGGAGTACATTCTCATATTTTTTAGAGATGAGCGGGTTCGGTTCCTCGGAATCCGAACCCCCCCGAACTTCAGCCTTTTTACACGGGTCCGAAGCAGACTCGGATCTTCCCGCCTTGCTCGGCTAACCCGAGCGCGCCCGAACGTCATCATCCCGCTGTCGGATTCTCGCGAGGCTCGTATTCTATCGCAAGACTCGGATTCTATATAAGGAGCCGCGCGTCGCCGCCATTTTCACACGTGCATTGAGATTGATAGGGAGAGGACGTGGCTGGCGTCCTCTCCGTTAGAATAGATAGAGACACTTGAGTTGATTACTTAGTAATTTTGGGGAGCATTAGGAGTACTCAGAGTGCAGAGTTTTGCTGATAGTTAGTTACTAGTGACTGACCACCACCAGTTTTATTTATTATTTAATATAATCCGTTCTCTGCCTGAAAAAAAACGATACACAGTCACATACCATATCTGTGCTCAGCCTCAGTGTGCTGCATGATAATATCATCTATGTATATCTGACTGTGCTGAGTGCTCACTGCTCACACAGCTGAATTGTGGGGGAGACTGGGGTGCAGTTATAGCAGGAGTACAGTGCACACTTTTGCTGCCAGTGTGACTGACCAGTGACCACCAGTATATTGTCTGCCTGAAAAAGTTAAACACTCCTGTGGTGTTTTTTTTTTTAATTCTATAAACGCATTCTGCTGACAGTGTCCAGCAGGTCCGTCATTCATTATATTATATAAATATTTACCTGCAGTAGTGTTATATTTTTTTTGTTCATCTCTATCATCTTTATCATCTCTATATTAGCAGACGCAGTACAGTAGTCCACGGCTGTGGCTACCTCTGTGTCGTCAGTGCTCGTCCATAATTGTATACCTACCTGTGGTGGGGTTTTTTTTTCTATCTTCTTCATACTAGTAGTTTAGGAGTCTGCTGACAGAGTCCAGCAGGTCCGTCATTATATTATATATACCTGCAGTAGTGATATATATATATATTTTATATCATTATCATCTCTATACTAGCAGACGCAGTACGGTAGTCCACGGCTGTAGCTACCTCTGTGTCGTCAGTGCTCGTCCATAATTGTATACCTACCTGTGGTGGGGTTTTTTTTTCTATCTTCTTCATACTAGTAGTTTAGGAGTCTGCTGACAGTGTCCAGCAGGTCCGTCATTATATTATATATACCTGCAGTAGTGATATATATATATTTTTTATATCATTATCATCTCTATACTAGCAGACGCAGTACGGTAGTCCACGGCTGTAGCTACCTCTGTGTCGTCAGTGCTCGTCCATAATTGTATACCTACCTGTGGTGGGGTTTTTTTTTCTATCTTCTTCATACTAGTAGTTTAGGAGTCTGCTGACAGTGTCCAGCAGGTCCGTCATTATATTATATATACCTGCAGTAGTGATATATATATATTTTTTATATCATTATCATCTCTATACTAGCAGACGCAGTACGGTAGTCCACGGCTGTAGCTACCTCTGTGTCGTCAGTGCTCGTCCATAATTGTATACCTACCTGTGGTGGGTTTTTTTTTTCTATCTTCTTCATACTAGTAGTTTAGGAGTCTGCTGACAGTGTCCAGCAGGTCCGTCATTATATTATATATACCTGCAGTAGTGATATATATATATTTTTTATATCATTATCATCTCTATACTAGCAGACGCAGTACGGTAGTCCACGGCTGTAGCTACCTCTGTGTCGTCAGTGCTCGTCCATAATTGTATACCTACCTGTGGTGGGTTTTTTTTTTCTATCTTCTTCATACTAGTAGTTTAGGAGTCTGCTGACAGTGTCCAGCAGGTCCGTCATTATATCTCCTATATAATAGCCCTATTCTGTGACTTTGTGCTTCATTTGCTAACGCTGGGCGGAGTCACAACAGTGGGCGGAGTTAGTCAAATGAGTCACAGATCTGGCCAAATCTATAGGAGACTAGGAGCAGAAGCAGATAGTATGGGCATGGCACAGGCAGGGGTGCATACCTCCCAGCTTTCTTCAGGAGTTTTCTTCAGGCAGAAGGAGGGACACACACACACACACACACACACACACACGGCGAAAAGGGGGCGTGGCTTCACGGGAGGGCCTCCGTTTTCGTCAGTGAGGGGGCTTGCCCAGCGCTCTGTGAACTGCTGGCATGCCCCCAGGGGCTGATTATGAGTCCGGGGGGCCCAGGGCACTTGAGACAGGGAAGTCCTATCTCATTGCTGTGCCTGCTGTGGGTTGGGGGCGTGGCCTAATCGCGGCCCGCGCGGCCACGCCCCCTTATGCAAATTCCAGGATTTATAGATTTTTTTAATGGAATTTTGGCCCCTCAGCTAGGGGTAAATCCAGAGGGGGTGGTCGCTCCCCCCTACACACCCGCACAGGCAGAAGAAAGCAGGGAGACTGCTGCCTCCCTGCACCACCACAGCCCTGCCAATACGCAGCAGCGTGTGCTGACTGTAGCACAATGCTGCCGTTGTTGCTGGCAGGACGGGGGAGCTTCTGAGCTGGGACAGAGCTACTCCAGCCGGGGGGCCCCCTAAAACTGTGGGGCCCGGAGTACGTACCCCCTGGGTCCCCCCTTAATCCGTACCCCCTGATGCCCCCTATCCCTCTGTCTCCACTATTCACCGCTGCTCTGCTAAGCAGAACAGCGAGTACACGAGCTTTCCAACTGCCCCCCACCATCCCCCCCCACCACGGGACACTGCGACCTGCGGGTGGGACAGCGAGACAAGCCCCCCAAAAATGGGACTGTCCCACGAAAATAGGGACATTTGGGAGGTGTGGGGGTGTGTGAGGGGGTATGCCGTACAGACAGACGGGCACCGGCTCACTGTGTGCTTGACCCCCCACATCAGCATACTCATTAGGGTCTCTCTGGCGCGGAGGAGCGTCACTTTCTGGTACCCTCCACGCTTCTTAGCTGCAGTTTTGTGGGGCACCTGCTGCTGTGCAGGTTCCGTACTGCCTCTGTTATCTCCAGCCCCAGCAACCCCACCACTAGCTGCAGCGCTGCCACCCGCAGTGAGGTGCGCCCAGCTCCTTCACACACTTTAGCCGGCGGGTAGCGCTGCAGAAGTCTGAGCTGCTTGCAGGCTCCGACCCCCTTCTCCCTCCAGCCGCAGCGTCTCCTGGCAGCTTACCAGTCACTCTCAGTCTCCCCTTACCACAGTGCCCAGCAGCCGCGAGGTCCGCGCCACGTGCATGCTATGACCCCCTCCTCCCTCCAGCCGCAGCGTCTCCTGGGGGCTAACCAGTCACTCCCAGTCTTCTCTTACTACAGTGCCCGGCAGCTGCGCGAGGTCTGCGGTGTGTGACTGAGGAGGGGGGGGGAGGGATGCGGACGGGCAGAGGAAGCAGGACTCCAGCCTCAGAGAGTCAGCCATGCCAAGCCTCCACCAGCAGCAGATCCAAACAGGTTTGAGTGGAACAGCAGCAGTGACTCCGGTAAGACACATCTGTCTGTCACCACTGTTTTGTCCCTAATACCAATCTCTCCCGTGCCCTGTGTTCTGTCATGTCCCTGTCACCCCTGGCCTTGCCCTGCCACCCTTATCCTGGCCTTTTCACCCTTATACTGGCCCTGTCCTGGCCCTGCCGCCCCTACCCTGGCCCTGTCACCCCTATCCTGTCCCTGTCATTTCTGTCCTGGCCCCGTCGCCCCTGTCCTGGCCCCGTCACCCCTGACCTGGCCCCATCACCACTGTTCTGACCCTGTCACCCCTGTCCTGGCCCTGCTACTACATACCTTCCAACTACCTTTTTGGCAGGTACAGTACCCACAGCGCCTCCAGACCTCTCCCCAATGCACCACACCTTCGCACCTTCCCCTCCACCACATGCGGCACTCCACCCCTCCCCCACACGCTGTGCCTCCAGACCCCCTACACCACCCGCGGATCCCACTCCTCCGCCCCTTCACCACCCACAGCACCTCCAGGCCTCCTCCACCATCCACCCCCCTTATATGTCTCCCCCCACACCTTCCCCCCTCCACCCGCAGCATCTGCAGACACCCTCCTCCATCCGCGGTCCCCCCCTCCCCCACCCCTCCCCCACCAATGGCACCTCCGCACCTGCCCCTCAACCACCTGCAGCACCTTCCCCATCCGGGCCCCACCCCCACTTCCGCCGCCCCTCCACCCGCAGCATCTACAGACATCATCCGCAGTCCCCCCCGTACCCGCTACATTCTGTTCATCGTGCCCTGCAGGTGCTGTTCACGGCGTCGCAAGGGGCTGCGCCTCCTTCACCATCGCACGCCCTTTCATTATGCAATATTTAACCATTAACAAAGGAATGCAGGTAATACTCCATATAATACAAATATTGAACCCCAGAAAGGCATGCAAGGGTTAAGGGGGCGTAGCCCCTTGCGACGGTGTGAAGAGCGCCCGTAGGGCGCGATGAAGCACCTAGTTATATATACCTGCAGTAGTGATATATATATATTTTTTATATCATTATCATCTCTATACTAGCAGATGCAGTACGGTAGTCCACGGCTGTGGCTACCTCTGTGTCGTCAGTGCTCGTCCATAATTGTATACCTACCTGTGGTGGGTTTTTTTTTTCTATCTTCTTCATACTAGTAGTTTAGGAGTCTGCTGACAGTGTCCAGCAGGTCCGTCATTATATTATATATACCTGCAGTAGTGATATATATATATTTTTTATATCATTATCATCTCTATACTAGCAGACGCAGTACGGTAGTCCATGGCTGTAGCTACCTCTGTGTCGTCAGTGCTCGTCCATAATTGTATACCTACCTGTGGTGGGGTTTTTTTTTCTATCTTCTTCATACTAGTAGTTTAGGAGTCTGCTGACAGTGTCCAGCAGGTCCGTCATTATATTATATATACCTGCAGTAGTGATATATATATATTTTTTATATCATTATCATCTCTATACTAGCAGACGCAGTACGGTAGTCCACGGCTGTGGCTACCTCTGTGTCGTCAGTGCTCGTCCATAATTGTATACCTACCTGTGGTGGGGTTTTTTTTTCTATCTTCTTCATACTAGTAGTTTAGGAGTCTGCTGACAGTGTCCAGCAGGTCCGTCATTATATTATATATACCTGCAGTAGTGATATATATATTTTTTTTATATCATTATCATCTCTATACTAGCAGACGCAGTACGGTAGTCCACGGCTGTAGCTACCTCTGTGTAGTCAGTGCTCGTCCATAATTGTATACCTACCTGTGGTGGGGTTTTTTTTTCTATCTTCTTCATACTAGTAGTTTAGGAGTCTGCTGACAGTGTCCAGCAGGTCCGTCATTATATTATATATACTTGCAGTAGTGATATATATATATATTTTATATCATTATCATCTCTATACTAGCAGACGCAGTACGGTAGTCCACGGCTGTAGCTACCTCTGTGTCGTCAGTGCTCGTCCATAATTGTATACCTACCTGTGGTGGGTTTTTTTTTCTATCTTCTTCATACTAGTAGTTTAGGAGTCTGCTGACAGTGTCCAGCAGGTCCGTCATTATATTATATATACCTGCAGTAGTGATATATATATATTTTTTATATCATTATCATCTCTATACTAGCAGACGCAGTACGGTAGTCCACGGCTGTAGCTACCTCTGTGTCGTCAGTCACTCGTCATCCATAAGTATACTAGTATCCATCCATCTCCATTGTTTACCTGAGGTGCCTTTTAGTTGTGCCTATTAAAATATGGAGAACAAAAATGTTGAGGTTCCAAAAATAGGGAAAGATCAAGATCCACTTCCACCTCGTGCTGAAGCTGCTGCCACTAGTCATGGCCGAGACGATGAAATTCCATCAACGTCGTCTGCCAAGGCCGATGCCCAATGTCATAGTACAGAGCATGTAAAATTCAAAACACAAAATATCAGTAAAAAAAGGACTAAAAAATCTAAAATAAAATCGTCGGAGGAGAAGCGTAAACTTGCCAATATGCCATTTACCACACGGAGTGGCAAGGAACGGCTGAGGCCCTGGCCTATGTTCATGGCTAGTGGTTCAGCTTCACATGAGGATGGAAGCACTCAGCCTCTCGCTAGAAAAATGAAAAGACTTAAGCTGGCAAAAGCACAGCAAAGAACTGTGCGTTCTTCGAAATCACAAATCCACAAGGAGAGTCCAATTGTGTCGGTTGCGATGCCTGACCTTCCCCACACTGGACGTGAAGAGCATGCGCCTTCCACCATTTGCACGCCCCCTGCAAGTGCTGGAAGGAGCACCCGCAGTCCAGTTCCTGATAGTCAGATTGAAGATGTCAGTGTTGAAGTACACCAGGATGAGGAGGATATGGGTGTTGCTGGCGCTGGGAAGGAAATTGACAAGGAGGATTCTGATGGTGAGGTGGTTTGTTTAAGTCAGGCACCCGGGGAGACACCTGTTGTCCGTGGGAGGAATATGGCCATTGACATGCCTTGTGAAAATACCAAAAAAATCAGCTCTTCGGTGTGGAAGTATTTCAACAGAAATGCGGACAACAGGTGTCAAGCCGTGTGTTGCCTTTGTCAAGCTGTAATAAGTAGGGGTAAGGACGTTAACCACCTCGGAACATCCTCCCTTATACGTCACCTGCAGCGCATTCATCATAAGTCAGTAACAAGTTCAAAAACTTTGGGCGACAGCGGAAGCAGTCCACTGACCAGTAAATCCCTTCCTCTTGTAACCAAGCTCATGCAAACCACCCCACCAACTCCCTCAGTGTCAATTTCCTCCTTCCCCAGGAATGCCAATAGTCCTGCAGGCCATGTCACTGGCAATTCTGACGAGTCCTCTCCTGCCTGGGATTCCTCCGATGCATCCTTGAGTGTAACGCCTGCTGCTGCTGGCGCTGCTGTTGTTGCTGCTGGGAGTCGATGGTCATCCCAGAGGGGAAGTCGTAAGACCACTTTTACTACTTCCACCAAGCAATTGACTGTCCAACAGTCCTTTGCGAGGAAGATGAAATATCACAGCAGTCATCCTGCTGCAAAGCGGATAACTGAGGCCTTGGCATCCTGGGCGGTGAGAAATGTGGTTCCGGTATCCATCATTACTGCAGAGCCAACTATAGACTTGATTGAGGTACTGTGTCCCCGGTACCAAATACCATCTAGGTTCCATTTCTCTAGGCAGGCGATACCGAAAATGTACACAGACCTCAGAAAAAGACTCACCAGTGTCCTATAAAATGCAGTTGTACCCAATGTCCACTTAACCACGGACATGTGGACAAGTGGAGCAGGGCAGACTCAGGACTATATGACTGTGACAGCCCACTGGGTAGATGTATTGACTCCCGCCGCAAGAACAGCAGCGGCGGCACCAGTAGCAGCATCTCGCAAACGCCAACTCTTTCCTAGGCAGGCTACGCTTTGTATCACCGGTTTCCAGAATACGCACACAGCTAAAAACCTCTTACGGCAACTGAGGAAGATCATCGCAGAATGGCTTACCCCAATTGGACTCTCCTGTGGATTTGTGGCATCGGATAACGCCAGCAATATTGTGTGTGCATTAAATATGGGCAAATTCCAGCACGTCCCATGTTTTGCACATACCTTGAATTTGGTGGTGCAGAATTATTTAAAAAACGAGAGGGGCGTGCAAGAGATGCTGTCGGTGGCCAGAAGAATTGCGGGACACTTTCGGCGTACAGGCACCACGTACAGAAGACTGGAGCAACACCAAAAACGCCTGAACCTGCCCTGCCATCATCTGAAGCAAGAAGTGGTAACGAGGTGGAATTCAACCCTCTATATGCTTCAGAGGTTGGAGGAGCAGCAAAAGGCCATTCAAGCCTATACAACTGACCACGATATAGGAGGTGGAATGCACCTGTCTCAAGCGCAGTGGAGAATGATTTCAACGTTGTGCAAGGTTCTGCAACCTTTTGAACTTTCCACACGTGAAGTCAGTTCAGACACTGCCAGCCTGAGTCAGGTCATTCCCCTCATCAGGCTTTTGCAGAAGAAGCTGGAGACATTGAAGGAGGAGCTAACACTGAGCGATTCCGCTAGGCATGTGGGACTTGTGGATGGAGCCCTTAATTCGCTTAACAAGGATTCACGGGTGGTCAATCTGTTGAAATCAGAGCACTACATTTTGGCCACCGTGCTCGATCCTAGATTTAAAACCTACGTTGTATCTCTCTTTCCGGCAGACACAAGTCTGCAGGGGTTCAAAGAACTGCTGGTGAGAAAATTGTCAAGTCAAGCGGAACGCGACCTGTCAACATCTCCTCCTTCACATTCTCCCGCAACTGGGGGTGCGAGGAAAAGGCTCAGAATTCCGAGCCCACCCGCTGGCGGTGACGCAGGGCAGTCTGGAGCAACTGCTGATGCTGACATCTGGTCCGGACTGAAGGACCTGACAACGATTACGGACATGTCGTCTACTGTCACTGCATATGATTCTCTCACCATTGAAAGAATGGTGGAGGATTATATGAGTGACCGCATCCAAGTAGGCACGTCAGACAGTCCGTACGTATACTGGCAGGAAAAAGAGGCAATTTGGAGGCCCTTGCACAAACTGGCTTTATTCTACCTAAGTTGCCCTCCCACAAGTGTGTACTCCGAAAGAGTGTTTAGTGCCGCCGCTCACCTTGTCAGCAATCGGCGTACGAGGTTACTTCCAGAAAATGTGGAGAAGATGATGTTCATTAAAATGAATTATAATCAATTCCTCCATGGAGACATTCACCAGCAGCAATTGCCTCCACAAAGTACACAGGGAGCTGTGATGGTGGATTCCAGTGGGGACGAATTGATAATCTGTGAGGAGGGGGATGTACACGGTGATGAATCGGAGGATGATGATGAGGTGGACATCTTGCCTCTGTAGAGCCAGTTTGTGCAAGGAGAGATTAATTGCTTCTTTTTTGGTGGGGGTCCAAACCAACCCGTCATTTCAGTCACAGTCATGTGGCAGACCCTGTCACTGAAATGATGGGTTGGTTAAAGTGTGCATGTCCTGTTTATACAACATAAGGGTGGGTGGGAGGGCCCAAGGACAATTCCATCTTGCACCTCTTTTTTCTTTCATTTTTCTTTGCGTCATGTGCTGTTTGGGGAGTGTTTTTTGGAAGGGCCATCCTGCGTGACACTGCAGTGCCACTCCTAGATGGGCCAGGTGTTTGTGTCGGCCACTAGGGTCGCTTATCTTAGTCACACAGCTACCTCATTGCGCCTCTTTTTTTTCTTCTTTGCGTCATGTGCTGTTTGGGGAGTATTTTTTGGAAGGGCCATCCTGCGTGACACTGCAGTGCCACTCCTAGATGGGCCAGGTGTTTGTGTCGGCCACTAGGGTCACTTATCTTAGTCACACAGCTACCTCATTGCGCCTCATTTTTTTCTTCTTTGCGTCATGTGCTGTTTGGGGAGTATTTTTTGGAAGGGCCATCCGGCCTGACACTGCAGTGCCACTCCTAGATGGGCCAGGTGTTTGTGTTGGCCACTAGGGTCGCTTAGCTTACTCACACAGCTACCTCATTGCGCCTCTTTTTTTCTTTGCGTCATGTGCTGTTTGGGGAGTGTTTTTTGGAAGGGCCATCCTGCGTGACACTGCAGTGCCACTCCTAGATGGGCCAGGTGTTTGTGTCGGCCACTAGGGTCACTTATCTTAGTCACACAGCTACCTCATTGCGCCTCTTTTTTTTCTTCTTTGCGTCATGTGCTGTTTGGGGAGTATTTTTTGGAAGGGCCATCCTGCGTGACACTGCAGTGCCACTCCTAGATGGGCCAGGTGTTTGTGTCGGCCACTAGGGTCACTTATCTTAGTCACACAGCTACCTCATTGCGCCTCATTTTTTTCTTCTTTGCGTCATGTGCTGTTTGGGGAGTATTTTTTGGAAGGGCCATCCGGCCTGACACTGCAGTGCCACTCCTAGATGGGCCAGGTGTTTGTGTCGGCCACTAGGGTCGCTTAGCTTACTCACACAGCTACCTCATTGCGCCTCTTTTTTTCTTTGCGTCATGTTCTGTTTGGGGAGTGTTTTTTGGAAGGGCCATCCTGCGTGACACTGCAGTGCCACTCCTAGATGGGCCAGGTGTTTGTGTCGGCCACTTGGGTCGCTGAGCTTAGTCATCCAGCGACCTCGGTGCAAATTTTAGGACTAAAAATAATATTGTGAGGTGTGAGGTGTTCAGAATAGACTGAAAATGAGTGGAAATTATGGTTATTGAGGTTAATAATACTTTGGGATCAAAATGACCCCCAAATTCT
This sequence comes from Pseudophryne corroboree, assembly GCF_028390025.1. Classification (NCBI taxonomy): domain Eukaryota; kingdom Metazoa; phylum Chordata; class Amphibia; order Anura; family Myobatrachidae; genus Pseudophryne; species Pseudophryne corroboree. The sequence continues at coordinate 938,717,085 of NC_086445.1, read as the reverse complement.
ATGATTTAAGCAGTTTTTTAGGGTTTTTTGAAAAAAACACCCGAATCCAAAACACACCCGAATCCGACAAAAAAATTTCGGTGAGGTTTTGCCAAAACGCGTTCGAACCCAAAACACGGCCACGGAACCGAACCCAAAACCAAAACACAAAACCCGAAAAATTTCCGGTGCACATCTCTAATATTTTTATCATGTTTTATTGCTTATAATTTAACACCACCAGTAATACTGCTGGGGCAGGACTTACCTTATCACACAAACATTAAAACATTAGTTAAAATGTACTGAATACAGAAAAGTAACCACTTATTTGAAATATGTATGTATTCATTTATGTGCATGTGATAAACAAGTGCTTTATACTGAAAGAGGGCATTTTTCATGTATATTATTTCCTATACTGTTTTATCCTGTAAGAATTTCCCACTCCACTGCCCCGCCCAATACAAGTCTCTACCATAGACGGGCTCCGCAGGAGACATGGGCAATATAAAGAACTCTAGATGGGTGTGCACCGGCTCCTCCATCTATGCCCCTCCTCCAGACCTCAGCCAGAGAAAATGTGCCCAGAGGAGACGGACAGTACGAGGAAAGGATTTTTGTTAATCTAAGGGCAAGATTCATACCAGCCCACACCATCCACACCGTATAACCTGGAATATACGCAACCAGTTAACAGTATGAACAAAACAACATCAGCCAAAGACTGATCTTAACTGTAACATAACCCTTATGTAAGCAACAACTATATACAAGCCTTGCAGAAATATGTCCGCACTGGGACGGGCGCCCAGCATCCTCTACGGACTAGGAGAAAAAGATTTACCGGTAGGTTTAAAATCTTATTTTCTCTTACGTCCTAGAGGATGCTGGGGACTCCGTAAGGACCATGGGGATTATACCAAAGCTCCAGCCCGGGCGGGAGAGTGCGGAAGACTCTGCAGCACCGATTGAGCAAACATGAAGTCCTCATCAGCCAGGGTATCAAACTTGTAGAATTTTGCAAATGTGTTTGAACCCGACCAAGTAGCTGCTCGGCAAAGCTATAAGGCCGAGACGCCTCGGGCAGCCGCCCAAGAAGAGCCCACCTTCCTAGTGGAATGGGCCTTTACCGAATTTGGTAACGGCAATCCAGCCGTAGAATGAGCCTGCTGAATCGTGTCACAGATCAGGCGAGCAATAGTCTGCTTAGAAGCAGGAGCGCCAACCTTGTTGGCTGCATACAGGACAAACAGTGCCTCTGTTTTCCTAACCCATGGAATTACACATGCCAGCAATTACAATTCGTGGAACTACACATTCCAGCAAGTTGTACTGCATCTGCTGATTATCTCAAATGAAGACCATGATTGCATAGTTTAGGTACATTGAGAAAGAGTTTTTTTTTTTGTTTGTTTGTTTTTTAACTCTGTAAAGATTTAGTTGGCTGCCTTATTGGTATGTAATGCCTGTTTGTGTAAGCTAATTTATTGCCTTAGTTTGAAGTGGGATTGTATCGGGAGGAGTTTGCAATCATTGCATTCACATGGAAAATGTTCCTATTTAATATCTAGTCTAAGGCTAGAAGCCGTCGGCTGGAGTGCTTCCATAGAAGTGCTGACATAAAAGTGTTATTATAATATTAGCGTTATACCTGCGTTAAACCGAAGGAGAACAGAAGGAAAACAACAACACACCAAAACTATGTCATATGGACTGTCTTAATGCCTCAAAAGTATGTAATTCATCTTATGCATATTATCTGTCTTCTAAACAAAGAAAAGACATCCCCAATCTGCTCACTACAGTTCTCTATTATGCAAACTCATGTATGTTCTTGATGTAATTAATTGCTTGGAATTGGCATTGCATGTGTGGGGAAGTTGTTCATTGAAACAGTTTTATTACTGCATGCTGTCTGGTGTTTACCTCCTTTGACCATTTGGCCATTTGTGGACAGGTGTACTATATCTTTTCATTTAGTGAGGTGTAGTCGTGGTGTAAAGGACAGAGTGTGATTCCTGATTGGGAGGGGGGAAACAAACAAACAAACAAACAAACACTGAACAACATCACCAAACAGGTAATTTCAACTTTAAACTTGTTATTTTTTGTACTGTCTGGACATGGCTACTAATAACAGATGCACAGACAAAATTCTTAAAGCTATGTGTGCAAATGCTAGGAGTTTAGGAGACAAAATTCCAGAGCTAATTGCAATAATGACAAGGGATAACCTGGATATTGTCGCAATTACTGAGTCATGGTGCAATGAGAATCATGACTGGGACATAGCTATACCAGGATAAAATTTATTTAGGAAGGATAGAATGGGAAGAATAGGAGGAGGGGTAGCAATGTATGTGAAAAAAAGCATAAATGCTACTTTAATACAAAAGGTTGAGGACAAAACTGAGGCCCTTTGGGTCACCACGGAAACTGGGGAGAAGGACATTATTCGCATTGGGGTGATCTATAGACCACCAGGTCAGGGGCAGGATTTGGACAGGAACCTATTGTTGAACATCTCTAAAATGGCTTTAAAGGGAGAAGTCATAATCATGGGAGACTTTAATTTACCTGATGTAAATTGGAAGGGGTCCTTTGCAAGTTCAGCTAACAGTGGCAAATTTCTAAATTCCTTACAGGGAGCATCTCTCAAGCAATTGGTGAGGGAGCCCACTCGCAAAGACTCAATATTAGATTTAATTCTTACAAATGGTGACAGGATATCAGACATATATGTGGGTGAGCACCTGGGATCCAGTGATCATCAAGCAGTATGGTTTAGTATAAAGACAGGATCCAACTCCTGTCACACAAAAACAAAGGTGTTGGATTTTAGAAATGCTGACTTTGCAAAAATGGGGAGATGTTTAAGTGATTCATTGGCGGACTGGAGGAACTTGGAAGGGGTGCAGGAGAGATGGGAAAAACTGAAAAGTGCAATACTAAGGGCAACAGACCTCTGTATTAAAAGGGTTAGAAAAAGCACCAGGAAAAGGAAGCCAGTGTGGTTCACAAAAGAAGTATCAACTAGTGTGAAAGCAAAAAAGATGGCTTTTAGGAAATACAAACAGACTCAAAATAATAATGACAAAGAGGTGTATATTGACAGACGGAAGGATGCTAAGAAAGTGATCAGACGTGCAAAGGCAGAAGCTGAGGAGAAAATGGCCCAGTCAGTTGATAAAGGGGGCAAAACTTTTTTTTAAGTATATAAATGAAAGGAGAAAATAAAATGGAGGAATAATAAGACTTAAGACAGAGAGTGAGAATTTGGTGGAGGGAGACAAGGCAATAACAGATCACCTAAATGATTATTTTTGCTCAGTATTTACTACAGAAGGAGAAGGGAAGGGGCCCCAGTTATGTTGCAAGGACATTCATAAAAATCTGGTCGATGAAAGTACATTTACAGAGGAGAAGGTCCTAACTGAACTTTCAAAACTAAAAGTGGATAAATCAATGGGGCCAGATGGGATACACCCAAGGATACTAAAAGAGCTAAAAGATGTGCTGGTGGCACCATTAACAGAATTGAACCAGTCACTAAATACAGGTGCCATTCCAGAGGACTGGAAAAGAGCAAATGTAGTTCCATTGTACAAAAGTGGAAGCAAGGAAGAAGCAAGTAACTACAGACCAGTAAGCCTTACATCAGTAGTAGGGAAAGTAATGGAAAAACTACTAAAAGAAAGAGTTGTGGAATATCTTAAATCAAACAACTTACAGGATCCAAAACAGCATGGATTTACTGGTGGGAGATCATGCCAAACAAATCTTATTGACTTTTTTGACTCTGTGATGAAAATAATAGATCAAGGGGGAGCTGTAGATGTAGTATATCTAGACTTTAGTAAGGCATTTGACACTGTCCCACATCGCAGACTGCTAAATAAACTTGAAAGTGAGGGGGTGGGTTATAAAATAGTTAAATGGATAAGAACCTGGTTGCAGGATAGGAAACAGTTGTAGTAAATGGAGTGCAATCTATGGAGGGAAATGTTACCAGTGGAGTACCCCAGGGATCTGTACTCGGACCAGTTCTCTTTAATATCTTTGTTGGTGACATTGCAAATGGTATTGAAGGGAAAGTATGCCTTTTTGCAGATGATACAAAGATATGCAACAGGGTAGACACACCAGGAGGGGTAAAACAAATGATCGGTGACCTAGCTAGGCTTGAAAAATGGTCAAGAACATGGCAACTACAGTTTAATGCTAAAAAATGCAAAATCATGCACTTGGGTCTCAAAAACCCAAAGGCTAAATATAGTATCAAGGGTACTATAATGGAAACTACTGAGGAGGAAAGGGATTTAGGAGTCACTATTTAAGTGACTTAAAGGCAGGAAAGCAATGCAACAAAGCAATGAGAAAGGCAAGTCAGATGCTTGGTTGCATACGGAGAGGAATCAGTAGCAGGAAAAGAGAAGTAATAATGCCACTGTATAGGTCATTGGTGCGGCCTCATCTGGAATACTGTGTCCAGTTCTGGAGACCCTATCTCCAGAAGGATATAAATACATTAGAGAGTATACAAAGAAGGGCAACTAAAGTGGTGCAAGGCCTACATCACAAAACTTACCCGGAAAGGCTAAAAGATCTTAACATGTATAGTATGGAGGAGAGAAGGGAAAGGGGAGACATGATAAAAACTTTCAAATATACCAAAGGTTTTAACAAAGTTCAGGAGGGAAATATTCTTCAAAGGAAGAGAAGTATTAGAACTCGAGGACATACACTGAAACTGGAAGGAGGCAGGTTCAGGGGAAATTTAAGGAAAAATTATTTCACAGAAAGGGTAGTGGATAAGTGGAATAGCCTCCCATCAGAGGTGGTAGAGGCTAAGACTGTAGAGCAATTTAAACATGCTTGGGATAGGCATATGAATATCCTTACAAAGAATTAAGGTTCAAAAAGGGTTGCGATTACCTAAAGGATAAAAAAAACGGGCAGACTAGATGGGCCAAGTGGTTCTTATCTGCCGTCAAATTCTATGTTTCTATGTTTCTACCAGATACATTCTAGGTAATTATATTTATGAAGGCGAGCAGCACTGTGTTCAGTTGTATCTCAATGTAAATATTCTGTTTTAATTATCTATTACATAAAATGATTTTGTAGTAAATACTTTCCCAGATATAGCACTGTGTGCTTACAAAAAAGTAGTTTTATTTTATGATTAAGCAATACTGTTTAACACTATCATAAACACAATCGATCGAGGTAATATAGAAAGCACAACGGGTAAAAGGTGTAAAATCATAGAATTTGACGGCAGATAAGAACCACTTGGCCCATCTAGTCTGCCCTTTTTTTTAAATCAGATTTTTATCTATGTATCTTGTAAGGATATCCTTATGTCTATCCCATGCATGTTTAAATTGCTCTACTGTCTAAGCCTCTACCACCTCTGATGGGAGGCTATTCCCCTTGTCCTCTACCCTTTCTGTGAAGTAATTTTTCCTCATATTTCTCCTGAACCCCCCCCCCCCCCCCCTCCAGTTTCAGTGCATGCCCTCGTGTCCTATTGCTTCTCTTCATATGGAGAATGTTTCCCTCCTGGACTTTGTTAAAACCCTAGATATATTTGAAAGTTTCTATCATGTCCCCCCTTTCCCTTCTAAGCACCAAACTATACATATTGAGATTTCTTAAGGGGGGTACTCACGGAGCGATCGCTGCTTAAAATCTAAGCAATCTGACTAGATTGCTTAGATTTTAAGCAGGATCGCTCTGTGTGTAGCCCCCACAGCGATAGCGATGCGCAGCCCCGCGCATCGCTATCGCTGGTGCTAGATTGGCCTGCAGTGCAGGCCAATCTAGCGGGTCGCTTGTTTCACCCGCTGGGTGAAGTGAGCGGCCTCCTGTCTCCCCCCGCACGCTCAGCACAGATCGCGCTGTGCAGAGCGGAGGGAGAGATGTGTGCTGAGCGGTTCGCTCAGCACACATCTCTCCCGCATCGGCTGGTGAGTACCGGCCTTTAGTCTTTCTAAATCTAAATCAAATCCCCTTTGATGTATGCACATCAGTTTAGCATTCACAGTACAATCCATGGAACTGCAATAGCAACAAGCGATAGCAACGTTTCTAGAAGAAAAAAGTTTACACTGGTTGGTAAGATGAGTTAGGTTGAAGTGAGGGCGTTCATTGATAAACATGGAGAAGTCACACAAGTATAGTAAGCCCAGTCTTGTGGAAGAGTGCATATACTGTATGACATTTAGGGGTCTATATACTAATCCTTGGAGAGAGATAACGTTTACGGAGGTATGTACCAGCCAATCATCTCCTAACTGTCATGTAACAGGCTGTGTTTGAAAAATGGCAGTTAGGAGCTGGTTGGCTGGTACTTTATCTCCATCTATCTTTCTCCAAGACTTAGTACATAGACCCATTTCTTTTGCAGAGTGAGAATATTGTGTTGAAGGGACGTTTGTAGGTATGGTGGTCATTCCGAGTTGTTCGCTCGCTGCCGATTTTCGCAGTGCAGCGAACAAGTGAAAAAACTGCAAAAATGCGCATGCGCTAAGTACTTTCACACAAAACTTTGTAGATTTACACAAGCTCGAGCGACGTTTTTTCATCGCTCGAGTGATCGTAGTATAATTGACAGGAAGTGGGTGTTTCTGGGCGGAAACTGGCCGTTTTCAGGGAGTGTGCTAAAAAACGCAGGCGTGCCATGTAAAAACGCAGGAGTGTCTGAAGAAACGGGGGAGTGGCTGGCCGAACGCAGGGCGTGTTTGTGACGTCAAACCAGGAACTAAACGGACTTAGGTGATCGCAATCTAGGAGTAGGTCTGGAGCTGCTCAGAAACTGCAAGGAATTATTTAGTAGCAGTTCTGCTAATCTTTCGTTCGCAATTCTGCTAAGCTAAGATACACTCCCAGAGGGCGGCGGCCTAGCGTGTGCAATGCTGCTAAAAGCAGCTAGCGAGCGATCAACTCTGAATGAGGGCCCGTGTTTCGTGCTTTGCAGAAGGGTGCACAGCCACTATAAACATATAACATCTATTTTATAATCCGGATTGGCTTTTTTGTATCTGTCATGAGCCTCCTACTGGTGCAATGAATAGAATGAGATTGTGTGGCTGAATGGGAGAAGTCCGAGACAGAAAGAGTGAGAGAGAGAGAGAGAGAGAGACTAGAGGCCCGATGAATGATGGCTAACAAATATTAGTATGAACGTTTTTCCCCCCCACTGTCTTACATATAAATATATATATTTCTTATCAACATAAAAACGTGACAGTGAATTATATCTTATATCTGTACCTTTAAGTAACTTGTGTTTTGTTGTATATTCTTTTCAGTTAAGTTTCCCAATTATTCCTCCTGTCCTGGGCTGCTCTTGCCCTTGGGCCTCAAATATTCTAAAACATCACATTAAACTAATGACAGTAATGTGTGGCCAAGGGCACAAACACAGCAGCGCTGAAAAACAACAACTGTTAAATTTCTAGACAAATCTTTGTATATTGTCCTCGTTATTGACAAACCGTTCAAAGCAAGTTCTAAAAGCAACTCTGCAGCATAGTGTATTAATGAGAACTGCCACAGATCCCCATTGTATTTTACTGAGCATTACAGCTCATCAACACTATACACTGAGACTGTGAAATAATATGAACGCCTGACGGAAGGTGTGTGTACGGGTTCCTTAGTTTTAGGACATTATAGTGCATTTGCCACGCATTAAGAGCACACAATGAGTGTCTGACATTACCGTGTGTTGCAGCCTTTCGTGTTTTGAATTGTGTATTCCGGAAAAGCCAACTTGATGTTTGCTCCTATTCCAGCCGCAGTAGTTATTTATGCATCCTCTATTTTCCAAACACCGCCTGTTATTGCCCCTTTCTGCAATTCTCTTGATAAGTACTTGACAGGAACCTCCATAAGTTCTGTTCACATTGATTTTCTTGTGCAAGTGAAGGGAAGACAACCGCACAAGTTGATTGCAGCAGCAGTTACTAACTATGGTCTATTATTTATAGAGAACTGTCCTTGGTACCACACAGACACAAATTACAGACTTCCCTCTGGAAAGGAATTTCTGTTTCTCTTGTTCTACATTCACTGTGATGCTCCTGACACTCTAGATACTGTGCAGTTACTGAATATCACACAAGGAAATAGCATCGTTTGTTTACATTTATTTATTGTCACTTCCTCAATTTTCACTCCTTAATTTGGTAACAGAATGCAATCTGGATGAACTAACTACACACAGATGAAACTTTATATAGCACTAATTAATTATCTAGTGATTATCAAAGAGCATGCTACACATTAGTGCACCTGAAAAGTATGATGATGATAGCAATTTTATTTTTTGTTCGATACAGGGGTATATTCAAGTAGCGTCGGATTTATTCCGACATGCATTTGTCGGAATGGATCCGACAACCCCTATTCAAATCTCATCTCAATTCGACTTTTTCAAGACCCAGAGGAGGAGAGGGGGGGGGGGGGGGGAGCCGCGGGGAGACCAGCGGGGACAGCCACCGGCAGACGGAGGAGATCAGTGCGACAGTAGCGCTTCAGGAGGATGTCACACAGCTGCCCGACCTCACGGCACTGTCCACCCGGCTCCAGCAAGTGTGACCTCAGCCGGGTGGAAGCTGCCGTGAGCGGCGCGGCTGTGTGACATCCTGCTGCAGCGCTGTGCTGTAGCGCTGATCTCCCCTATATACCCGCGGCTCCCCCCTGTCTCCCTGCGGCTCCCCCCCTCTCCTCCTCTCGGGACCCACATCTGAGTCCGACATTTTGTTATGTCGGACTGAGATGGTCGGCCCCGTTTTCGACACAAGCACGTGGATCGGCAGCTATTCCGCCGATCCACGTGCTTTTCGACAAGTCGAATTCATCGACTTGTCGAAAAGTTTTGGGTTATATTGAATAGGTCGAATCACGATTCGACCTTAAAAAGTCGAAAACTGCCGTCTTTTCGACAGACTGCAGCTTTCGACTTCAATTGGATATACCCCACAGTATGTGCGATCCAAAGGGGACAGTTACTCCCACTCCTGGGGCCAGGCACATGGGGAAGCATATCATATTGTTGTTTACAACGAGTTGGGGATGGAATCCCGGCGGGTGGGATCCTGGTGGTCAGTATACCGACACCGGGATCCCGGCCATCAGAATGCCGGCAGCGGAGCGATCGCTAGAAAGCCCCTTGCCGGCTCGCTGCTCACGCCACAGGTTCTGTTGTACTCTATGGGAGCTGTTGGCATGGTCGGGATTCCGGTGTCGGGATATTAGTCCCGTTGTTTACAGGCAGGAAGATAAATCTGAACATTCACTGAAACAAGTGTGAGAGTTGTGTTTGTGTGAGATGCCAAACCATTTATGTATCTGTTATAGGTAATGGAGGGGTTGCTGCTTCTCTTTACGTCTACCCTGTAAGTAACTGGACAGCACTGTGGGGTCTATTTAGATTCTCCATAATGCAGCAGTACAGTAACTAAAGGCCCATACACACTGGTCGATATATATCGGCCGTTCTCTTGAACGGCCGATATATAGCGGGTCCGTCAGCCAGTGTGTACGGTCGATACGTCTGTGATCTCCGTCGTTAACAGACGTATTGCGTCGGCCCCACAGCACAGCCGACGGCCAATATATCTACCGATATATTGGCGTGTCGCTGTGTGTGTACGGGCGGTCGGCCGACCGCCCGTACACATGTTGCGGCGGGCAGCGGTGATTGACAGCTGAACTGGGCGGGAGTGAGTACACGCCCGCCCAGTTCATAACGTCAGTCCCCGACGGATCGGCCAGTATGTATGCTCAACACACTGTCCGATCCGTCCATAGATATATATGCCGATCAGTTGACCGGCAGATATATCTTCCAGTGTGAACCCACCTTAACAGTTAGGGCTCTATGCAGCAACAATGCCCATGTATATTTTAAGACAACATTGAATATTAATAATTTTCTTCACTTCTCTTATTTGCTTAACCTCCTCCCCTCATGCAGTAAGAATTCAATGCTTGGAAGCGCTGGAAGGGCTATACTGTATATAAATATGTACAACGAAAAAAAAAAAAAAATATATATATATATAATTACCGTATCACCATATCAGGGGCGGAGCTTTAGCTGGCTGCAGGGACTGATTGTATGAGACCCCTCTGTCCCTGCAGTTTTGGCCTAAAATAAGGATTTTTCTTCAAAACTGGAAGTGGATAAATCAATGTGGCCAGATGGGAAACATCCAATGATACTAGAAACAACTTAAAGAGTTTCTGGTAATACCACTCGCAGAGTTATTTAACCAGTCGCTAGCTACAGCAGTAATTCCAGAGGACTAGTTAACAGTGCAGGTAGTCCAACTGCACAAAAGTGGAAGCAAGGAAGAGGCAAGCAACTACCGACCAGTGGGCCTTACATCAGTAGCAGAGTAAATTGATGGAAATACTATTAGAAGAATTGTAGAAAATCTGAAATCCAGCAATTTACATAATCCCAAACAGCATGGATTTACTGAAGGGGGGGGGGGGGGCATCATACCAAAGAATTCTTATTGACTTTTTTTACTTGGTGCCTAAAGTAATAGATAAAGGAGGGGCCGTCAATGTAGCATATCTAGACTTTTAGTAAGCTTTAGTAAGGCTTTTGACGCGGTTCCACATCGCAGACTGCTAATCAATGGCTTGCCCTCTACAGTGTGATACTGTAGTTGCGGGATATTAAGATAGAAGATAATTGCGTTATCTTCTCTGTTAACCCTTCTGCTAATTAGCGGGCATATTGATGTGTTAATTAGAGATGAGCGCCTGAAATTTTTCGGGTTTTGTGTTTTGGTTTTGGGTTCGGTTCCGCGGCCGTGTTTTGGGTTCGAACGCGTTTTGGCAAAACCTCACCGAATTTTTTTTGTCGGATTCGGGTGTGTTTTGGATTCGGGTGTTTTTTTCAAAAAACACTAAAAAACAGCTTAAATCATAGAATTTGGGGGTCATTTTGATCCCAAAGTATTATTAACCTCAAAAACCATAATTTACACTCATTTTCAGTCTATTCTGAATACCTCACACCTCACAATATTATTTTTAGTCCTAAAATTTGCACCGAGGTCGCTGTGTGAGTAAGATAAGCGACCCTAGTGGCCGACACAAACACCGGGCCCATCTAGGAGTGGCACTGCAGTGTCACGCAGGATGTCCCTTCCAAAAAACCCTCCCCAAACAGCACATGACGCAAAGAAAAAAAGAGGCGCAATGAGGTAGCTGTGTGAGTAAGATTAGCGACCCTAGTGGCCGACACAAACACCGGGCCCATCTAGGAGTGGCACTGCAGTGTCACGCAGGATGGCCCTTCCAAAAAACCCTCCCCAAACAGCACATGACGCAAAGAAAAAAAGAGGCGCAATGAGGTAGCTGTGTGAGTAAGATTAGCGACCCTAGTGGCCGACACAAACACCGGGCCCATCTAGGAGTGGCACTGCAGTGTCACGCAGGATGTCCCTTCCAAAAAACCCTCCCCAAACAGCACATGACGCAAAGAAAAAAAGAGGCGCAATGAGGTAGCTGTGTGAGTAAGATTAGCGACCCTAGTGGCCGACACAAACACCGGGCCCATCTAGGAGTGGCACTGCAGTGTCACGCAGGATGTCCCTTCCAAAAAACCCTCCCCAAACAGCACATGACGCAAAGAAAAAAAGAGGCGCAATGAGGTAGCTGACTGTGTGAGTAAGATTAGCGACCCTAGTGGCCGACACAAACACCGGGCCCATCTAGGAGTGGCACTGCAGTGTCACGCAGGATGTCCCTTCCAAAAAACCCTCCCCAAACAGCACATGACGCAAAGAAAAAAAGAGGCGCAATGAGGTAGCTGTGTGAGTAAGATTAGCGACCCTAGTGGCCGACACAAACACCGGGCCCATCTAGGAGTGGCACTGCAGTGTCACGCAGGATGTCCCTTCCAAAAAACCCTCCCCAAACAGCACATGACGCAAAGAAAAAAAGAGGCGCAATGAGGTAGCTGTGTGAGTAAGATTAGCGACCCTAGTGGCCGACACAAACACCGGGCCCATCTAGGAGTGGCACTGCAGTGTCACGCAGGATGTCCCTTCCAAAAAACCCTCCCCAAACAGCACATGACGCAAAGAAAAAAAGAGGCGCAATGAGGTAGCTGACTGTGTGAGTAAGATTAGCGACCCTAGTGGCCGACACAAACACCGGGCCCATCTAGGAGTGGCACTGCAGTGTCACGCAGGATGTCCCTTCCAAAAAACCCTCCCCAAACAGCACATGACGCAAAGAAAAAAAGAGGCGCAATGAGGTAGCTGACTGTGTGAGTAAGATTAGCGACCCTAGTGGCCGACACAAACACCGGGCCCATCTAGGAGTGGCACTGCAGTGTCACGCAGGATGTCCCTTCCAAAAAACCCTCCCCAATCAGCACATGATGCACAGAAAAAGAAAAGAAAAAAGAGGTGCAAGATGGAATTGTCCTTGGGCCCTCCCACCCACCCTTATGTTGTATAAACAAAACAGGACATGCACACTTTAACCAACCCATCATTTCAGTGACAGGGTCTGCCACACGACTGTGACTGATATGACGGGTTGGTTTGGACCCCCCCCCAAAAAGAAGCAATTAATCTCTCCTTGCACAAACTGGCTCTACAGAGGCAAGATGTCCACCTCATCTTCACCCTCCGATATATCACCGTGTACATCCCCCTCCTCACAGATTATCAATTCGTCCCCACTGGAATCCACCATCTCAGCTCCCTGTGTACTTTGTGGAGGCAATTGCTGCTGGTCAATGTCTCCGCGGAGTAATTGATTATAATTCATTTTAATGAACATCATCTTCTCCACATTTTCTGGATGTAACCTCGTACGCCGATTGCTGACAAGGTGAGCGGCGGCACTAAACACTCTTTTGGAGTACACACTTGTGGGAGGGCAACTTAGGTAGAATAAAGCCAGTTTGTGCAAGGGCCTCCAAATTGCCTCTTTTTCCTGCCAGTATAAGTACGGACTGTGTGACGTGCCTACTTGGATGCGGTCACTCATATAATCCTCCACCATTCTATCAATGTTGAGAGAATCATATGCAGTGACAGTAGACGACATGTCCGTAATCGTTGTCAGGTCCTTCAGTCCGGACCAGATGTCAGCATCAGCAGTCGCTCCAGACTGCCCTGCATCACCGCCAGCGGGTGGGCTCGGAATTCTGAGCCTTTTCCTCGCACCCCCAGTTGCGGGAGAATGTGAAGGAGGAGATGTTGACAGGTCGCGTTCCGCTTGACTTGACAATTTTGTCACCAGCAGGTCTTTCAACCCCAGCAGACCTGTGTCTGCCGGAAAGAGAGATCCAAGGTAGGCTTTAAATCTAGGATCGAGCACGGTGGCCAAAATGTAGTGCTCTGATTTCAACAGATTGACCACCCGTGAATCCTTGTTAAGCGAATTAAGGGCTGCATCCACAAGTCCCACATGCCTAGCGGAATCGCTCCCTTTTAGCTCCTTCTTCAATGCCTCCAGCTTCTTCTGCAAAAGCCTGATGAGGGGAATGACCTGACTCAGGCTGGCAGTGTCTGAACTGACTTCACGTGTGGCAAGTTCAAAGGGCATCAGAACCTTGCACAACGTTGAAATCATTCTCCACTGCACTTGAGACAGGTGCATTCCACCTACTATATCGTGCTCAATTGTATAGGCTTGAATGGCCTTTTGCTGCTCCTCCAACCTCTGAAGCATATAGAGGGTTGAATTCCACCTCGTTACCACTTCTTGCTTCAGATGATGGCAGGGCAGGTTCAGTAGTTTTTGGTGGTGCTCCAGTCTTCTGTACGTGGTGCCTGTACGCCGAAAGTGTCCCGCAATTTTTCTGGCCACCGACAGCATCTCTTGCACGCCCCTGTCGTTTTTTAAAAAATTCTGCACCACCAAATTCAAGGTATGTGCAAAACATGGGACGTGCTGGAATTTGCCCATATTTAATGCACACACAATATTGCTGGCGTTGTCCGATGCCACAAATCCACAGGAGAGTCCAATTGGGGTAAGCCATTCCGCGATGATCTTCCTCAGTTGCCGTAAGAGGTTTTCAGCTGTGTGCGTATTCTGGAAAGCGGTGATACAAAGCGTAGCCTGCCTAGGAAAGAGTTGGCGTTTGCGAGATGCTGCTACTGGTGCCGCCGCTGCTGTTCTTGCGGCGGGAGTCCATACATCTACCCAGTGGGCTGTCACAGTCATATAGTCCTGACCCTGCCCTGCTCCACTTGTCCACATGTCCGTGGTTAAGTGGACATTGGGTACAACTGCATTTTTTAGGACACTGGTGAGTCTTTTTCTGACGTCCGTGTACATTCTCGGTATCGCCTGCCTAGAGAAGTGGAACCTAGATGGTATTTGGTAACGGGGGCACACTGCCTCAATAAATTGTCTAGTTCCCTGTGAACTAACGGCGGATACCGGACGCACGTCTAACACCAACATAGTTGTCAAGGACTCAGTTATCCGCTTTGCAGTAGGATGACTGCTGTGATATTTCATCTTCCTCGCAAAGGACTGTTGAACAGTCAATTGCTTACTGGAAGTAGTACAAGTGGGCTTACGACTTCCCCTCTGGGATGACCATCGACTCCCAGCGGCAACAACAGCAGCGCCAGCAGCAGTAGGCGTTACACGCAAGGATGCATCGGAGGAATCCCAGGCAGGAGAGGACTCGTCAGAATTGCCAGTGACATGGCCTGCAGGACTATTGGCATTCCTGGGGAAGGAGGAAATTGACACTGAGGGAGTTGGTGGGGTGGTATGCGTGAGCTTGGTTACAAGAGGAAGGGATTTACTGGTCAGTGGACTGCTTCCGCTGTCACCCAAAGTTTTTGAACTTGTCACTGACTTATTATGAATGCGCTGCAGGTGACGTATAAGGGAGGATGTTCCGAGGTGGTTAACGTCCTTACCCCTACTTATTACAGCTTGACAAAGGGAACACACGGCTTGACACCTGTTGTCCGCATTTCTGGTGAAATACCTCCACACCGAAGAGCTGATTTTTTTGGTATTTTCACCTGGCATGTCAACGGCCATATTCCTCCCACGGACAACAGGTGTCTCCCCGGGTGCCTGACTTAAACAAACCACCTCACCATCAGAATCCTCCTGGTCAATTTCCTCCCCAGCGCCAGCAACACCCATATCCTCCTCATCCTGGTGTACTTCAACACTGACATCTTCAATCTGACTATCAGGAACTGGACTGCGGGTGCTCCTTCCAGCACTTGCAGGGGACGTGCAAATGGTGGAAGGCGCATGCTCTTCACGTCCAGTGTTGGGAAGGTCAGGCATCGCAACCGACACAATTGGACTCTCCTTGTGGATTTGGGATTTCAAAGAACGCACAGTTCTTTGCGGTGCTTTTGCCAGCTTGAGTCTTTTCAGTTTTCTAGCGAGAGGCTGAGTGCTTCCATCCTCATGTGAAGCTGAACCACTAGCCATGAACATAGGCCAGGGCCTCAGCCGTTCCTTGCCACTCCGTGTGGTAAATGGCATATTGGCAAGTTTACGCTTCTCCTCCGACAATTTTATTTTAGGTTTTGGAGTCCTTTTTTTACTGATATTTGGTGTTTTGGTTTTGACATGCTCTGTACTATGCCATTGGGCATCGGCCTTGGCAGACGACGTTGCTGGCATTTCATCGTCTCGGCCATGACTAGTGGCAGCAGCTTCAGCACGAGGTGGAAGTGGATCTTGATCTTTCCCTAATTTTGGAACCTCAACATTTTTGTTCTCCATATTTTAATAGGCACAACTAAAAGGCACCTCAGGTAAACAATGGAGATGGATGGATTGGATACTAGTATACAATTATGGACGGGCTGCCGAGTGCCGACACAGAGGTAGCCACAGCCATGAACTACCGCACTGTACTGTGTCTGCTGCTAATATATAGACTGGTTGATAAAGAGATAGTATACTCGTAACTAGTATGTATGTATAAAGAAAGAAAAAAAAAAAAACCACGGTTAGGTGGTATATACAATTATGGACGGGCTGCCGAGTGCCGACACAGAGGTAGCCACAGCCGTGAACTACCGCACTGTACTGTGTCTGCTGCTAATATATAGACTGGTTGATAAAGAGATAGTATACTCGTAACTAGTATGTATGTATAAAGAAAGAAAAAAAAACCACGGTTAGGTGGTATATACAATTATGGACGGGCTGCCGAGTGCCGACACAGAGGTAGCCACAGCCGTGAACTACCGCACTGTACTGTGTCTGCTGCTAATATAGACTGGTTGATAAAGAGATAGTATACTCGTAACTAGTATGTATGTATAAAGAAAGAAAAAAAAAAAAACCACGGTTAGGTGGTATATACAATTATGGACGGGCTGCCGAGTGCCGACACAGAGGTAGCCACAGCCGTGAACTACCGCACTGTACTGTGTCTGCTGCTAATATATAGACTGGTTGATAAAGAGATAGTATACTCGTAACTAGTATGTATGTATAAAGAAAGAAAAAAAAACCACGGTTAGGTGGTATATACAATTATGGACGGGCTGCCGAGTGCCGACACAGAGGTAGCCACAGCCGTGAACTACCGCACTGTACTGTGTCTGCTGCTAATATAGACTGGTTGATAAAGAGATAGTATACTCGTAACTAGTATGTATGTATAAAGAAAGAAAAAAAAACCACGGTTAGGTGGTATATACAATTATGGACGGGCTGCCGAGTGCCGACACAGAGGTAGCCACAGCCGTGAACTACCGCACTGTACTGTGTCTGCTGCTAATATATAGACTGGTTGATAAAGAGATAGTATACTCGTAACTAGTATGTATGTATAAAGAAAGAAAAAAAAACCACGGTTAGGTGGTATATACAATTATGGACGGGCTGCCGAGTGCCGACACAGAGGTAGCCACAGCCGTGAACTAGAGATGAGCGGGTTCGGTTTCTCTGAATCCGAACCCGCCAGAACTTCATGTTTTTTTTCACGGGTCCGAGCGACTCGGATCTTCCCGCCTTGCTCGGTTAACCCGAGCGCGCCCGAACGTCATCATGACGCTGTCGGATTCTCGCGAGGCTCGGATTCTATCGCGAGACTCGGATTCTATATAAGGAGCCGCGCGTCGCCGCCATTTTCACACGTGCATTGAGATTGATAGGGAGAGGACGTGGCTGGCGTCCTCTCCGTTTAGAATTAGAATAGATTAGAGAGACACTTGATTTACTAATTTTGGGGAGCATTAGGAGTACTCAGTAGTGTACAGTGCAGAGTTTTGCTGATAGTGACCAGTGACCACCACTTTTATTTATAATCCGTTCTCTGCCTGAAAAAAGCGATACACAGCACACAGTGACTCAGTCACATACCATATCTGTGTGCACTGCTCAGGCTCAGGCCAGTGTGCTGCATCATCTATTATCTATATATAATATTATATATATCTGTCTGACTGCTCAGCTCACACAGCTTATAATTGTGGGGGAGACTGGGGAGCACTACTGCAGTGCCAGTTATAGGTTATAGCAGGAGCCAGGAGTACATAATATAATCCGTTCTCTGCCTGAAAAAAGCGATACACAGCACACAGTGACTCAGTCACATACCATATCTGTGTGCACTGCTCAGGCTCAGGCCAGTGTGCTGCATCATCTATTATCTATATATAATATTATATATATCTGTCTGACTGCTCAGCTCACACAGCTTATAATTGTGGGGGAGACTGGGGAGCACTACTGCAGTGCCAGTTATAGGTTATAGCAGGAGCCCGGAGTACATAATATATTATATAGTGAGTGACCACCAGACACACAGTGCAGTTTATTTAATATATCCGTTCTCTGCCTGAAAAAAGCGATACACACAGTGACTCAGTCAGTCACATACCATATCTGTGTGCACTGCTCAGGCTCAGGCCAGTGTGCTGCATCATCTATATATATTATATATCTGTCTGACTGCTCAGCTCACACAGCTTATAATTGTGGGGGAGACTGGGGAGCACTACTGCAGTGCCAGTTATAGGTTATAGCAGGAGCCAGGAGTACATAATATTATATTAAAATTAAACAGTGCACACTTTTGCTGCAGGAGTGCCACTGCCAGTGTGACTAGTGACCAGTGACCTGACCACCAGTATATAATATTAGTAGTATACTATCTCTTTATCAACCAGTCTATATTAGCAGCAGACACAGTACAGTGCGGTAGTTCACGGCTGTGGCTACCTCTGTGTCGGCACTCGGCAGCCCGTCCATAATTGTATATACCACCTAACCGTGGTTTTTTTTTCTTTCTTTATACATACATACTAGTTACGAGTATACTATCTCTTTATCAACCAGTCTATATATTAGCAGCAGACACAGTACAGTGCGGTAGTTCACGGCTGTGGCTACCTCTGTGTCGGCACTCGGCAGCCCGTCCATAATTGTATATACCACCTAACCGTGGTTTTTTTTTCTTTCTTTATACATACATACTAGTTACGAGTATACTATCTCTTTATCAACCAGTCTATATATTAGCAGCAGACACAGTACAGTGCGGTAGTTCACGGCTGTGGCTACCTCTGTGTCGGCACTCGGCAGCCCGTCCATAATTGTATATACCACCTAACCGTGGTTTTTTTTTCTTTCTTTATACATACATACTAGTTACGAGTATACTATCTCTTTATCAACCAGTCTATATATTAGCAGCAGACACAGTACAGTGCGGTAGTTCACGGCTGTGGCTACCTCTGTGTCGGCACTCGGCAGCCCGTCCATAATTGTATATACCACCTAACCGTGGTTTTTTTTTCTTTCTTTATACATACATACTAGTTACGAGTATACTATCTCTTTATCAACCAGTCTATATTAGCAGCAGACACAGTACAGTGCGGTAGTTCACGGCTGTGGCTACCTCTGTGTCGGCACTCGGCAGCCCGTCCATAATTGTATACTAGTATCCAATCCATCCATCTCCATTGTTTACCTGAGGTGCCTTTTAGTTGTGCCTATTAAAATATGGAGAACAAAAATGTTGAGGTTCCAAAATTAGGGAAAGATCAAGATCCACTTCCACCTCGTGCTGAAGCTGCTGCCACTAGTCATGGCCGAGACGATGAAATGCCAGCAACGTCGTCTGCCAAGGCCGATGCTCAATGGCATAGTACAGAGCATGTCAAAACCAAAACACCAAATATCAGTAAAAAAAGGACTCCAAAACCTAAAATAAAATTGTCGGAGGAGAAGCGTAAACTTGCCAATATGCCATTTACGACACGGAGTGGCAAGGAACGGCTGAGGCCCTGGCCTATGTTCATGGCTAGTGGTTCAGCTTCACATGAGGATGGAAGCACTCAGCCTCTCGCTAGAAAACTGAAAAGACTCAAGCTGGCAAAAGGCAAAGCACCGCAAAGAACTGTGCGTTCTTTGAAATCCCAAATCCACAAGGAGAGTCCAATTGTGTCGGTTGCGATGCCTGACCTTCCCAACACTGGACGTGAAGAGCATGCGCCTTCCACCATTTGCACGCCCCCTGCAAGTGCTGGAAGGAGCACCCGCAGTCCAGTTCCTGATAGTCAGATTGAAGATGTCAGTGTTGAAGTACACCAGGATGAGGAGGATATGGGTGTTGCTGGCGCTGGGGAGGAAATTGACCAGGAGGATTCTGATGGTGAGGTGGTTTGTTTAAGTCAGGCACCCGGGGAGACACCTGTTGTCCGTGGGAGGAATATGGCCGTTGACATGCCAGGTGAAAATACCAAAAAAATCAGCTCTTCGGTGTGGAGGTATTTCACCAGAAATGCGGACAACAGGTGTCAAGCCGTGTGTTCCCTTTGTCAAGCTGTAATAAGTAGGGGTAAGGACGTTAACCACCTCGGAACATCCTCCCTTATACGTCACCTGCAGCGCATTCATAATAAGTCAGTGACAAGTTCAAAAACTTTGGGTGACAGCGGAAGCAGTCCACTGACCAGTAAATCCCTTCCTCTTGTAACCAAGCTCACGCAAACCACCCCACCAACTCCCTCAGTGTCAATTTCCTCCTTCCCCAGGAATGCCAATAGTCCTGCAGGCCATGTCACTGGCAATTCTGACGAGTCCTCTCCTGCCTGGGATTCCTCCGATGCATCCTTGCGTGTAACGCCTACTGCTGCTGGCGCTGCTGTTGTTGCCACTGGGAGTCGATGGTCATCCCAGAGGGGAAGTCGTAAGCCCACTTGTACTACTTCCAGTAAGCAATTGACTGTTCAACAGTCCTTTGCGAGGAAGATGAAATATCACAGCAGTCATCCTACTGCAAAGCGGATAACTGAGGCCTTGGCATCCTGGGTGGTGAGAAACGTGGTTCCGGTATCCATCATTACTGCAGAGCCAACTAGAGACTTGTTGGAGGTACTGTGTCCCCGGTACCAAATACCATCTAGGTTCCATTTCTCTAGGCAGGCGATACCGAAAATGTACACAGACCTCAGAAAAAGAGTCACCAGTGTCCTAAAAAATGCAGCTGTACCCAATGTCCACTTAACCACGGACATGTGGACAAGTGGAGCAGGGCAGGGTCAGGACTATATGACTGTGACAGCCCACTGGGTAGATGTATGGACTCCCGCCGCAAGAACAGCAGCGGCGGCACCAGTAGCAGCATCTCGCAAACGCCAACTCTTTCCTAGGCAGGCTACGCTTTGTATCACCGCTTTCCAGAATACGCACACAGCTGAAAACCTCTTACGGCAACTGAGGAAGATCATCGCGGAATGGCTTACCCCAATTGGACTCTCCTGTGGATTTGTGGCATCGGACAACGCCAGCAATATTGTGTGTGCATTAAATCTGGGCCAATTCCAGCACGTCCCATGTTTTGCACATACCTTGAATTTGGTGGTGCAGAATTTTTTAAAAAACGACAGGGGCGTGCAAGAGATGCTGTCGGTGGCCAGAAGAATTGCGGGACACTTTCGGCGTACAGGCACCACGTACAGAAAACTGGAGCACCACCAAAAACTACTGAACCTGCCCTGCCATCATCTGAAGCAAGAAGTGGTAACGAGGTGGAATTCAACCCTCTATATGCTTCAGAGGTTGGAGGAGCAGCAAAAGGCCATTCAAGCCTATACAATTGAGCACGATATAGTAGGTGGAATGCACCTGTCTCAAGTGCAGTGGAGAATGATTTCAACGTTGTGCAAGGTTCTGATGCCCTTTGAACTTGCCACACGTGAAGTCAGTTCAGACACTGCCAGCCTGAGTCAGGTCATTCCCCTCATCAGGCTTTTGCAGAAGAAGCTGGAGGCATTGAAGGAGGAGCTAACACGGAGCGATTCCGCTAGGCATGTGGGACTTGTGGATGCAGCCCTTAATTCGCTTAACAAGGATTCACGGGTGGTCAATCTGTTGAAATCAGAGCACTACATTTTGGCCACCGTGCTCGATCCTAGATTTAAAGCCTACCTTGGATCTCTCTTTCCGGCAGACACAGGTCTGCTGGGGTTGAAAGACCTGCTGGTGACAAAATTGTCAAGTCAAGCGGAACACGACCTGTCAACATCTCCTCCTTCACATTCTCCCGCAACTGGGGGTGCGAGGAAAAGGCTCAGAATTCCGAGCCCACCCGCTGGCGGTGATGCAGGGCAGTCTGGAGCGACTGCTGATGCTGACATCTGGTCCGGACTGAAGGACCTGACAACGATTACGGACATGTCGTCTACTGTCACTGCATATGATTCTCTCAACATTGATAGAATGGTGGAGGATTATATGAGTGACCGCATCCAAGTAGGCACGTCACACAGTCCGTACTTATACTGGCAGGAAAAAGAGGCAATTTGGAGGCCCTTGCACAAACTGGCTTTATTCTACCTAAGTTGCCCTCCCACAAGTGTGTACTCCGAAAGAGTGTTTAGTGCCGCCGCTCACCTTGTCAGCAATCGGCGTACGAGGTTACATCCAGAAAATGTGGAGAAGATGATGTTCATTAAAATGAATTATAATCAATTCCTCCGCGGAGACATTGACCAGCAGCAATTGCCTCCACAAAGTACACAGGGAGCTGAGATGGTGGATTCCAGTGGGGACGAATTGATAATCTGTGAGGAGGGGGATGTACACGGTGATATATCGGAGGGTGAAGATGAGGTGGACATCTTGCCTCTGTAGAGCCAGTTTGTGCAAGGAGAGATTAATTGCTTCTTTTTTGGGGGGGGTCCAAACCAACCCGTCATATCAGTCACAGTCGTGTGGCAGACCCTGTCACTGAAATGATGGGTTGGTTAAAGTGTGCATGTCCTGTTTTGTTTATACAACATAAGGGTGGGTGGGAGGGCCCAAGGACAATTCCATCTTGCACCTCTTTTTTCTTTTCTTTTTCTTTGCATCATGTGCTGATTGGGGAGGGTTTTTTGGAAGGGACATCCTGCGTGACACTGCAGTGCCACTCCTAGATGGGCCCGGTGTTTGTGTCGGCCACTAGGGTCGCTAATCTTACTCACACAGTCAGCTACCTCATTGCGCCTCTTTTTTTCTTTGCGTCATGTGCTGTTTGGGGAGGGTTTTTTGGAAGGGACATCCTGCGTGACACTGCAGTGCCACTCCTAGATGGGCCCGGTGTTTGTGTCGGCCACTCGGGTCGCTAATCTTACTCACACAGTCAGCTACCTCATTGCGCCTCTTTTTTTCTTTGCGTCATGTGCTGTTTGGGGAGGGTTTTTTGGAAGGGACATCCTGCGTGACACTGCAGTGCCACTCCTAGATGGGCCCGGTGTTTGTGTCGGCCACTAGGGTCGCTAATCTTACTCACACAGTCAGCTACCTCATTGCGCCTCTTTTTTTCTTTGCGTCATGTGCTGTTTGGGGAGGGTTTTTTGGAAGGGACATCCTGCGTGACACTGCAGTGCCACTCCTAGATGGGCCCGGTGTTTGTGTCGGCCACTAGGGTCGCTAATCTTACTCACACAGCTACCTCATTGCGCCTCTTTTTTTCTTTGCGTCATGTGCTGTTTGGGGAGGGTTTTTTGGAAGGGCCATCCTGCGTGACACTGCAGTGCCACTCCTAGATGGGCCCGGTGTTTGTGTCGGCCACTAGGGTCGCTAATCTTACTCACACAGCTACCTCATTGCGCCTCTTTTTTTCTTTGCGTCATGTGCTGTTTGGGGAGGGTTTTTTGGAAGGGACATCCTGCGTGACACTGCAGTGCCACTCCTAGATGGGCCCGGTGTTTGTGTCGGCCACTAGGGTCGCTTATCTTACTCACACAGCGACCTCGGTGCAAATTTTAGGACTAAAAATAATATTGTGAGGTGTGAGGTATTCAGAATAGACTGAAAATGAGTGTAAATTATGGTTTTTGAGGTTAATAATACTTTGGGATCAAAATGACCCCCAAATTCTATGATTTAAGCTGTTTTTTAGTGTTTTTTGAAAAAAACACCCGAATCCAAAACACACCCGAATCCGACAAAAAAAATTCGGTGAGGTTTTGCCAAAACGCGTTCGAACCCAAAACACGGCCGCGGAACCGAACCCAAAACCAAAACACAAAACCCGAAAAATTTCAGGCGCTCATCTCTACCGTGAACTACCGCACTGTACTGTGTCTGCTGCTAATATATAGACTGGTTGATAAAGAGATAGTATACTCGTAACTAGTATGTATGTATAAAGAAAGAAAAAAAAACCACGGTTAGGTGGTATATACAATTATGGACGGGCTGCCGAGTGCCGACACAGAGGTAGCCACAGCCGTGAACTACCGCACTGTACTGTGTCTGCTGCTAATATATAGACTGGTTGATAAAGAGATAGTATACTCGTAACTAGTATGTATGTATAAAGAAAGAAAAAAAAACCACGGTTAGGTGGTATATACAATTATGGACGGGCTGCCGAGTGCCGACACAGAGGTAGCCACAGCCGTGAACTACCGCACTGTACTGTGTCTGCTGCTAATATAGACTGGTTGATAAAGAGATAGTATACTACTAATATTATATATACTGGTGGTCAGGTCACTGGTCACTAGTCACACTGGCAGTGGCACTCCTGCAGCAAAAGTGTGCACTGTTTAATTTTAATATAATATTATGTACTCCTGGCTCCTGCTATAACCTATAACTGGCACTGCAGTAGTGCTCCCCAGTCTCCCCCACAATTATAAGCTGTGTGAGCTGAGCAGTCAGACAGATATATAATATATATAGATGATGCAGCACACTGGCCTGAGCCTGAGCAGTGCACACAGATATGGTATGTGACTGACTGAGTCACTGTGTGTATCGCTTTTTTCAGGCAGAGAACGGATATATTAAATAAACTGCACTGTGTGTCTGGTGGTCACTCACTATATAATATATTATGTACTCCTGGCTCCTGCTATAACCTATAACTGGCACTGCAGTAGTGCTCCCCAGTCTCCCCCACAATTATAAGCTGTGTGAGCTGAGCAGTCAGACAGATATATATAATATTATATATATAGATGATGCAGCACACTGGCCTGAGCCTGAGCAGTGCACACAGATATGGTATGTGACTGAGTCACTGTGTGCTGTGTATCGCTTTTTTCAGGCAGAGAACGGATTATAAATAAAACTGGTGGTCACTGGTCACTATCAGCAAAACTCTGCACTGTACTGAGTAGTGAGTACTCCTAATGCTCCCCAAAATTAGTAAATCAAGTGTCTCTCTAATCTATTCTAAACGGAGAGGACGCCAGCCACGTCCTCTCCCTATCAATCTCAATGCACGTGTGAAAATGGCGGCGACGCGCGGCTCCTTATATAGAATCCGAGTCTCGCGATAGAATCCGAGCCTCGTGAGAATCCGACAGCGTCATGATGACGTTCGGGCGCGCTCGGGTTAACCGAGCAAGGCGGGAAGATCCGAGTCGCTCGGACCCGTGAAAAAAAACATGAAGTTCTGGCGGGTTCGGATTCAGAGAAACCGAACCCGCTCATCTCTAGTGTTAATGCTCATTTACGCATTGTTTAAGCAGAAATTTGAAAGCTAAATAGAGCCCTCAGTACCAATGCTGCAGTAGTTCAACTGTTTTTACCCCTTACTTGATGTGTCGCACTTTTCCACCCCTCCACAAAGATCCTTCATTGGTGCTCTGGCTTCAGGTTTCTTAAGTTGGGTACACATTAGACGATATATCGTCCGAGCCGGCAGATCAAAATTGACATATCGGGCACACTGTCTAATGTTTACCCACTATGTTGCTGATGATTCGCACTCCTGCGGGTCGTCAGCTACATCCTCCATCAGCCCTACATTCAGGAGCGATGGAGGATGTCGATAGCGAGGGCCGTACTGCCGAATGCCGCATGGCCCCTACCATCGCTGCCTGCATTGGCAAGTGTGTATGCACTTGCTGATGCCGGGTCCCATTGCTGCCGATGTTGGGCTGGGTAGACATAGTATAGTGTGTACCCAGCATTTGGAGTGACCTTTTAAAATGTAATTGTATATACTAAAGCCAGATAGCCTGAGCATAGGCAGTGAGCATTTCCCAATATCTCCATATTGGGCATACACAAGTCAATAATGCTGCTTATGATCAATGATAACTTTACCCCTATGCAGCTTACTGCGCATTTACACGGTATGCAGTTATATTCCTGACTGTCAGGATCCCAGAAGGAAATCCCAACGCCGTAATCCCGACAGCCATTAATATTAGAGATGAGCGGGTTCGGTTCCTCGGAATCCGAACCCGCCCGAACTTCATTTTTTTTTACACGGGGCCGAGCGACTCGGATCTTCCCGCCTTGCTCGGTTAACCCGAGCGAGCCCGAACGTCATCATCCCGCTGTCGGATTCTCGCGAGGCTCGGATTCTATCGCGAGACTCGGATTCTATATAAGGAGCCGCGCGTCGCCGCCATTTTCACACGTGCATTGAGATTCATAGGGAGAGGACGTGGCTGGCGTCCTCTCCGTTTATAGAGAAGAGAGTGAGACTACTAGAGAGAGACACAGTAGTAATTTTGGGGAGCATTAGGAGGAGTACTACTACTTGCTGAAGTGATAGATAGTGTGACGTGTATATCTGACTTGTGGGGGAGACACTGACAGTGGGGAGCAGTTAGAGTCTGAGAGCAGGACTCAGGAGTACATATAACGTACAGTGCACACTTTTGCTGCCAGAGTGCCACACTGCCATTGTGACCACACTGACCACCAGTATAATATATATTGTGATTGTCTGCTTAGGAGTACTACTTGCAAGTTGCTGATAGTGTGACCAGTGACCTGACCACCAGTTTAATAATCACCACCAGTTTAATATATATATATATATATATATATAATTGTATATAATATATATATAATATTGTATACCACCTACCCGTGGTTTTTTTTTTCTTTCTTCTTTATACATACTACTATAGTAGCTTACTGTAGCAGTCTGCGGTGCTGCTGAGCTGACAGTGTCCAGCAGGTCCGTCATCAGTCATTACATAATAAATATATATACCTGTCCGGCTGCAGTACTAGTGATATTATATATATATATATATTGATTTCATCTCATTATCATCCAGTCTATATTAGCAGCAGACACAGTATGGTAGTCCACGGCTGTAGCTACCTCTGTGTCGGCAGTCGCTCGTCCATCCATAATTGTATACCACCTACCCGTGGTTTTTTTTTTTCATTCTTCTTTATACATACTACTATAGTAGCTTACTGTAACAGTCTGCGGTGCTGCTGAGCTGACAGTGTCCAGCAGGTCCGTCATCAGTCATTACATAATAAATATATATACCTGTCCGGCTGCAGTACTAGTGATATTATATATATATATATTGATTTCATCTCATTATCATCCAGTCTATATTAGCAGCAGACACAGTACGGTAGTCCACGGCTGTAGCTACCTCTGTGTCGGCAGTCGCTCGTCCATCCATAATTGTATACCACCTACCCGTGGTTTTTTTTTTTTTTCATTCTTCTTTATACATACTACTATAGTAGCTTACTGTAGCAGTCTGCGGTGCTGCTGAGCTGACAGTGTCCAGCAGGTCCGTCATCAGTCATTACATAATAAATATATATACCTGTCCGGCTGCAGTACTAGTGATATTATATATATATATATTGATTTCATCTCATTATCATCCAGTCTATATTAGCAGCAGACACAGTACGGTAGTCCACGGCTGTAGCTACCTCTGTGTCGGCAGTCGCTCGTCCTTCCATAATTGTATACCACCTACCCGTGTTTTTTTTTTTTCTTTCTCCTTTATACATACTACTATAGTAGCTTACTGTAGCAGTCTGCGGTGCTGCTGAGCAGACAGTGTCCAGCAGGTCCGTCATCAGTCATTACATAATAAATATATATACCTGTCCGGCTGCAGTACTAGTGATATTATATATATATATATTGATTTCATCTCATTATCATCCAGTCTATATTAGCAGCAGATACAGTACGGTAGTCCACGGCTGTAGCTACCTCTGTGTCGGCAGTCGCTCGTCCATCCATAATTGTATACCACCTACCCGTGGTTTTTTTTTTTTTCATTCTTCTTTATACATACTACTATAGTAGCTTACTGTAGCAGTCTGCAGTGCTGCTGAGCTGACAGTGTCCAGCAGGTCCGTCATCAGTCATTACATAATAAATATATATACCTGTCCGGCTGCAGTACTAGTGATATTATATATATATATATTGATTTCATCTCATTATCATCCAGTCTATATTAGCAGCAGACACAGTACGGTAGTCCACGGCTGTAGCTACCTCTGTGTCGGCAGTCGCTCGTCCATCCATAATTGTATACCACCTACCCGTGGGGTTTTTTTTTTCCTTTCTTCTTTATACATACTACTATAGTAGCTTACTGTAGCAGTCTGCGGTGCTGCTGAGCTGACAGTGTCCAGCAGGTCCGTCATCAGTCATTACATAATAAATATATATACCTGTCCGGCTGCAGTACTAGTGATATTATATATATATATATATATTGATTTCATCTCATTATCATCCAGTCTATATTAGCAGCAGACACAGTACGGTAGTCCACGGCTGTAGCTACCTCTGTGTCGGCAGTCGCTCGTCCATCCATAATTGTATACCACCTACCCGTGGTTTTTTTTTTTCTTTCTCCTTTATACATACTACTATAGTAGCTTACTGTAGCAGTCTGCGGTGCTGCTGAGCTGACAGTGTCCAGCAGGTCCGTCATCAGTCATTACATAATAAATATATATACCTGTCCGGCTGCAGTACTAGTGATATTATATATATATATATTGATTTCATCTCATTATCATCCAGTCTATATTAGCAGCAGACACAGTACGGTAGTCCACGGCTGTAGCTACCTCTGTGTCGGCAGTCGCTCGTCCATCCATAAGTATACTAGTATCCATCCATCTCCATTGTTTACCTGAGGTGCCTTTTAGTTGTGCCTATTAAAATATGGAGAACAAAAATGTTGAGGTTCCAAAATTAGGGAAAGATCAAGATCCACTTCCACCTCGTGCTGAAGCTGCTGCCACTAGTCATGGCCGAGACGATGAAATGCCAGCAACGTCGTCTGCCAAGGCCGATGCCCAATGTCATAGTACAGAGCATGTAAAATCCAAAACACCAAATATCAGTAAAAAAAGGACTCCAAAATCTAAAATAAAATTGTCGGAGGAGAAGCGTAAACTTGCCAATAGGCCATTTACCACACGGAGTGGCAAGGAACGGCTGAGGCCCTGGCCTATGTTCATGGCTAGTGGTTCAGCTTCACATGAGGATGGAAGCACTCAGCCTCTCGCTAGAAAAATGAAAAGACTCAAGCTGGCAAAAGCAGTAGCACCGCAAAGAACTGTGCGTTCTTCGAAATCCCAAATCCACAAGGAGAGTCCAATTGTGTCGGTTGCGATGCCTGACCTTCCCAACACTGGACGTGAAGAGCATGCGCCTTCCACCATTTGCACGCCCCCTGCAAGTGCTGGAAGGAGCACCCGCAGTCCAGTTCCTGATAGTCAGATTGAAGATGTCAGTGTTGAAGTACACCAGGATGAGGAGGATATGGGTGTTGCTGGCGCTGGGGAGGAAATTGACCAGGAGGATTCTGATGGTGAGGTGGTTTGTTTAAGTCAGGAACCCGGGGAGACACCTGTTTTCCGTGGGAGGAATATGGCCGTTGACATGCCTGGTGAAAATACCAAAAAAATCAGCTCTTCGGTGTGGAAGTATTTCAACAGAAATGCGGACAACAGGTGTCAAGCCGTGTGTTGCCTTTGTCAAGCTGTAATAAGTAGGGGTAAGGACGTTAACCACCTCGGAACATCCTCCCTTATACGTCACCTGCAGCGCATTCATAATAAGTCAGTGACAAGTTCAAAAACTTTGGGTGACAGCGGAAGCAGTCCACTGACCAGTAAATCCCTTCCTCTTGTAACCAAGCTCACGCAAACCACCCCACCAACTCCCTCAGTGTCAATTTCCTCCTTCCCCAGGAATGCCAATAGTCCTGCAGGCCATGTCACTGGCAATTCTGACGATTCCTCTCCTGCCTGGGATTCCTCCGATGCATCCTTGCGTGTAACGCCTACTGCTGCTGGCGCTGCTGTTGTTGCTGCTGGGAGTCGATGGTCATCCCAGAGGGGAAGTCGTAAGCCCACTTGTACTACTTCCAGTAAGCAATTGACTGTCCAACAGTCCTTTGCGAGGAAGATGAAATATCACAGCAGTCATCCTGTTGCAAAGCGGATAACTGAGGCCTTGACAACTATGTTGGTGTTAGACGTGCGTCCGGTATCCGCCGTTAGTTCACAGGGAACTAGACAATTTCTTGAGGTAGTGTGCCCCCGTTACCAAATACCATCTAGGTTCCACTTCTCTAGGCAGGCGATACCGAGAATGTACACGGACGTCAGAAAAAGACTCACCAGTGTCCTAAAAAATGCAGTTGTACCCAATGTCCACTTAACCACGGACATGTGGACAAGTGGAGCAGGGCAGGGTCAGGACTATATGACTGTGACAGCCCACTGGGTAGATGTATGGACTCCCGCCGCAAGAACAGCAGCAGCGGCACCAGTAGCAGCATCTCGCAAATGCCAACTCTTTCCTAGGCAGGCTACGCTTTGTATCACCGGTTTCCAGAATACGCACACAGCTGAAAACCTCTTACGGCAACTGAGGAAGATCATCGCGGAATGGCTTACCCCAATTGGACTCTCCTGTGGATTTGTGGCATCGGACAACGCCAGCAATATTGTGTGTGCATTAAATATGGGCAAATTCCAGCACGTCCCATGTTTTGCACATACCTTGAATTTGGTGGTGCAGAATTTTTAAAAAAACGACAGGGGCGTGCAAGAGATGCTGTCGGTGGCCAGAAGAATTGCGGGACACTTTCGGCGTACAGGCACCACGTACAGAAGACTGGAGCAACACCAAAAATGCCTGAACCTGCCCTGCCATCATCTGAAGCAAGAAGTGGTAACGAGGTGGAATTCAACCCTATATATGCTTCAGAGGTTGGAGGAGCAGCAAAAGGCCATTCAAGCCTATACAATTCAGCACGATATAGGAGGTGGAATGCACCTGTCTCAAGCGCAGTGGAGAATGATTTCAACGTTGTGCAAGGTTCTGCTGCCCTTTGAACTTGCCACACGTGAAGTCAGTTCAGACACTGCCAGCCTGAGTCAGGTCATTCCCCTCATCAGGCTTTTGCAGAAGAAGCTGGAGACATTGAAGGAGGAGCTAACACGGAGCGATGTGGGCATGTGGGACTTGTGGGACTTGTGAATGGAGCCCTTAATTCGCTTAACAAGGATTCACGGGTGGTCAATCTGTTGAAATCAGAGCACTACATTTTGGCCACCGTGCTCGATCCTAGATTTAAAACCTACCTTGGATCTCTCTTTCCGGCACACACAAGTCTGCTGGGGTTCAAAGACCTGCTAGTGAGAAAATTGTCAAGTCAAGCGGAACGCGACCTGTCAACATCTCCTCCTTCACATTCTCCCGCAACTGGGGGTGCGAGGAAAAGGCTCAGAATTCCGAGCCCACCCGCTGGCGGTGATGCAGGGCAGTCTGGAGCGACTGCTGATGCTGACATCTGGTCCGGACTGAAGGACCTGACAACGATTACGGACATGTCGTCTACTGTCACTGCATATGATTCTCTCCCCATTGAAAGAATGGTGGAGGATTATATGAGTGACCGCATCCAAGTAGGCACGTCACACAGTCCGTACTTATACTGGCAGGAAAAAGAGGCAATTTGGAGGCCCTTGCACAAACTGACTTTATTCTACCTAAGTTGCCCTCCCACAAGTGTGTACTCCGAAAGAGTGTTTAGTGCCGCCGCTCACCTTGTCAGCAATCGGCGTACGAGGTTACTTCCAGAAAATGTGGAGAAGATGATGTTCATTAAAATGAATTAGAATCAATTCCTCCGTGGAGACATTGACCAGCAGCAATTGCCTCCACAAAGTACACAGGGAGCTGAGATGGTGGATTCCAGTGGGGACGAATTGATAATCTGTGAGGAGGGGGATGTACACGGTGATATATCGGAGGATGATGATGAGGTGGACATCTTGCCTCTGTAGAGCCAGTTTGTGCAAGGAGAGATTAATTGCTTCTTTTTTGGTGGGGGTCCAAACCAACCCGTCATTTCAGTCACAGTCGTGTGGCAGACCCTGTCACTGAAATGATGGGTTGGTTAAAGTGTACATGTCCTGTTTATACAACATAAGGGTGGGTGGGAGGGCCCAAGGACAATTCCATCTTGCACCTCTTTTTTCTTTAATTTTTCTTTGCGTCATGTGCTGTTTGGGGAGTGTTTTTTGGAAGGGCCATCCTGCGTGACACTGCAGTGCCACTCCTAGATGGGCCAGGTGTTTGTGTCGGCCACTAGGGTCGCTTATCTTACTCACACAGCTACCTCATTGCGCCTCTTTTTTTCTTTGCGTCATGTGCTGTTTGGGGAGTGTTTTTTGGAAGGGCCATCCTGCGTGACACTGCAGTGCCACTCCTAGATGGGCCAGGTGTTTGTGTCGGCCTCTAGGGTCGCTTATCTTACTCACACAGCTACCTCATTGCGCCTCTTTTTTTCTTTGCGTCATGTGCTGTTTGGGGAGTGTTTTTTGGAAGGGCCATCCTGCGTGACACTGCAGTGCCACTCCTAGATGGGCCAGGTGTTTGTGTCGGCCACTAGGGTCGCTTATCTTACTCACACAGCTACCTCATTGCGCCTCTTTTTTTCTTTGCGTCATGTGCTGTTTGGGGAGTGTTTTTTGGAAGGGCCATCCTGCGTGACACTGCAGTGCCACTCCTAGATGGGCCAGGTGTTTGTGTCGGCCACTAGGGTCGCTTATCTTACTCACACAGCTACCTCATTGCGCCTCTTTTTTTCTTTGCGTCATGTGCTGTTTGGGGAGTGTTTTTTGGAAGGGCCATCCTGCGTGACACTGCAGTGCCACTCCTAGATGGGCCAGGTGTTTGTGTCGGCCACTAGGGTCGCTTATCTTACTCACACAGCTACCTCATTGCGCCTCTTTTTTTCTTTGCGTCATGTGCTGTTTGGGGAGTGTTTTTTGGAAGGGCCATCCTGCGTGACACTGCAGTGCCACTCCTAGATGGGCCAGGTGTTTGTGTCGGCCACTAGGGTCGCTTATCTTACTCACACAGCTACCTCATTGCGCCTCTTTTTTTCTTTGCGTCATGTGCTGTTTGGGGAGTGTTTTTTGGAAGGGCCATCCTGCGTGACACTGCAGTGCCACTCCTAGATGGGCCCGGTGTTTGTGTCGGCCACTAGGGTCGCTTATCTTACTCACACAGCTACCTCATTGCGCCTCTTTTTTTCTTTGCGTCATGTGCTGTTTGGGGAGTGTTTTTTGGAAGGGCCATCCTGCGTGACACTGCAGTGCCACTCCTAGATGGGCCAGGTGTTTGTGTCGGCCACTAGGGTCGCTTATCTTACTCACACAGCTACCTCATTGCGCCTCTTTTTTTCTTTGCGTCATGTGCTGTTTGGGGAGTGTTTTTTGGAAGGGCCATCCTGCGTGACACTGCAGTGCTACTCCTAGATGGGCCAGGTGTTTGTGTCGGCCACTAGGGTCGCTTATCTTACTCACACAGCTACCTCATTGCGCCTCTTTTTTTCTTTGCGTCATGTGCTGTTTGGGGAGTGTTTTTTGGAAGGGCCATCCTGCGTGACACTGCAGTGCCACTCCTAGATGGGCCAGGTGTTTGTGTCGGCCACTAGGGTCGCTTATCTTACTCACACAGCTACCTCATTGCGCCTCTTTTTTTCTTTGCGTCATGTGCTGTTTGGGGAGTGTTTTTGAGGTTAATAATACTTTGGGATCAAAATGACCCCCAAATTCTATGATTTAAGCTGTTTTTTCGTGTTTTTTTTAAAAAAACACCCGAATCCAAAACACACCCGAATCCGACAAAAAATTTTCGGTGAGGTTTTGCCAAAACGCGGTCGAACCCAAAACACGGCCGCGGAACCGAACCCAAAACCAAAACACAAAACCCGAAAAATTTCAAGTGCACATCTCTAATTAATATGCCGATGGTCGGAATCCCGACCGCCGGCCAGAAACCCCTCTTGGGTGGTTGTCCACGCCACCACCTGAGGGGGAAATAGAACCTTGTGCTGTCCGAAGGTCGCCACTGGGCCTGAAACGTGGTAAACACAGCAAGCCCAAGAGGGGACACGCTGCACTTATTTCGACCACAAGGATCCCATCAGTCGGGATTTCCTACTGATCCCATACTAGTACATTGCAAGTGGAAATCACACGGCACTTCAAAGGTAACTAATCATAATGACATCCGGACATGTTCTTATGTTTGCTTCAAAAACTGCAATAAGTCTAGTTTTATAATTGTCACACAAATTGACCCTGCAACTAAAGGCACTGCATGCGGAAATCATAGATTTCTTTGTGGTGGACTTTTTCACAAATTGCACAAAGCGGTGATAATCCCACATCGATCTTAAAGATGGAAACATTGGTTATCACCACATTATAAATAGAGCCCTGTGTTTGTCAGGGCAGAATCTGTCATATCTTATCTGATAGGGGTAACCAGAGCTTTGCTATTGAACCTCTGTAGAAAGACCTAAATGGACTGAATAAAATTAGCATGATGTAATTATTTACATTCTCATTGGGGGTTTTTTATGTCCTAGGTAGAGAAGTTATTATATAGTTATAAGAAATGTATGTGTACTTTGAAAAGTTCTGTATTCAACGTGTGAAGTGTCCAACAAGGGAGAATTTATACTTTACTGTAAGAAACTTCTGCAATTTTGTTTGGTCTTTTGGTTGCCTCTGGGCGTTCATGAATATGTGTAGTGTCTTATCTACAGTAGTTTGATATTGTATAAAAGATTGATATCCAAAGTAAAACAATATAACAGGCAGCAGTCTACATAAAGTTCTGATATTTTCCCTGAGAACTGCTGACTAATACTTTCCCATGGCTGAAAATTAGACTTTGTAGGTGGTGGTATTGCTGCTATTATTTAATCTTAACAATAAATAATGGCGATGCATAAATACCTATGTGTAAGAGAATGGAGGACATTTCATATGTCCATAGTGACATAAAATTCTGAGTAGTGTACTGAATGAAGCAGGAAGGACAGGTGGAGGTGTGTCCATGGTAATTGCTTGACCTATGAGATTGCTGAGGAATCAGGTGATGGGAGGGGCTTAGCCCTTATGAGGGGAGGATTGATTAAGTTCTCCCTCTTTTCCTCAGGAAAAATTGAACAGTGAAGTGCTCTGTGTTTGTGTTGTACTGAACTGTTTATAACTGTGAATTTGTTGTATTTTCTTCTCCATTTCCTTTCAATCTTTACTACTCTCTATTTTTCTCCCCCTTTTTCTTTAAATCTTTTCTTTATCTAACTATTCTTTCCTTTAACATGCCAAGGCCCAGTCGTGCTGCGGGTCCCCCTACCCGTTTTATTGAAAGCGGTGGAAGGGGTACCACTGAGTCTGTGTCAGGTGGGGGACAGGTCATTTCAGCACAGGGAAGATGGCGGGGTGTAGAAAATGTGGGTGGTAATCCCGCCGCAGGGTTCGGGCTCGACCTCCTGAGAGAGCTGTAGTGGGCGGAGCTGCGTCACGCAGAGGCCGGGTGACCAGCTAGTCTGTGTCACGCGCTGGTGGCTTACTTAGTGGTGTGAGTGCTAATCCTTTGGAAGTACAGACCAAAGGTACGATGTCTCGGAGCGTGGGTGCCATGGTGGAATCACGGAGTAGGGTGATGCAGAGAGCGGTAATGTCTTGAGGGGTTACCTCAGGGTTGCATGTTCTGGAGGTGCGCCGTGGTCGTCCCGTGGGCCTGCCGGGGAATGAGGCGGTCGTTGCAGTACCGGACTTTCCAGAGGTGAGCAATCTGGAAGGGGCACAAGTGAACAATTGATGGTGCAAGGATTGGTAGCACCTAATAGAGGCGGTAACATGGAGAGGGCTAGTTTAAGGGGTGCCTATGAAATCACAGAGGGAGTTGGTCAGCGAGCGGGTATTTCAGGCTTTGAAAATGCTGGTGTGCAGCAGGAAATTGAGCCTGTTAACTTGAGTATGAGGGGCAGAAGTGTGGTGTCTGAGGTAAATCAAAGCAGGCGCATGGTTCCTAGGTGTTCATATGCAGACGCTGTGCGTTTAGGTCATAAAGGTATTGGCTGGAATTCTTCTGAGATGGCGTCTATATGCACTTCAGTAATATCAGCACTGGTCCCTGTTTTTACTGCGGGTCATGCTGTGGGGAGAGTCTTGAGGGGGCAGAATCCCTCCATGATGAATGAGTCTAGTGTAAGTGAACAAGCGGCCGCGGGTTCACGTGCTAGGGCATGCAGGAAAAATGGGGGTAATGAGATACTTGATGAGTGTCTAGTGGATGTTTCCCCTTGCATTTCTCATGCAGAATCTTTGATTGTCCAGGAACTACAGGAGGATTTCGGGGTGGCTGTGGTCGAATCCGCTCTGGACGATGGCGGTACATTTTATGGTGAGTCTGATTTTGACCTTGAAGCGTGTCAGGAGGGTGCAGTAGCCAGCTTGGTCAATAAGTCAGTGGTTAAGGAGAAAACATGCAAGCAAAAAGCTGCAGATAAGCGAAAGTGTAGGGGCAGGCGCAGGAAGGAGAGTGGTTCATCCACATCTTCCTCTGAGTCCTCAGATTCAGTAGATAGTGATTGCAATGGTTGCAAGAGAAAACACAAAAGAAGGCGCAGACACAGCAGTTCTAGTATGTCCTTGGAGGAGGGTCCTGAGGATCCTCTGCAATGTGCTAATACGGCTGTCTTAAGAGGAGTACGGCCCAGAATTAGGGATCGTATACGAGAGGGCAGATATGTTAACATGGTTGCGTTAACCAGCAAAGCAAAGAAGGCATTAGCTGCGGCCATAAAGAAATCGGGTATAGGCTAAGAGGCGTATAAATCATATTCTAACTGGCAAAAAGGCATGCTGGTCTTTGCGGCCTGTTATTTAGAGACGAGAACTCAAGAGCATTTGAACATAATCAAATATATGTTTCTCTGACGTCCTAGTGGATGCTGGGAACTCCGTAAGGACCATGGGGAATAGACGGCTCCGCAGGAGACTGGGCACATCTAAAGAAAGATTTAGGACTATCTGGTGTGCACTGGCTCCTCCCCCTATGACCCTCCTCCAAGCCTCAGTTAGATTTCTGTGCCCGGCCGAGCTGGATGCACACTAGGGGCTCTCCTGAGCTCCTAGAAAGAAAGTATAGTTTAGGTTTTTTATTTTACAGTGAGACCTGCTGGCAACAGGCTCACTGCACCGAGGGACTAAGGGGAGAAGAAGCGAACCTACCTAAGTGGTGGTAGCTTGGGCTTCTTAGGCTACTGGACACCATTAGCTCCAGAGGGATCGAACACAGGACCCGACCTCGTCGTCCGTTCCCGGAGCCGCGCCGCCGTCCCCCTTACAGAGCCAGAAGCAAGAAGGTCCGGAAAATCGGCGGCTGAAGACTTCTGTCTTCTCCAAGGTAGCGCACAGCACTGCAGCTGTGCGCCATTGCTCCTCATGCACACCACACACTGCGGTCACTGATGGGTGCAGGGCGCTGGGGGGGGGGCGCCCTGAGCAGCAATAAATAGCACTTTGGCTGGCAAACTGACACCATATATAGCCCCAGGGGCTATATAGGTGTATATTAACCCCTGCCAGAATTATTAAAATAGCGGGAGAAAGCCCGCCGAAAAAGGGCCATCTCCCTCAGCACACTGGCGCCATTTTCCTTCACAGCTCAGCTGGAAGGATCGCTCCCTGGCTCTCCCCTGCAGTCCTGCACTACAGAAAGGGTTAAAAAGAGAGGGGGGCACAAAAATTAGGCGCAGTATATTATAATAATGCAGCTATAAGGGAAAACACTCTCTATAGGTGATATCCCTGTGATATATAGCGCTCTGGTGTGTGCTGGCATACTCTCCCTCTGTCTCCCCAAAGGGCTTTGTGGGGTCCTGTCCTCTGTCAGAGCATTCCCTGTGTGTGTGCTGTGTGTCGGTACTGCTGTGTCGACATGTATGATGAGGAAAATGATGTGGAGGCGGAGCAAATGCCTGTGAATGTGATGTCACCCCCTGCGGGTCGACACCTGTGTGGATGGACTTATGGAAGGTGTCAACTCCTTACACAAAAGCTTTGACGACATAGGACAGCCGGCTACTCAGCTTGTGCCTGTTCCAGCGTCTCAAATGTCATCAGGGGCTTTAAAACGCCCGCTACAGATGTCGAC
Organism: Pseudophryne corroboree; assembly: GCF_028390025.1. Taxonomy (NCBI): domain Eukaryota; kingdom Metazoa; phylum Chordata; class Amphibia; order Anura; family Myobatrachidae; genus Pseudophryne; species Pseudophryne corroboree. Next base: position 938,679,368 of record NC_086445.1, on the reverse strand, counting down.
ACGGATACCGACTCCAGTGTCGACGACGATGAGACTAGTGTACCCTCCAATAGGTCCACCCGTTACATGATTGAGGCAATGAAAAATTTATTACACATTTCTGATAATACCCCAGGTACCACAAAAAAGGGTATTATGTTTGGTGAGAAAAAACTACCTGTAGTTTTTCCTGCATCTGAGAAATTAATATGAGGTGTGTGAGCAAGCGTGGTCTTCCCCCGATAAGAAATTGATAATTTCTAAGCAGCGTACCCTTTTCCGCCAGAGGATAGGTCACGTTGGGAAATACCCCCTAGGGTAGATAAAGCGCTGACACGCTTATTTAAAAAAGGTGGCACTACCGTCTCCGGATACGGCCGCCCTAAAGGAACCTGCTGATAGAAAGCAGGAAACTACCCTTAAAGCTATATACACACACACGGGCATTATATTGAGACCAGCTATTGCCTCGGCATGGAGGTGCAGTGCGGCTGCTGCGTGGTCAGATTCCCTGTCGAAACTATGGATAGGGACAATATTTTGCTGACAATAGAGCATATAAAAGACACTGTCTTATACATGCGTGATGCAAAGAGGGATATTTGCCGGCTGGCATCACAAATAAGCGCTATGTAAAAGCGATGCCGATTCAAAACGGCACAGGGAAGTTTTGCCCTATAAGGGGGTGGAACTGTTTGGGGATGGTCTTTCAGACCTCGTTTCCACAGCTACTGCTGGGAAATCAAACTGGTTGCCACAAGCTACCCCACAGCAAAAGAAAGCACTGTATTATCAGGTACAGTCCTTTCGGCCCCAGAAAAGCAAGAGGGCTGGAGGCTCATCTTTTCTGCCAAGAGGAAAAGGTAGAGGGAAAAAGCTGCATGCAGCACACAGCTAGTTCCCAAGAGCAGAAGTCCTCCCCTGCGTCCGGTAAGTCCACAGCATGACGCTGGGACTGCTCAGGCGGACCCGGGTACGGTGGGGGCCCGTCTCAAAAATTTCAGCGCACAGTGGGTTCTCTCACAGGCGGATCCCGGGGTTCTTCAAACAGTATCTCAGGGGTACAGGCTGGAATTTGAGACGTCTCCCCCCCGCCGTTTCCTAAAATCTGCCTTACCGGCAACTCCCTCTGCCAGGGAGGCAGTGTGGTGGTTATCTAAAAACTGTATTCACTGCAAGTGATTGTCAAGGTACCCCTCCTTCAACAAGGAAAGGGTTACTATTCCACAATGTTTGTGGTACCGAAACCGGAAGGTTCGGTGAGACCAATATTAAATATAAAATCCTTGAACACATATATCAAAAGATTCAAGTTCAAGATGGAATCGCTCAGGGCGGTTATTGCGAACCTGGACGAGGGGGATTACAGGGTCTCTCTGGACATCAAGGATGCTTACCTGCATGTCCCCATTTACCCTCCTCACCAGGAGTACCTCAGGTTGTGGTACAGGACTGTCACTATCAGTTCCAGACGCTGCCGTTTGGGTTATCCACGGCACCGAGGGTCTTTACCAAGGTAATGACCGACATGATGATACTCCTTCGCAAGAAGGGAGTTTTTAATTATCCCGTACTTGGACGATCTCCTGATAAAGGCGAGGTCCAAGGAGCAGTTGGTAGTGGGGGTAGCACTTTCTTGGGAAGTGCTGCAACAGCACGGCTGGATTCTCAATATTCCAAAGTCACAGCTGGTCCCGACGACACGTCTTCTGTTCCTGGGAATGATTCTGGACACAGACCAGAAAAAAGTGTTTCTTCCAGTGGAAAAAGCCGAGGAGTTGTCATCTCTAGTCAGAGACCTCCTAAAACCGGGCAAGGTGTCGGTACATCAATGCACACGAGTCCTGGGAAAAATGGTAGCTTCGTACGAAGCAATTCCATTCGGAAGGTTCCACGCAAGGACTTTCCAGTGGGACCTGTTGGACAAATGGTCCGGGTCCCATCTCCAGATGCAACAGCGGATAACCCTGTCGGCAGGGACCAGGGTGTCGCTGCTGTGGTGGCTGCAGAGGGCTCATCTACTAGAGGGCCGCAGATTCGGAATACAGGACTGGGTCCTGGTGACCACGGATGCCAGCTTTCGGGGCTGGGGTGCAGTCACACAGGGAAGAAATTTCCAAGGACTGTGGTCAAATCAGGAGATTTCGCTTCACATAAATATTCTGGAGCTAAGGGCCATTTACAATGCCCTAAGCCAAGCAAGGCCCCTGCTTCAGAATCAGCCGATACTGATCCAATCAGACAACATCACGGCGGTCGCCCATGTTAACAGACAGGGCGGCACAAGAAGCAGGAGGGAAATGGCAGAAGCCACAAGGATTCTCCGATGGGCGGAAAATCATGTGTTAGCACTGACAGCAGTGTTCATTCCGGGAGTGGACAACTGGGAAGCAGACTTCCTCAGCAGGCACGACCTCCACCCGGGAGAATGGGGACTTCATCCAGAAGTCTTCCAAATGCTGGTAAACCGTTGGGAAAGACCACAGGTGGACATGATGGCGTCCCGCCTCAACATAAAGCTAAAAAGATATTGCGCCAGGTCAAGGGACCCTCAGGCGATCGCTGTGGACGCTCTAGTAACACCGTGGGTGTACCAGTCGGTTTATGTGTTTCCTCCTCTGCCTCTCATTCCCAAGGTACTGAGAATATTACGAAGGCGAGGAGTGAAAACTATACTCGTGATTCCGGATTGGCCAAGAAGAGCTTGGTACCCGGAACTTCAAGAGATGCTTTCAGAGGACCCTTGGCCTCTGCAGCTCAGACAAGACCTGCTGCAGCAGGGGCCCTGTCTGTTCCAAGACTTACCGCGGCTACGTTTGACGGCATGGCGGTTGAACACCGGATCCTGAAGGAAAAGGGCATTCCGGAGGAAGTCATCCCTACCCTGATCAAAGCCAGGCAGGATGTCACCGCAAAACATTATCACCGCATTTGGCGGAAATATGTTGCTTGGTGTGAGGCCAGGAAGGCCCCAACGGAGGAATTTCGACTGGGTCGATTCCTACATTTCCTGCAAGCAGGGGTGACGTTGGGCCTCAAATTGGGGTCCATTAAGGTCCAGATTTCGGCCCTGTCAATTTTCTTCCAGAAAGAACTGGCTTCACTGCCTGAAGTTCAGACTTTTGTCAAAGGAGTTCTGCATATTCAGCCTCCTTTTGTGCCCCCAGTGGCACCTTGGGATCTCAATGTGGTTTTGGAGTTCCTGAAATCACATTGGTTTGAACCACTTAAGACTGTGGATTTGAAATATCTCACGTGGAAAGTGGTCATGCTGTTGGCCCTGGCTTCGGCCAGGCGTGTGTCAGAATTGGCGGCTTTGTCCTATAAAAGCCCTTATCTGATTTTCCATATGGATAGGGCAGAGTTGAGGACTCGTCCTCAGTTTCTCCCGAAGGTGGTATCAGCGTTTCACTTGAACCAGCCTATTGTGGTGCCTGCGGCTACTAGGGACTTGGAGGATTCCAAGTTACTGGACGTAGTCAGGGCCCTGAAAATTTATGCTTCCAGGATGGCTGGAGTCAGGAAAACTGACTCGCTGTTTATCCTGTATGCACCCAACAAACTGGGTGCTCCTGCTTCTAAGCAGACTATCGCGCGCTGGATTTGTAGCACTATTCAGCTGGCGCATTCTGCGGTGGGACTACCGCAGCCTAAATCTGTAAAAGCCCATTCCACAAGGAAGGTGGGCTCATCTTGGGCGGCTGCCCGAGGGGTCTCGGCTTTACAACTTTGCCGAGCTGCTACTTGGTCAGGGGCAAACACGTTTGCAAAATTCTATAAATTTGATACCCTGGCTGAGGAGGACCTGGAGTTCTCTCATTCGGTGCTGCAGAGTCATCCGCACTCTCCCGCCCGTTTGGGAGCTTTGGTATAATCCCCATGGTCCTTACGGAGTTCCCAGCATCCACTAGGACGTCAGAGAAAATAAGAATTTACTCACCGGTAATTCTATTTCTCGTAGTCCGTAGTGGATGCTGGGCGCCCATCCCAAGTGCGGATTGTCTGCAATACTTGTAAATAGTTATTGTTACACAAATCGGGTTGTTATTGCGAGCCATCTGTTCAGAGGCTCCTTTTGTTATCATACTGTTAACAAACCGGGGTTCCTATCACGAGTTATACGGTGTGATTGGTGTGGCTGGTATGAGTCTTACCCGGGATTCAAAATCCTTCCTTATTGTGTCAGCTCTTCTGGGCACAGTGTCCTAACTGAGGCTTGGAGGAGGGTCATAGGGGGAGGAGCCAGTGCACACCAGATAGTCCTAAATCTTTCTTTAGATGTGCCCAGTCTCCTGCGGAGCCGTCTATTCCCCATGGTCCTTACGGAGTTCCCAGCGATTAGTGAGGAGTGTGGTAGTAACAGTAATAGATGGACAGCAGGGAAGAACAGCCAAGGTAGGTGCTATGCTTTTAATAATGGTCAAGGTGTCATTTTTGGCATGTTTGTATCCGCTGTGGGGGGTTACATCCCATTAGAGACTGCTCGCAGCCCTCAGGTGGTAGAGGAGGTTTTAACAGACAGCAGAACCGCACTCCCACGGTTGCCAATACTAAGTAGGGCCCCTACTCCTGTGAGATTGGATAAATTGTCTTATTGGTTAGAATATAACCCAAACAGAGAAGATGCTGATTTGTTGGGTTTTTTCAGAGGTTTCCCTTTGCCTATTAAGGGCCAAGTTGGTTCTGGTTTGGTTCGTAATTTGCGCTCGGCTGAGCAGTTTCCGGAAATTTTGAAATAAAAAGTTGATAAAGAGGTTGCTTTGGGAAGAATCATAGGGCCTTTTAGTTCTCCGCCAGTTCCAGATTTAATTTTGTCCCCAGTGGGTGTTGTTCCTAAAAAGACCCCGAGAAAGTTTAGATTAATTCAGCATTTATCCTGTCCAAAGGGGTCTTCAGTTAATGATGCCATTCCTGAGTTTTTGACCATGGTAGTTTATCAATCTTTTGAAGATGCGTTGGCAAAGATTAGGTCATTTGGTAGAGGAGCATTGATGAGTAAAATTGACATAGAGTCGGCTTTTCGTCTTTTGCCCATTGATCCGGAATTTTTTCGTTATTTGGGTTTTCGCCTGGATGATGGTTTCTATGTTGATAGATGTCTTCCTATGGGTTGTTCAATATCTTGTTAGTATTTTGAAAAGTTTAGTAGCTTTTTGCATTGGTGCATTTCAGAATATTCAGGCCAGTGTGGAATTGTTCATTATTTAGATGATTTTTTGTTCATGGGCCCCGCTGAGTCCGATATTTGTGGTAATATTTTATCGAATGCATTGTCATTGTTTACTGATTTTGGGGTTCCAGTAGCTGAGGAAAAGACGGTGGGCCCTATATCGGTGTTGACCTTCTTTGATTGAAATTGATACGATTGAGGGTTGCTGCCATTTGCCTATGGAAAAAGTAGCTAAGCTGAGGGAGGATATAATGTTGGCATTGGCTAATGGCAAGGTGACGTTGAAACAGGCTCAATCATTGTTGGGGCCGCTTAATTTCGCTTGCAGGGTTATCCCAATGGGTAAGGGCTTTAGCAGGAAGTTGGAAGAGCGACAGCGGGTGTTAAGAGGCCTGGTCATTTTATACGATTATCTAAAGAAATTTGTAGGGATTTGCATATTTGGGAAGAGGTTTTGTTGGATTTTAATTTTTTGAGTTGCAATTATTCAGTGTTGCGTCTGGTTCTTTGCATTTTGGAGCATATCTGGAAGGCAGGTGGTGTGTTTCCCCCTGGCCCAAAGCATGGTTTGGTGAAGGCCTTACAGGGAATCTGTTGTTGTTAGAGTTATTCCCAATCATGGTTGCGCTGGAGTTATGGCACGAGGTATTGGCCAATATTTCAGTCGTTTTTTGGTGCGATAATTTGGGGGTAGTTCAGGCGGTTAACAGTCAAAAATCTGATGGTCTACCGGTTTTGCGTTTGTTCGGTCAGATTGTCCTGCGTTGCCTACAATGGAATATAAATTTTGCGCTAAGCATGTTCCAGTCATTGAAAATGGCATGGCAGATGCTCTATCACGTTTTGAGTGTCACAGGTTCAGCGCTGGATGCAAATGTATCTGGTGACCCTTGCCCGTCTTATGCCTGGTAGGTGATACGCCCGGATTGGAGGGCTTAGCGCTAAGGTCCTGGGCTCCTTCCACTCTTTGGGGGTACAGAACAGCAATGAGAGAGTGGTAGAGATATGTCCACACATGCGTTGAGACCAAGGTAAGAATGATTATACCATGTTATTGGATTATGTTTGGAAATGTTTTAGCGAAGGCAAGTCAAGAGGATTTGTATCACGCTTACTGTCTGCTCTATCTTATTTCTTGAGACTTGAAGGCCGGCATGATTTCACTAAATCTTTCTTTTTAGTGAGAGTACTGAAAGGGTGGGCGTGAGCGATGCCCCCTGTACAGGACGCACGAAGACCAATAACCATTTCAATGTTGCGGCGCATGGCAGTCGTTTTGCAGGAGGTCTGTGCGTCTGATTATAAAGCACTTTTATTTAGATTGTGTTTCGTGATAGCCTTCTTCGGGGCTTTTAGAGTCAGTGAATTGGTGGCTGCATCAAAAACAGCGATGTCACCTATGCTTCATGAGTATGTGTCAATGGAAGAAGGATGCTTATGGTGCAAAGTGCAGCATTCCAAAACCGATTAATTAGGCAAAGTGTGTTGGGTGGCCTTGAGGTGTGTTGAGGATACTGAGATTTGCCCAGTGTCACTGGGAAAGGAATATTTGAGAGCAAGTACTGATATTCCAGGTCCATGGTTGCAGCATATGGATGGTATGCTGGTTACTCAATTCCAATTTAGATGGGTGATGGAACATTGTATTTTCACGATGGGTTTACCAGTATCGAAATACGGTACCCATTCATTCCGTATAGGTGCGGCGACAACAGCGGCTGCTGAGGGCCGTTCGAGCGGGTAAATTAGAGCTCTTGGTAGGTTGAAGTCTGATGTATTTCGGAAATATATCAGGTTTTGACCTGGGGTAACTAAATCAGACTTGAGATTTCAGCCACTCACCATATTTGGGGGTCTTGAGGAATTTTTTATCCTGTCAGGTGCCTCAAGCCATGGGGTTCACACCCGCTTGACAGGTGTGTTTTTCGCCTCTCGTCAAGTCTGATTCTTCATATTCCCTCCCCCCACCACCCTACCTTTCAAATTTGTAATCTTAGAGTCCAAATTTAAAATAGCTTAATAATTAAAAAATAAAATTTTAGAACGGTCATAATGGGAATAGTTGTTTTTTTTTATTCTTGGAAGTAAGGTTGCTTTTAGGTTATTTATTTGAATTCTGGTAGTATGAAGGTTGTGTGAATATTGTTTTTATATTTTCAGTTTGGCGTTTGGATAAGTGTCCGATATGGATTGTGGGCACTCGTATCTCTTTCACGGCGAAAGGTCTGGGTTGGAGTGCCTTCAGTCCCCTGAAGCGGAGCTGATCAGGTGGATCGGTGTGAGGGGCCTACGTTGGGAGCAAGTCATGCCCCTATTTTGGCAGCAGATGCAGAGGTCAGGATGCCCATTGAGAGTGGTGTTCCATGCCGGGGGAAACAATTTGACCAAAAGGCCGGGTCTTCACCTTCGGAAAACCATGGTTAAGGACCTAGTGTGTGATGGTCTGACATCATTCCACAGTTGGTGTGGAGAGGTGCGGAGAGACCGGCTGCCATAGAGTTGGTCCGGCACCGGATCAATTCTGTGGTAGGCCGGGCTGTGACTGAGAACGGGGGGGTTTGTGGTCCCGTATCCCTCCATTTCGGTTTCTACCCCTCAGGTTTACATGGCCGATGGTGTCCATTTGATTTGAGGGGTATGGAAATCTTTCTGGAGGACCTGTTGTCCTCAGTCTATAATTGGGAATTTTATTAGGTAGAAGGATTTTTAAGAGAAGGAGTAAGTGGAGTTTTTTAAGGTTTGAGGTATGGTGACAGGGTTTTGTTGAAACTGTGGCGGGTTGTGACGGCCTGAAATTGTGGTTGTAGTTGAAAAAGGGTTTATTGGTGCTCAGGAGATGAGAAGGTGGTGGAGTTTGATACATTACGGGGCCGGAGTACCATCGGACCAGGTGGGCTTCGGTGTCCGGTGGAGTGGGTTGACACCTGAGCACCTTTTGGTTTGGAGTTGGGGAATACCTTAAATGGAGAGTTGGCCACGGTATCCCCGGTAAAGATGAATCAACATAAGGGGTGGCAAATGGCCCCTTATGACCCCTTGTTATGCGATGGAGGCTGGGCTGAAATTGGGCCCTTGCCTCTTCTTGTAGATGTTATTTGGGTCAGCCACAATAAAAAGAGTTAAAATTTAATTTACACTCCCCAGCGGCTGCGATTGTCTGCAGCCGCTGGGGGTGGGGCATCCTGCAGTGCTGACAGATCAGCAATGATCAGCAGCATGGCAGACACAGGGGGAGGGTGCAGGGAGGCAGAGGGACTAACACAGTTTCTCTGACTGGTCTCATCCTGTGCCACCAGGTCAGATAAAGGACTTGCTGGTATGGTCGCATCTGATGTGACCATGCCAGGCAAGTGGTTAATCATTAAATACCCTAATCCTAATATAAGAAACCTCCCCTATTTTCTACTTCTATAAAATAACACACATACTCAGGTATGTACCCCATGGCCAGTCCTCCTCTGCCTCTGAAATCTGTCATCACATCTCCCACGCAGTGGGAAACAAGTGAGGAGAGGGGACACACCTTCTACAACTATTACTGTATATATAGCCCAGCATCTCATGACTGCCCCTGTTTCCTACCCCCACCTCTTTTGTCACTAATACCTATACAGCATTCATGGACTTGACCTGATAGCTCTTTGTTCAGTCGCACTGTCTTTTATTACATTTCAGGATGCTGATGTGCCCAAGATTCGAACCCGTTGCCTATGACATTGTAGTTGGACATTCTATTCATTGAGCTATCTGCCCTTGCATAGAAAATTAGAGAATTCCAAACTGGGGAGTTTTAACTATTTGTAGCTAACCTTGTACTTTGTGAAGGGGTGATTATCGTTGCGGCTGGCAGATCTTTGTAGTGTGTGGGTGTAAGGCAGGGGTGGGGAACCTCAGGCCCGAGGGCCGTATAAGGCCCGCAGAGCCACTTGATCCGTCCCGGCCAGGCTCACCTAGCCTGGCGCCCGCTGAGATTTTGTTACTTGTGAGCACCTGGCTTCTTATTCTCAGTAGCAACCGGAGGCAGGAGCTCTATTCTGAGCTCTGGCTTCCGGCTCTGGCAGTGTGCGTGTGCTGCTGTGCGGTGTTATGGGAGAGATGTCATGACTTCTCTCCCATAGTTCTGAGGAGCAGCGGCCAGGCGGGGGGCAACGGTCCGGAAGCAGGAGCGGGGCTGGTGAGTATTGTGTTTTTTTTTTTTCTTTTAATGTGTGTGGGTAAGCGTCGCTACTAAGGGGCATATCTAATGGGGCATAACAACTGACTGGTGGCATATCTAATGAGGCATAACAAGTGACGGGGCATATCTAATGGGGCATAACAACTGACTGGTGGCATAGCTAATGCGGCATAACAAGTGACGGGGCATATCTAATGGGGCATAACAAGTGACTGGGGGCATACTTACTGGGGGCATATTTACTGGGGCATAACAACTGACTGAGGGTATATCTACTGGGGGCATAACTACTGACTGGGGGCATATCTACTGGGGAATTACTACTGGGGGCATATCTATTGGGGGCAGGCTCATTTTTAAGTTGATAATTTTTGTATGGCCCCCCCGAAGGATTGTATAAATATCCAAATGGCCCTTGGTAGAAAAAAGGTTCCCCACCCCTGGTGTAAGGGATTGGATGTGTGGCTGCACACTGCATGTATCTGCTTAATTATGGCGCTGATTATTTTTTTACAGGGTACAGGTAGCTTTATATACTGTAGTTACAAATCTCATAGATTTTATGTGGGATCAAGTGGTTTGGTGGGTGGAGCGTTTGGCTGGGATGCATCAGGTTGTGGGTTTGAGTCCTGGGTGTGCCAGTACAGTATATTGAAATGTGTTATTTAGTGAGGGGTATTGTGGCTGAATGGCGTTAAGCACTCGATTTGAGTGCATGAATGTGGTGTAAAGAGGATTTGTGGGCTTTCCCTGGGATTAAGTTTCTCATGCCTCTTCCCAGCGAGTCATGCACCTTATGTCCCTGTTGAAAAAATGAGGGGTGGGGATTCCCTTTCTGGCACAGGTCACCAAAATGTCTAGTTACAGCTCTGAGTTACAGGCTGGGTTTCAAAAATGACAGGAGCTGACTGGGTGGTGCGTAATCACCTTCCACTTTATCACTTCTCCTGGCTTAATACATCTTCCCCTTTATCTTACTCCACTATATCACTCTCCAAGGCTAAGTACATCTCCCCTTTAGAGAGTTATACAAGTAGAGACAGCCTGTATCTGTATACCGTTATCTGAGCAATAATACTGTACGTATTATATATACAGGTAACATTGACATGTTCATAGCTCAAAGAGATAGGAACCTAATAAAACAATTCCTGGTCTCATTGCTGATAGTGGAGGTATGGGGATCGGATGATGTGCCAAGAGCGTTATAACCCTATCTGTATAATATACAAAGTATTGTATTAAGGGGATGAAAAGCATAAAGCAAGAATTGACTGTCATGATTTGGTGATGCATGTGGCAACTGCTTTATCCCTCACCCTGTCACAAAGTAGCGTGTCAGAGCTTTGGTCCTTACCTCCCTTTTCTTCGGGCAACATACTGTAGCTCTGTGTATATATATATATATATATATATATATATATATATAGAGAGAGAGAGAGATACTGGCGGCACTCCACGGGTTTTCAAAAAAGAGACAGCTACACAAGCTTTAAATGTCAACGTTTCAGGTGCTGTTTAATCACACCTTTCGTCAGGATACATACAAATCAAATAAACATACCTTATATAGATCCCAGTGCTCACACACCCCTCACCAACACCGCCTACTTCCGGTCGCAGGTGCCGTCACAGTGTGAAACCGTCCACACCTGCCCGGAAAATTGGTTAACCTGGCAACCATAAACAATTCAGGTCACTTCCGTGCTCAAAGATTGCCACCCCCGAAACGCCTACCGGAGGCGCGTCAATACGCGTCCACCTACGGGAAGGCCGTCGCCAGGGCAACCATGCACCAATCGAGAAACACCACTCCGTGGTCTATGTCCTTCAACCCGCCCACCGGAAGCACGTCAACGCGTGTCCGCCAATGGGCTGGCGGGACAGACGGGACCCGTCACCAAGGTAACCAGTAAACAATAACAGAAAAGACACCGCACAGTGCACAAACCCTGCTAATGTATCACAACATAATCATTAAAGGGATGTAGAACTGATTAGTATGCAGTATAACTGGTAATTAATAGACGGAGAACTGTGAGCATCTTATATCTGAAGCTAAATCAATCTAATACAGCAGCTCAATATGGACCTCATTTAGTCAAAACTGATTGGTGCTTGTTTAGATGGGGCACATCAATGACTAGACAAACACCAATACAGGCATCTAAAAATGAATAGAGATGTTATAAAACATCCTAGGTGATACAGATTATTCACAAAGACCAAAGGCCAAACAGTGTTATAATCATAAATCTTCCATGCCCATAACAGATAAATTGTAGGGTTATTCAAAGGAATGCTAGGATAAAATACAGCAATTAGCCCAATTAACTCACCAAGACCTCTGTGTCAATCTAAATTACAATTATCAAAGTTAATACTGACAACACAGATCCTAAAGAATCATCTAGAAATAGCAGATATTTATAAGAAGCACAGGAGGGACAAGTTCTCATTAAGGCCCCTTGGAGAGACAGTGTTGAGATCGTATATCCACCGTGCCTCCAACTGCAGTAGTCTCTTATTCCGATCCCCTCCTCTTGACATCGGGGGAACATGGTCGACCAACTTATATCGCAAGGTAGCCATACTATGGCCTACCTCCTTGAAATGACGTGCTACTGGCTGATCGGTAGTTTTACCCTCAAGGGCCAATCTAATAGCAGATCTATGCTGTGCAGCCCGCTCCCGGAAAGTACATACAGTTTTGCCGATATAGGCTAGACCGCAGGGACATTTAATAATGTAGATTACAAATTTTGAGGTACACGTCAACACATGCTTAATTGGAATTTTTTTGCCGGATTGGGGGTGAAGCACTGTAGATCCTGTTTCCAAGAACCTGCATGTCGTGCACCCCGTACATTTGTAGGAACCCGGTGGTTTACTTAAAAAGTGTGATCTAAGCTCCCTCTGTGGAGAGGCTATATCAGAATGGACCAACCAGTCCTTCAAATTTCGTCCTCGACGGTGACATTTCAATAAATCACTATTATGAAGTGCTGGAATAGATTTGTCAGAACTTATAATGGGCCAAAATGTATTTGCACTTCTCCTGATGGTCGGACTGGCCGTCGTGTAAGTAGTCACCAAGGGTACTATCTTCCGTACTGATTTCGTTTTCCTGAGTAGGCACTGTTCACGTGACAACGCCAAAGCTTTATTTTTGGCTTTAATCAATTCATGTCTTCTGTATCCTCGTTGGAGGAATTTTTCCATCATGCCATTTATTTCTCTCTCTGCATCCATGCTGTTGCTTGATATCCGCTTTGCTCTTAAAAATTGTGAGTAAGGGAGACCTTTTTTCATTGCTTCTGGATGGAAGCTTCTTGCGTGGAGTAATGTGTTTTTATCCGTGGGTTTGTGGTATATTGATGTCGACAGCTCCGATCCGGTTCTTGTAATTTGGACATCCAAATAATGGATTGTGTCAGTACTAACATCATAGGTAAATTTGATGTTCTCATCCATTTGATTGATGAGGGTCATATGTGCCACAAAGTCCTTTTGTTTGCCAGACCAGATAATGATGAGGTCATCAATATAACGTAAAAACAAAATGATGTTTTTGGCAAAAGGAAAATTTTCCAAAAAGAGTTTCTTTTCAATAGATAGCATGTATGCGTTTGCGAACGCTGGGGCCACGTTGCTCCCCATTGCGCACCCCAAGCGCTGCAAATAAAACAGCCCATCAAATAAGAAAAAATTTCGAGTAATCAGTTCTACATCCCTTTAATGATTATGTTGTGATACATTAGCAGGGTTTGTGCACTGTGCGGTGTCTTTTCTGTTATTGTTTACTGGTTACCTTGGTGACGGGTCCCGTCTGTCCCGCCAGCCCATTGGCGGACACGCGTTGACGTGCTTCCGGTGGGCGGGTTGAAGGACATAGACCACGGAGTGGTGTTTCTCGATTGGTGCATGGTTGCCCTGGCGACGGCCTTCCCGTAGGTGGACGCGTATTGACGCGCCTCCGGTAGGCGTTTCGGGGGTGGCAATCTTTGAGCACGGAAGTGACCTGAATTGTTTATGGTTGCCAGGTTAACCAATTTTCCGGGCAGGTGTGGACGGTTTCACACTGTGACGGCACCTGCGACCGGAAGTAGGCGGTGTTGGTGAGGGGTGTGTGAGCACTGGGATCTATATAAGGTATGTTTATTTGATTTGTATGTATCCTGACGAAAGGTGTGATTAAACAGCACCTGAAACGTTGACATTTAAAGCTTGTGTAGCTGTCTCTTTTTTGAAAACCCGTGGAGTGCCGCCAGTATCTCTCTCTCTGTGTTTGCTCCGTTTGGACCGTGGAGGGCACCCAGGTATTTAAAACTTTTGTTTGGAGTGCCGGTCATATTGGAACTATATATATATATATATAGAGATACAACTCAGCCGGCACTCAGATTCAATAGACAACACGCCCCGGTGCCATAATCATGAAAACATGCACAGCTCTAATGGTGGACAATAAGGCACTCCAGAGGCTTGATATAAACAGTAGAATGTATTGACAAAAACCGACGTTTCGGAGCAGAGCCCCTTCCTCAAGGCATACCAATATTGGTATGCCTTGAGGAAGGGGCTCTGCTCCGAAACGTCAGTTTTTGTCAATACATTCTACTGTTTATATCAAGCCTCTGGAGTGCCTTATTGTCCACCATTGGAGCTGTATATATATATATATATATATATATATATAGCACTGTCTCCACGTACGGCACTCCTGGGCATAAAGTAATCAGTTCTATTCAGGCAAATAGGGTAACGTTTCAGTGCCCCCTTTATTACATCGGCACTTTCATCAGACCATACATATAAATATGTGTGTGTGTGTGTGTGTGTGTGTGTATATTTGCGTATATATATATATATATATATATATAAAACAAAAACCCTTAATTGTGTCACTTAGCTCTAAATGAATAAAAAGGGAGCCCATTGTCAGACTTCCTTCTAATTGGTCAGAGTTGCCAGCCAATCAGATACTTGGAATATGGTTTAATTTGGATTCCATGCATCTGACCTGCAGCAGAAATAAGCCTTATTATTTTTGAACAAGAAAAACAAAATCTCTGCCATGTACTCTGTAACGTTTTTAATGAGATTTATTCTCATTTTATTTTTCTGTAATACACACACACACACACACACACACACACACACACACACACACACACACACACACACACAAATACCATGCAATTCTGCATGTTGTACTTAATTTGATTCATGTTTACATATATTAAGAAAAGTAGGGGCTGCCATTGTTGTTTACTAGGCTGAGAAAAAATAACTATGTACTGAAAATCTGCCTGTTAAACAAAAAAAAAGAAACCTTCAGGGCATATTTTCCTTCCGAATAACGAACACCATTATGCAACCCTACTTATTGCATTCTAAATATCTTACATAACGTACTCGTTCCAATTTGCATAAATTCTATATAACCTACAATGCAAATACACTTAACGTAGGAAGGTGAACTTGGAAAGCAAACTATTTTGTCTTCACTATTCCTGAGTTTCGGCTGCTAACGGTGGAATAAATTATGCAAAGTAAGTATCATACCTTACATTAGACATCTAAAGAAGTCAAGGGCTGCTCTTGAAATGCATGCATTTAAAAGGCTGTTACTTCAAAGACAGTATGATCAAAGTCTACAAAAATTCTCAAAGGACACCCAAATATATGCAGACAGGGACTTTTTCTACCGCTAACAATGAATGTTTAGTTATTTGCTATGTGGTTGTTATATAATACTTTATTATGTATGTGAAATGTCTTAATTTAACTGCAGTATGACAGTTTGGCTGGTATTATGAATGTTACATATTTCAAAGTCCATATTGCACGTTTTTTGGGGGTAACAAAAAAAAAAAAACAGGAGAGAATTAAATGTTATTAAATAATGCATGTCCTGGCAGTGCAGCGTAGTGACAATCACTGGGAAATGAAATTAAACAGATTTGTAACTGCCCGGTTGGACAGATGCTTAAGTCGCTATTGAACTTTTATTCTAATTTTATGCAGCATTTTTGAGATTACATGATTAAAGCCATATATTCTGTAATCTTAAAGTGCCTCAAAAAAACCCTCAATCTCCACAACACAATTACTGAGTGCCATTTAATTCTTCAGAAGCCATTGCAGCACTGACAGCCGCAACACAAAGGCTACATGACTGTTCTTTGTTCTTTACAGATAATAATTTATACTCCATCATGAAACCAGTTGTAGAGGCAGACATAAATTATACCTGCTTTGTCTACGGGGCTACTTTATGGGAGAAGAAATGTTTAATTGCTGCTAGATTAGACTCATGCTTGTGTCTGGACCCTGATAAAGTGTTGAATGAGGTTGTTAGCACAGTGATACCATTGTGTCATCCCCCATGCATAAATGTTCGGTCACAGTCTCTGTTTTAAAAGGGTTATTTGGCTAATTTATCAGTCAAATAAAAACATAACTTAGAATGAGGACTGTTAATGACTACTCCATGTTTTACCCTTACTGAACTCTTCATAAAACTTTTACAATAATATAAAAGGATAAAATGCTATGTACTGTAAGTCTATTAGACTCGCTGGAAGGTAGAGTGATTATCTAAATATGGAAGTGAGTGTATATGAAAGCTTTTCTATAGGTCAGTGTACGGAGCAGGAACACGTGTTACCCTCGGCAACTGATAAGGACCAAAAAGGTGGAACTATACACTATCGAACCTTCTAAAGAGGACATACAGTATGTTACCCATAGTATTAGCAACCAATCAGATTCTAGCTGTCATTTATTTAGTACATTCTATAATAGCTAGAATCTGATTGGTTGTCATCGGCAACATCTTCCTTAGCAGGTTTGCTAAATTACATTTTTCTGGTACAGTGAAGAAAATGAAATGTCTGTGTAACCATAGTGTTAATGATTTGAATTTGACATAAGCAATGGATTGAAATACCTATGAAGGTCCCATTGTATTCATGCTGAGACTGGCTGTATACTTTAGGGTTAAATAAAATATAGTTGTGAGTCTGCTACGGATACCACCACCTCTTCAACAGTTTTCATAAATGTCCCCCGGAATGTGGCGTTCTGGAACTGATTCAGTGGATGCGTCTTATGGGACTATTCTGTGGTATTATTGTAGAAAAATAGGGAAGATGCAGAAAGGGGGGGGGGGGATGTGGGTCGAGCTTTAGTGGGGGTATATTGGGATTAGCGGAGCAAAGGAGTACAGTGGTACTAGCAGAGGGATAAAGTGGGGCTAGCACATGGATACAGTGGGACTAGCATCTGGATACAGTGAGACTAGCAGATGGAAAGAGTGGGACTAGCAGAGGGGTACATTGGGATTAGCAGAGCAAAGAAGTACAGTAGGACTAGCAGAGGGGTACCGTGGGACTGGCACAAGGGAACAGTGGGACTAGCAGTGCAGAGGGGTGAAGTGGGACTAGCAGAGGGGTACCCTGGGATTAGCAGAGCAGAGGGGTACAGTGGGAATAGCAGAGTTGTACAGTGGGCCTATCATAAGGGTACAGTGAGACTAGCAGATGGATACAGTGGGGCTAGCAGAGGGGTACAGTGAGACTAGCAGAGTGGTACATTGGGATTAGCAGAGAAGAACAGTGGAACTAGCAAAGGGGTACAGTGGGACTAGCACAAGGGAACTGTGGGACTAGCAGAGCAGAGGGGTATGGTGGGAGTAGCAGACATGGAAAGTGGGACTAGCAGAGGGGTACAGTGGGACGAGCACAAAGGAACAGTGGGACTAGCAGAGCAAAGGGTTACAGTGGGACTAGCAGAGCAGAGGGGTACAGTGAGACTATCAGAGGGGTACAGTGGGACTAGCACAAGGGAACAGTGGGACTAGAAAAGCAGAGGGTTACAGTGGGACTAGCACAAGGGTACAGTGGGACTAGCACAATGGAACAGTGGGACTAGCAGAGCAGAGTGGTACAGTGGGACTAGCAGATGGATACAGTAGGACTAGCAGATGTGTACAGTGAGACTAGCGGAGGGGTACATTGGGATTAGCAGAGCGAAGGAGTACAATGGGACTAACAGAGGGGTACAGTGAGACAAGCACAAGGGAACAGTGGGACCAGCACAAGGGAACAGTGGGACTATCAGAGCAGAGTGGTACAGTGGGACTAGCAGATGGGTACAGTGGGACTAGCAGAGGGGTACAATGAGACTAGCAGATGGATACAGTAGGACTAGCAGATTTGTACAGTGAGACTAGCGGAGGGGTACATTGGGATTAGCAGAGCAGAGGAGTACAGTGGGACTAACAGAGGGGTACAGTGGGACTAGCACAAGGGAACAGTGGGACTAGCACAAGGGAACAGTGGGACTATCAGAGCAGAGGGGTACAGTGGGACTAGAAGAGGGGTACCGTGGGACTAGCATAAGGGTACAGTGGGACTAGTAGAGCATAGGGGTACAGTAAGACTAGCTGATGGGTACATTGGAATTAGCAGGGGAGAACAGTGGGACTAGCAAAGGGGTACAGTGGGGATAGCACAAGGGAACAGTGGGACTAGCAGATGGGTGCAGTGAGACTTGCAGATGGATACAGTGGGACTAGCAGAGTGGTACAGTGAGACTAGTAAAGGGGTACATTGGGATTAGCAGAGCAACTGAGTACACTGGGACTAGCAGAGGGGTACAATGGGACTAGCAGTGTAGTACTGTGGGACTAGCACAAGGGAAAAGTGGGACTAGCAGAGCAGAGGGGTACAGTGGGACTAGCAGAGGGGTACAGTGGGACTAGCATAAGGGTACAGTGAGACTAGTAGAGCAGAGGGGTACAGTAAGACTATCTGATGGGTACATGGGAATTAGCAGGGGAGAACAGTGGGACTAGCAAAGGGGTACAGTGGGACTAGCACAAGGGAACAGTGGGACTAGCAGATGGGTACAGTGAGACTTGCAGATGGATACAGTGGGACTAGCAGAGTGGTACAGTGAGACTAGCAAAGGGGTACATTGGGATTAGCATAGCAAATGAGTACACTGGGACTAGCAGAGGGGTACAATGGGACTAGCAGTGTAGTACAGTGGGACTAGCACAAGGGAACAGTGGGACTAGCAGAGCAGAGGGGTACAGTGGCACTAGCAGACAGATACAGTGGGACTAGTAGAAGGGTAGAGTGGGACTAACAAAGCTGAGGGCTACAGTGGGACTAGCAGAGCAGAGGGGTACAGTGAGACTAGAAGAGGGGTACAGTGGGACTAGCACAAGGGAACAGTGGGACTAGCAAAGCAGAGGGTTACAGTGGGACTAGCACAATGGAACAGTGGGACTAGCAGAGCAGAGTGGTACAGTGGGACTAGCAGATGGGTACAGTGGGACTAGCAGAGGGGTACAACGAGACTAGAAGATGGATACAGTAGGACTAGCAGATGTGTACAGTGAGACTAGCTGAGGGGTACATTGGGATTAGCAGAGCAAATGAGTACAATGGGACTAACAGAGGGGTACAGTGGGACTAGCAGAGGGGTACCAGGAGACTAGCACAAGGGAACAGGGAGATTAGCAGAACAGAGGGGTACAGTGGGACTATCATAAGGGTACAGTGGGACTAGCAGAGCAGAGAGGTACAGTGGAACTAGCTGATGGGTACATTGGAATTAGCAAGGGAGAACAGTGGGACTAGCAAAGGGATACAGTGGGGATAGCACAAGGGGTACATTGGAATTAGCAGAGCAAATGAGTACACTGGGACTAGCAGAGGGGTACAATGGGACTAGCAGTGTAGTACAGTGGGACTAGTACAAGGGAACAGCGGGACTAGCGGAACAGAGGGGTGCAGTGGCACTAGCAGACAGATACAGTGGGACTAGTAGTAGGGTAGAGTGGGACTATTAAAGCTAAGGGGTACAGTGGGACAGGCAGAGCAGAGGGGTACAGTGGGACTAAAATGTATAAAATAAAACAAACAAACAGTGGGACTAGCGGAGCAGAGGGGTACAGTGGCACTAGCAGACAGATACAGTGGGACTAGTAGTAGGGTAGAGTGGGACTATTAAAGCTAAGGGGTACAGTGGGACTGGCAGAGCAGAGGGGTACAGTGGGACTAAAATGTATAAAATAAAACAAACAAACAGTGGGACTAGTGGAGTAGAGGGGTACAGTGGCACTAGCAGACAGATATAGTGGGACTAGTAGTTGGGTATAGTGGGACTGGCAGAGCGGAGGGGTACTAAAATTTATAAAATAAAACAAACAAAATAAAATAAAAAAAACAGACAGACTTTATATTTTTCATTTGACTGCCTGATAAATTCTGTAGCCGAGATTAATGATTGCAACAGGCTACGTACATTTACAGGAGTCTCCGTGGAAAAACAGTGAGCTGGTTATTTGTACAGAGGAGACCCCCGTCCTGGATGACTGATTGTGTGTCTGAGGCTGAGCTGGGGAGTCTGGCTGGCTACTCAGGGTCCTAACTCCTGATAGCCAGAAGTCTCCAGATTCCCCAGCATGCAGGCCTATTTTACGAACAGCCGGCCTATTCGTGACTTATCCTACCGGTTCCAGGTATAGCTGCCAGCTAAGCAGCTTTCACTACTGGGGGTCCTGGGGGTGTAACGTTGTTTGGCCAAGTAGGCCAGCAGCACATAGCTGGCTGCTCAGGGTCCTGACAAGCTTCTGTCAGGCGTCAGGACCCTGAGCAGCAGGCCAGATTTTAAAAGATGGCCGCCGCAAGAGTCAGCAGCAAGTCTACAGCAGCAGCCATGGTTGTAAAATGCAGGCTTCGCTTCCCCCAGCGGCACTGTAATGGGCTTTGTAACATGAGTATATCTTAAAGCTAAACCCTATTATGCGGTTCTGGAATGCCATTCCTGATGACATCATTCTTCACATGAACTTCACGATAGGCGTTCCGGAGCTTTCTGGTGAAAAAATAGCCTTGGGCCTATTTGTAAAGAAACAGAGGTATAGATAATTACTTTAAACCACCGCTTATGGGGAGCGGGTACTCTTTACCTGGGCCTGTTGGAGGGGCTGACCCACTGCCCCCTTCCCTGCTGTACACAGCACCGACAGTTGGAGCGGGAGAGAGAGGAGTGACTGCAGCAGCTCTGGTGGTGGTGGGGGTGGTAGAGGGGGGGAGGGGAGGTTTGGACACACCCGTGCCCCCCGCTGGGCATCTCCACCAATCCTAGGCAGAGGTAATTAGTATTTGCCCCCTCCGCAGCACCCCTGAGTAAGTGTATGTTCATGTAAAATGCATTGTATGCTCAGTAACAGACAGACAGATGCTTCTGGGGCCAACTTGCGGGTGCCAACTGATGATGATGTCGACTGTCAGCTGCATCTGATTGAATGAACACGTATACTGTAAATCCTTCCCAATTATGTCAATCTATCCTTATAAGCACTAATCTTGGAGAATTCCTTTTGAGTGTATGCTCATATCTGTATTATATATGTTGTTCATTACATTTATTTATATGTTTATACCAGATATGTTTTTACTGGGTGTGTGATTAAATTGCTATGTCATTTTAAGATAAATTACAGGCAGCGCTATCTTGTCTATTGCTTATAAATAAAGTAGTCTGCTGTTAAACCTATGTACATCTTTTAATCAATACCATACTGTACATGCGTTATGTGTATTGTGTGTTCTATCCCTTACAGAGTTCCTGTAGTTATTTTGAAGCATTTTGTTTACGTTGCATTTTATTTGTATTATCATCTCCTTTATTGTTTTTGTGATGTGCTGAGATATTTTTACTTTTATTTTTTACATGGTACCTAGGGGTTTTATTTAATTCCTTCACTTACCCAGATTAAATACTGTTGGAAAGAGAGCACAGTTCAGGCAATTTATACACAACAATACGGAAACAGTGAACTTTACAGCAGGTTATCAATGTTGTGCCTTTTCTATGCACTGTTATTTACAGTGTGCGAAGCAACAGAAACCGTAACCACAGTGGGGATTTCTATTAGTGTTTCCAGATAAAAGGAGTCCATTTAAAGTGTCTATCCCATTTAATTTCATTTGGTTTATTGTGTATCACAATGTGAAATATATCAACCGTTATTAAATTTCTACTAAAGCACAAGATATATTATAAACATAGGAAGAGTGATTATTTTACATTTAAGGGAAAATAAGGCATAAAATAGTTTGTCCTTGAAAATGCCACAGATGAAGCAGACTTTTTTTTTATTAACTCATATATTCCACATTATACACAGCTAAACTTATGAGAGTTCTGTGTCAAGATACAGACATCCTCCACTTCATCTATATAAACCATGGTGTACCATACACTGTATTAAACTATGTCTATACTATACATCTATCTGTATTTGTTAGTATTGTCAAACTTATTCTAGCATTCCTGCCAGAAATGCTTGTATTTCGTAAGCCATACTGTTAGGGGTGTGTGGTATGGAAGGTAGATAGTGTCTAGATCGACCGCTATTGGTCGACAGTAACTAGGTTGACAGGGCCTCTAGGTCGATAGGGTCTTTAAGTCGACATGGTCTAGGTCGACAGGTCAAATGGTCGACATGAGTTTTTTGGTGTCGTTTTCTTCGCAGAGTGACCGGGAACCCCAATTAGTGCACCCCCCAATTAGTAACCCTCCCCAGTGGTGCCGAACCCCTCCTTCCTGCAGCCTAACCCTGACCCTTCCTCCCCCGCAGCCTAGTCCTAACCCTCCCACCCCGCCAGCCTAACCTCTCCCCCCAAAATAGTAATTTGGACCCATCCTACAATGCTACACTGGTTACCCAAGCCCCGCTGTTCATAATGGAGACTATATAACATTTATGTATGTATGTAGATATAGTGTTACACAGAACCCAACCATGTAGAAGACCCCCCTGCTGAGAGGATGCAGAGCCAGTAAGATATCATAAAAAGATATAAGCACTACTTAAGGACCTGCCCCAGGGGTGGTGGATGATAACCTTGGCTCCTCTCTGCACTGCAGTGAGTCAGGATGGCAGGTTATTCAGTCTGCTAGATCTCACTTTGGTATCAAGGGGCAGTATGCAAAGTACTTGCCACTTTTCAAGTGTATTCAAACACTGTTGAATACACTTGAATAGTGGCAAGTATTTTGCATACTATCCCTTGCTCACAGCTCGAGTGAGATCTTAGAGACAGGCAGAATGCAGAGGAGCTGCCCAGCAGCCAGCCAGCACAGTAAAAATTGGGTGTACTGTAATGGGCAGTTGGATTTAGGGGGTGCACTAATCACCCTATATGTGTGTATCCTGTTTTAAATCTAGATCAATTCTATGTCCCTACTACTACCCCTACCCAGCCCCTCCTAGTACTACCACAATCACCCCCACCACCTACCCCAGCAGCCATGTGTCACTACAACTACCCCCACCCAGTCCCTACTACCACTAAAATCACACACCCCCCGCCATGTGTTCCTATAACTACCCCACCCAGTCACTACTAATAATTGTATCACCCCCTCCCCAGCAGCCATGTGTCACTACAACTATCCCTACCCAGTCCCTACTATCACTAAAATCACACACCCCTGCCATTTGTCCCTATTACTACCCCACCCGCTCACTACTAATAATGGTATCACCCCCTCCCCAGCAGCCATGTGTCACTACAACTATCCCCACCCAGTCCCTACTATCACTAAAATCACACACCCCTGCCATTTGTCCCTATTACTACCCCACCCGCTCACTACTAATAATGGTATCACCCCCATCCCCTCCCCAGCTGCCATATGTCTATGTCCCTACAACTACCCCCACCCAGTCCCTGCTACCAATAGTCACCCCCACCAGCCATGTGTCACTGCCACTACAATCACCCCCTCCCCAGCAGCCGTGGGTCAATTCGCTAACACCTGGCTGCACAGGAGCAGGGAGAGCAGACGCCGGACTCTGCTGTCAGCATGTATACCCACCGACTGCAGGTCTCTGCACACCTACTCACCTCTTCTCTCTGCCGGAAATATCTCCACCCCGATTGAGGGCCCCGCCCCTGGCCTCCTCCTTTGGCTTCAGCAGCTCCGTGGCCTCTTTGCATGGTTTAAGGACAGGAGGGAGGGGGGAAGTGAGGAGGAACGCGGTCACTTCATTATTTTTCTTTTAGTTTTCTTTTAGTTGCACTCAATGCCACCCTTCCATCGCTGCTGCCCATAGGCAGCTGCCTAAAGCTGCCTAATGGTGGCGCCGACCCTGCCCTTTTGCTTTGATGACAGCTTTGCACACTCTTGGCATTCTCTCAATCAGCTTCATGAGGTAGTCTCCTGGAATGGTTTTCCAACAGTATTGAAGGAGTTCCCATACTTGCTGAGCACTTGTTGGCTGCTTTTCCTTCACTCTGCGGTCCAACTCATCCCAAACCATCTCCATTGGGTTTAGGTTGGGTGATTGTGGAGGCCAGGTCATCTGACGCAGCACTCCATCACTTTCCTTCTTGGTCAAGTAGCCCTTACATAGCCTGGAGGTGTGTTTGGGGTTATTGTCTTGTTGAAAAACAAATGCTGGTCCCAGTAAGCGCAAACCAGATGGGATGGCATGGCACTGCAGAATGCTGTGGTAGCCATGCTGGTTAAGTGTGCCTTGAATTTTGAATAAATCAGCAACAGTGTCACCAGCAAAGCACCCCCACACCATCACACCACCTTCTCCATGCTTCACAGTGGGAACCACTGATAAAGCTAAATATTTATCGTATATAAAACACTTTAAGAGGTCTAAGAACACTGTACGCTATCTACGTAAGAAGTACCGTAAGGGTACGCAAGTTGCGTAACGATCGCTCAACCGTAGTCGAGACGCTCAAGCGTCACGTTCGCTTACGGCCCAGAGATCACAGGCAGGCACGCTAGTGGCTGACTACTAACGTAATGATTCGCTATAGCGTAGCGGACGCTCGGGACCACGAGGAGATCACCAGCGGTGCAGACGCTTACAACGTTAAACCTTTATATCTATACCATTAACAGCGAAATATACAGTAAACCTTAGTGTGGTGTTAGAGTGTAAATGCAACCTGGTGTAACCTGATTAACTACAAAGCTGCTTGGGCGTCACCGACGCTCAGGGAATACTTAACACTATAAGAAATACACAGATACCTGGGCTTAGGGTCCAAAACCTATTATATGTATTATGACTATTATACTTGCAAAAGAATCACAGAACAAATCATACACTACAATATAACATAGACTAACTAACCAGATAACTACACAGGAAATACAATGCAATACAATACAATACAATCAAGGGAAAATAAGGGAGAAAGAGGGGAGAGAGAGATGGCTTACAATAACATCAAGACAATATGATTGCGGAGAAAACTTACGCACAAGGGGAAACGATCGCAAGCGCCTCTGGACATCCAGCTCCCGATTATCAGCAATGAGAACCGTTTGAAGAGAAGTGAGTCCTGGATGCCACAGGCTTGTCTTATTTATGCTCCACACACAATACAATTCAATGGTCCCTACAATCTCATTGTTCATTGGACACAGGAATTCGGCTTCGCATTATAACAAAAGGTCATAGGTTGATTCATACAGGTGGGCTGTGACTGTTTCCAACTGTCCAGGTGGGTGGGATACTGGGTTTCCCGCCGCATGACTAAGTAAGAACAAATAATAGTAAATGGACATAAACTTCTTATGTCCATAACTGTTCGCACGAGCGATTAATCCGCTCCAAACCAACACCGGAATATTGCTATTTAAATACTCTTCCGATGGGTACCAAACACTACTGTATGACCCCTGTTAGACCCTTCGTACAATACAAAGAGGGATCTCTCTGTTCAGGAACATGCTATGTTAACTAAACTTTCAGTATCTATCAAAGGGACCATGATCTACAAAATACATTATTAGTGAAAATATGTAACGAATGAGTCGCACGCTACGATTACATAAACTCTACCGTAAATATGCATACCGTGCGCCTGCGGGTGCCCGCGACTGTGAGTATGTGCACGTACGGGAGAGCGTACGCATGCGCAGCGCGGACCAGTATGAGGTGCAAATATGGCAGTGTGTGTAGAGATATTTTTCTGACTTTGACAGTCCACCCTTTGGCAGTCAATAATAACTGCCACCTTCTAAAACATTTCAAAAGGAGAAAAATATATGTCAGGGGTTAATTCATTTCCATGGTTGGGTAAGGGAGGAGAGAGGAGTAGGTGGGAAGAGGGTATGACCTAGTGAGATAGCAGAAGCATGTGTGTATGAGTCCATGTTTGGGGGGTCATGTATCATCGTGCCGTACATGTTGTAAATCAAGCTTCGAGGTATTGTGAAGTATACATTTGAATTCCTTCTTATCCCGTATTAAGAGTCTGTGGATGGGCTGTCAAACTCTACCGAGCTCATTTCGGCTTTCAGTTGTAACAAAATGGGGAAGCACATTTTAGTTGATGATACATGAATAGGGGAGGTATGTGGTTGCTGATATCTGTGCCTGTATTCCCTATCGACTATGTGTGTTATTACCTGAGGGTTGTAGAGATGAAGATAAAGAACACTTATGGAAAATGCAGTGGTATTCTATGTCAGGTTAATGTACATCTGTCGGTTGAAGTTTTGTTCGGTATCAGTTGAAAGTCGTCTTCTTTGCGCTGTTTTGCCCATTAGGTGCGAGCAAAAAGCTTTGTCAATGCCATTAGATTTACAAAAAAAAATGTTGGGCTAGCGTAAGTTTAAGAATTCTAGGGAAACTGGGGATCCATGGCAAAGTTCATCAAATGTCCGTATCTACAGTGGTCAAAACTTCTTCTTTGGTCAATCCGTTGTCTGTATAGCGTCTCGTCAACTTCCTTGTCCAAGTGGGTCTTCTTATCTTGGAGAAAAACGGAAAAACAGGTGAAAGAAACGGACCGTATAATCGCATTTTCATTACATCATTGTTTCTATTGTTGGGTCATAAATCAAATCCAGGTTAATTACAGTTTCCTCACTCCTCAAACTCATTACTCTTGTACTTTGTTTGCACTTCATTAAAGCCTGACCGCATCTAAATATCAAGCCAATTGATATGACAACACCTAAGATACATAGGAGAAACTTCCCAACATCCATTATGACTCCTTGAGCCCAGTCTCCTAAACCGGAGAACCAATTTCGCGGGTTCAACCATGACACCCAACCAGTCAGCTCATTACCTACAGCAGCAAGAGTGAGATTGTGTTTTCGGCGAAATTCCCACTTCAATTGGAGAATATCGTCCATCTTTTGGTCTATGACCTCGACCGGATCCTCGGTGCTATTCGTGATATACGTGCAACACTTCACGCCATACTGTGTTGCCAATGTAACACAATATCCGCCTGTCACTGCTGTGAGGTAATTAAGAACCATTCTATGCTGCACCAGTTCTGTTTTATAAGCTTGAAGTTTCCTTCCAGTATATCTAAACGTGTCATCATACATTTCAGTGATATTATCTAACAAATTTGCGAGCGCCGATATGTATTTATAATTCAGCACTCCTCTAGCGGTGCGGGTGAAATCTAACGCGATTAAGAATTGAATCCCGGTGGATTCACTTATCAGATCAGAGGCCGGATGCTCTGTCTTCTCTATCAGGTGCCTTTTAACAACGTGCTCGTAATGGGTGTGAGTATAAGGAGCTTGGGCACCACGGTGTATGTCTTTCATTTTGTCATGTGATACAGTCATTACTTCAGGCAATACTTTTCCAATATAACACAATCCTTCAGAGTTTGGGGCAAGCCACTTGTACGCCTTTCTCCCGCATATGAAATATGCATCATCGGGGAGAACATATGGGACGGAGTAGGACATAACCATATTACACACCTTCCATGTGAAATCTCCTGACCCTAATTCTTCCATCTGCTTAGTACACGTATCAGGTTGTACGATATGTGCACAGTATCCTGGTGATACTTCTCCAACTCTCGTAATCCTATTTCCTAAGGTGTACCTATACCGGAAAGATTTTCCTCTACTGGCTATGTGGCGTACAAGTTCTGTATCTGTAGGCATTCTATCTGCTCTATGCGAAAAGGTCATGGTGTGGTTACTCCATGACACTTCCCAATTTCCCGGCTTTCTGGGATTGGAGATGTTGAAACATAATAGGGACCTATCCACGTGGTATTGGTGGAGCTTTAAACTAGGAGGACTGGAGATGTTAAACCTCCTGTCCACCGGTCTCCCACCACTTAACTCAAGTACCTCCCCTAACGTTAAAGGAAATGGTACTAGCCCTGATTTGCTATGACCCTGAGGTACTTGAGAGCATACCCAACAATCTGTTTTGTTTAACACATTACCCACTAAGGAGTGATAGTCACTCAATGGATGCCGGTCCATATGGATATTAAAACTGGATTGGCATTTCTTAATGCACCCGTCCTCAATGACATTGTTACAGAGCCTACAGATACAGTTTTCTTCAGCCAACAATCCTTAAAAGAAAAATGTTTACAGATAACATGGCTGCTGGATCGTTTCCGGTACTCGCCTTTGCTTGGTGATTGGGTTGCTATTGGAAATTTACACCTCCGTCTCAGTCATCAGAACCTTTCTGGATCCTTTCTCGACCTCACTGGTACTCTCACCGAAACAGACTGGTCTGGTCAACATCAGGGTCAACATGAAAATCCATATCACAGTCTCTTGGGACAAGTCCATCTTACAGGAGGAGAAAAGAAGAAATTTGTAATGGGGGTATAAGAAAACAGTTTGTGGGGGAGAGAACTTGTTACGATAATAAGTTCTCTCGTCTTGTTGTTCTTCTTGTTCTGCTGTCCTCTCAAAAGGTGCTGTCTCTTCAGTCTTCCAAATGAACATTCTGGTGATGCAATATTCCTTC
Source organism: Pseudophryne corroboree (assembly GCF_028390025.1). Lineage (NCBI taxonomy): Eukaryota > Metazoa > Chordata > Amphibia > Anura > Myobatrachidae > Pseudophryne > Pseudophryne corroboree. The sequence goes on along the minus strand of NC_086445.1, from coordinate 938,651,219 downwards.
CTAACCAGCGATCTTTCTGTAAGGAGCAAAAATCTGGCATTACCATTGGTCCAACTGAGGGGTGACATACCATCTTTAAACCATGAAAACATGAGTGAGAAGAGAGAGAAAACAAAAAAAAACAAAAGAGATAGAGAACAATTCATGTGCATATATACATATTACATAACTCAACAATAAACACCAATAGGAAAAGAGAAATTAAACATTTTTTTTCAAACATTTTAAAACATGGTCAGCATTAAGAAAACATTGTCAGATTTATCAGGCTGTCATATCTACGTGTCTAATGGTTTCCTTGAGCAGTCCCTCCCCACCAGCACCTCCATATTCCACTGTCTGTATCTGGCCAGAATACATTGTGGCGGATAGGTCATGCTGGGGTTTGGTAGACTTCTGCAAGGACCAAGCGGATATGCAATGTTTGAATTCTTACCAATAATCGTCAGAGATGGGGATAGAAAAAGAAACATTTCACAGATACATTTACAACTTTTCACCCGGTCATTCCTGTGTCTTTAGTGAATGACCTCCCAATTTATTAACCGTTACCTCAGGCTTACCATCAGTCCTAATAATCACCTTTCCTGACTATATCTCATGGGTGTGGGCCAAAATTCTTCCTGTCTGATCTCTGATTATAATGGTGTGTGTTATAATTTTGCTCATTTCTTGGTCTAGGGGGTCTGACTTTATGTGGGTTATTACAGTTGCTGGCATAATGCCCTTCTCTTCTACAATGATAACAAATCCTTGGCTTTCTCCATGTGCTAGGGGCCTGGGATTCCGGTCGACTTGATGCATCCTCTAGTGCTTGGATGTTCAGTGCCATCAACCGCTCTCCCTGCGCTTCCCTGGTTCTTTGGATATTTCAGTCATGCTCGATAGCGGACTCTCTTAATGCCGCCACCGAGATACCTCTCCAATGTGGTATGGAAGTTTGTACCCTAATTTTTAGTGTGTCTTTTAAGTTGTTCATTAATACGGACACAGCTACCTCTCTGTGGTGTACATTAGTTTCAATGTCATCTATACCAGTGTACCTAGCCATATCCTGCAGAGCCCGGTGAAAATACTCTGATGCGGATTCACCTTCTTTTTGTTTTATTGTAAAGATTTTATTCCACTTTACTACTGTAGGAAAATATTCTTTCAACTGTAGATTGATTCTTTTTACATTATCTTGGTTATACTCGTTTGTTAGTGGCACTTCCTCATCTAGCTTACAATCAGTGATAAATTTCAATGAATCAACATCGGGGGGTAAACATGCCCTCAAAACTGTCCTCCAATCTTTGTTATTTGGCTCTGCAGTGTTTCCTAGCACTCTTATGTATTTTTGACAAGCAACTAAGTCTTTCCTGGGATCAGGAAATTCAGACAGAATTGTTCTTAATTCTGTTCGGGAAAAGGGGCAGTACATGGCGATGTTCCTGACAGGAGTGACTCCTGAAGAGTCAGTTTTCCCATTTGGTACTGCAATTACCCTGACAGGATTAAGTCCAGTAACGTCATTCTGAATTGATTCTACAATATGAGGTACATTTGTTTGTGTGTGATGTATAATACCATACGTACCTGTGGACACGACCTCACCTGACCCTCCATTAGGGGGTTTGTTTACAGTCTTTACCGATTGGGTCGCGTCCACCTGGATGTCTTGTGTGATGGCTTCTGGAAGAGGTGCCGACATCGTTCTGGGTTCACTTTCTTGTTGGTGTTCCTGAGGGAAGTTTAACATGGGGTGCGACTTGCATGGGTTAATAGTTGTACATTCAACAGTATTACAATTAGCATTGTTACATTTATTACACTTATTCTTATCATCTATACTACAGTTGCTAAGAGCGTTTTTATTGTTCACCCTTGTGCTTTTCTCCGCAACCACAATCCCCTCCATTGCCATGTCTCTCCTCTCAAGATGAAAGTTAGGTAAGTAAGTTACATTTCTCTGCATGTCACTTTCCTGTAGCCATATCTGCAAACAATCATAATGCTTGATTCGTCTCTTTGCTGATTTAATGAGACATATCCTTCTCCTTAAATTATGCAACACCTCTGAGTCAAAACTACCTATCCCGGGAAATGGTGCCTTATCCCCCGCAGTCATTCGTGTCCATTCATCACAAAAGGTCTCAGTGTGGGGACCATATTTCCCCCACATTACTAACCGAGCAGACCCTCGGGGTCTGCAAGCCTCTGGAGTCTGAATCCTGACTGTGTCTGTCTGTCTCTGTGTCGTGCACTTGGTTTCCATTGTGGACCTTTTTAACACAGAAAAACTCCCTAAAATGCACCAAACACAGAAATCTACGTTGGAAATCCTTAAAGCTCTTCCACTGAACTTCTTCTGCTCCGGGTATCTCCGATCCGCCTTCTAGCAGACACGTGTAGCCGTTGCAGGCCCTATCTTTAGAGATTTTCCTGAGAAAATTCCCTTCCTTTTTCTTTACACAAATCACGCTTGCATGTGCTCCCTACAACACGTATGAGGGCAAGACCTCATATCACGTTGCGTTATTGGTCACACATACAACCGTGCGGTCCAATCGTACCACTTATAGACACTTGTTGCCCATAAATGGTAGGATCATTGGAGTCTCCCTACTGTGCTCCAAAACAGCCAGAGCGTAACACAACGAAAACTTTATCACACTCTGTTGCACGTTTTCACTTCAGGCCGTGCTCATAGATCACACAGATCACAAAGTCCACAAAGCGGGATTTAATACCGTTTTATCACATAGACCACAAAGTCCACAAAGCGGGATTCAATACACTCATACCGTTTTCAACCCACTATCATTCTTATAGTTTTCTGATCAGAAAAATCATTTCCCGTAGTCTGATAGCTCTCCCCAGAGGTATTACAGTAAAGTAAGGTATTTAAACTAAGTTTTGGAAAACTGAAATCAATTTGTGCTATTTATCGCCTTGCGCTATTTACCGCGTTGCGCTATTTATCGCGTTGCGCTATTTATCGCCTGTTAAAATCAACTTGTGGTTTGAGTTACGTGGGCGTACACAGACGCTCCGTTGCGTAATATACGCTGCGTGCGTCGGCCTTTGGATTGTGTACGCAAGTCTTTGTTAGAGACACGTGTACGCAAAGCAAAGATCCACCGTAACACAATTTATACTTTTATCAATGTAGATGATCCTTGATCATCTACCACACACCACACTGACTTCGCCTTATCTCCCAGGCAAAAACTGTGTGTTTGTCTACACTTTAACTATATTACCTCTATTCTTAAACTATGAAATAACGGCAAATCTCTTTTAGCACGTTTATCAACTATAAACCTGGCAAACAGGAGAGTGATATACGAAAATACACAAATGGAAAAGAAATGCAGATATATATGTGTGCGTGCGTGTGTACGCAAGACAGAAAAAAAACCAGTTTTAAAAGACACTAGCGTTTTGCTCTTACCTCCGGTTCCCGGATTCCTTCAGCACCCTTTACCTAAGCGAAGCAGACGCTTATCCCGTCAGCACTACGAGGGATACAACCTCCCGCCCTTTGCTGATGGATAATGTCTGCTGATATTACCTAGTGCAGATATGTGAAGGACTGGACGGCCCCCAATTGATAAAGCTAAATATTTATCGTATATAAAACACTTTAAGAGGTCTAAGAACACTGTACGCTATCTACGTAAGAAGTACCGTAAGGGTACGCAAGTTGCGTAACGATCGCTCAACCGTAGTCGAGACGCTCAAGCGTCACGTTCGCTTACGGCCCAGAGATCACAGGCAGGCACGCTAGTGGCTGCCTACTAACGTAATGATTCGCTATAGCGTAGCGGACGCTCGGGACCACGAGGAGATCACCAGCGGTGCAGACGCTTACAACGTTAAACCTTTATATCTATACCATTAACAGCGAAATATACAGTAAACCTTAGTGTGGTGTTAGAGTGTAAATGCAACCTGGTGTAACCTGATTAACTACAAAGCTGCTTGGGCGTCACCGACGCTCAGGGAATACTTAACACTATAAGAAATACACAGATACCTGGGCTTAGGGTCCAAAACCTATTATATGTATTATGACTATTATACTTGCAAAAGAATCACAGAACAAATCATACACTACAATATAACATAGACTAACTAACCAGATAACTACACAGGAAATACAATGCAATACAATACAATACAATCAAGGGAAAATAAGGGAGAAAGAGGGGAGAGAGAGATGGCTTACAATAACATCAAGACAATATGATTGTAGAGATGAGCGGGTTCGGTTTCTCTGAATCCGAACCCGCCAGAACTTCATGTTTTTTTTCACGGGTCCGAGCGACTCGGATCTTCCCGCCTTGCTCGGTTAACCCGAGCGCGCCCGAACGTCATCATGACGCTGTCGGATTCTCGCGAGGCTCGGATTCTATCGCGAGACTCGGATTCTATATAAGGAGCCGCGCGTCGCCGCCATTTTCACACGTGCATTGAGATTGATAGGGAGAGGACGTGGCTGGCGTCCTCTCCGTTTAGAATAGATTAGAGAGACACTTGATTTACTAATTTTGGGGAGCATTAGGAGTACTCAGTACAGTGCAGAGTTTTGCTGATAGTGACCACCAGTTTTATTTATAATCCGTTCTCTGCCTGAAAAAAGCGATACACAGCACACAGTGACTCAGTCACATACCATATCTGTGTGCACTGCTCAGGCTCAGGCCAGTGTGCTGCATCATCTATTATCTATATATAATATTATATATATCTGTCTGACTGCTCAGCTCACACAGCTTATAATTGTGGGGGAGACTGGGGAGCACTACTGCAGTGCCAGTTATAGGTTATAGCAGGAGCCAGGAGTACATAATATATTATATAGTGAGTGACCACCAGACACACAGTGCAGTTTATTTAATATATCCGTTCTCTGCCTGAAAAAAGCGATACACACAGTGACTCAGTCAGTCACATACCATATCTGTGTGCACTGCTCAGGCTCAGGCCAGTGTGCTGCATCATCTATATATATTATATATCTGTCTGACTGCTCAGCTCACACAGCTTATAATTGTGGGGGAGACTGGGGAGCACTACTGCAGTGCCAGTTATAGGTTATAGCAGGAGCCAGGAGTACATAATATTATATTAAAATTAAACAGTGCACACTTTTGCTGCAGGAGTGCCACTGCCAGTGTGACTAGTGACCAGTGACCTGACCACCAGTATATATAATATTAGTAGTATACTATCTCTTTATCAACCAGTCTATATTAGCAGCAGACACAGTACAGTGCGGTAGTTCACGGCTGTGGCTACCTCTGTGTCGGCACTCGGCAGCCCGTCCATAATTGTATATACCACCTAACCGTGGTTTTTTTTTCTTTCTTTATACATACATACTAGTTACGAGTATACTATCTCTTTATCAACCAGTCTATATTAGCAGCAGACACAGTACAGTGCGGTAGTTCACGGCTGTGGCTACCTCTGTGTCGGCACTCGGCAGCCCGTCCATAATTGTATATACCACCTAACCGTGGTTTTTTTTTTCTTTCTTTATACATACATACTAGTTACGAGTATACTATCTCTTTATCAACCAGTCTATATATTAGCAGCAGACACAGTACAGTGCGGTAGTTCACGGCTGTGGCTACCTCTGTGTCGGCACTCGGCAGCCCGTCCATAATTGTATATACCACCTAACCGTGGTTTTTTTTTCTTTCTTTATACATACATACTAGTTACGAGTATACTATCTCTTTATCAACCAGTCTATATATTAGCAGCAGACACAGTACAGTGCGGTAGTTCACGGCTGTGGCTACCTCTGTGTCGGCACTCGGCAGCCCGTCCATAATTGTATATACCACCTAACCGTGGTTTTTTTTTCTTTCTTTATACATACATACTAGTTACGAGTATACTATCTCTTTATCAACCAGTCTATATATTAGCAGCAGACACAGTACAGTGCGGTAGTTCACGGCTGTGGCTACCTCTGTGTCGGCACTCGGCAGCCCGTCCATAATTGTATATACCACCTAACCGTGGTTTTTTTTTCTTTCTTTATACATACATACTAGTTACGAGTATACTATCTCTTTATCAACCAGTCTATATATTAGCAGCAGACACAGTACAGTGCGGTAGTTCACGGCTGTGGCTACCTCTGTGTCGGCACTCGGCAGCCCGTCCATAATTGTATATACCACCTAACCGTGGTTTTTTTTTCTTTCTTTATACATACATACTAGTTACGAGTATACTATCTCTTTATCAACCAGTCTATATATTAGCAGCAGACACAGTACAGTGCGGTAGTTCACGGCTGTGGCTACCTCTGTGTCGGCACTCGGCAGCCCGTCCATAATTGTATACTAGTATCCAATCCATCCATCTCCATTGTTTACCTGAGGTGCCTTTTAGTTGTGCCTATTAAAATATGGAGAACAAAAATGTTGAGGTTCCAAAATTAGGAAAAGATCAAGATCCACTTCCACCTCGTGCTGAAGCTGCTGCCACTAGTCATGGCCGAGACGATGAAATGCCAGCAACGTCGTCTGCCAAGGCCGATGCCCAATGTCATAGTACAGAGCATGTCAAATCCAAAACACCAAATATCAGTAAAAAAAGGACTCCAAAACCTAAAATAAAATTGTCGGAGGAGAAGCGTAAACTTGCCAATATGCCATTTACCACACGGAGTGGCAAGGAACGGCTGAGGCCCTGGCCTATGTTCATGGCTAGTGGTTCAGCTTCACATGAGGATGGAAGCACTCAGCCTCTCGCTAGAAAAATGAAAAGACTCAAGCTGGCAAAAGCAGCACAGCAAAGAACTGTGCATTCTTCGAAATCCCAAATCCACAAGGAGAGTCCAATTGTGTCGGTTGCGATGCCTGACCTTCCCAACACTGGACGTGAAGAGCATGCGCCTTCCACCATTTGCACGCCCCCTGCAAGTGCTGGAAGGAGCACCCGCAGTCCAGTTCCTGATAGTCAGATTGAAGATGTCAGTGTTGAAGTACACCAGGATGAGGAGGATATGGGTGTTGCTGGCGCTGGGGAGGAAATTGACCAGGAGGATTCTGATGGTGAGGAGGTTTGTTTAAGTCAGGCACCCGGGGAGACACCTGTTGTCCGTGGGAGGAATATGGCCGTTGACATGCCAGGTGAAAATACCAAAAAAATCAGCTCTTCGGTGTGGAGGTATTTCACCAGAAATGCGGACAACAGGTGTCAAGCCGTGTGTTCCCTTTGTCAAGCTGTAATAAGTAGGGGTAAGGACGTTAACCACCTCGGAACATCCTCCCTTATACGTCACCTGCAGCGCATTCATAATAAGTCAGTGACAAGTTCAAAAACTTTGGGTGACAGCGGAAGCAGTCCACTGACCAGTAAATCCCTTCCTCTTGTAACCAAGCTCACGCAAACCACCCCACCAACTCCCTCAGTGTCAATTTCCTCCTTCCCCAGGAATGCCAATAGTCCTGCAGGCCATGTCACTGGCAATTCTGACGAGTCCTCTCCTGCCTGGGATTCCTCCGATGCATCCTTGCGTGTAACGCCTACTGCTGCTGGCGCTGCTGTTGTTGCCGCTGGGAGTCGATGGTCATCCCAGAGGGGAAGTCGTAAGCCCACTTGTACTACTTCCAGTAAGCAATTGACTGTTCAACAGTCCTTTGCGAGGAAGATGAAATATCACAGCAGTCATCCTACTGCAAAGCGGATAACTGAGTCCTTGACAACTATGTTGGTGTTAGACGTGCGTCCGGTATCCGCCGTTAGTTCACAGGGAACTAGACAATTTATTGAGGCAGTGTGCCCCCGTTACCAAATACCATCTAGGTTCCACTTCTCTAGGCAGGCGATACCGAGAATGTACACGGACGTCAGAAAAAGACTCACCAGTCTCCTAAAAAATGCAGTTGTACCCAATGTCCACTTAACCACGGACATGTGGACAAGTGGAGCAGGGCAGGGTCAGGACTATATGACTGTGACAGCCCACTGGGTAGATGTATGGACTCCCGCCGCAAGAACAGCAGCGGCGGCACCAGTAGCAGCATCTCGCAAACGCCAACTCTTTCCTAGGCAGGCTACGCTTTGTATCACCGCTTTCCAGAATACGCACACAGCTGAAAACCTCTTACGGCAACTGAGGAAGATCATCGCGGAATGGCTTACCCCAATTGGACTCTCCTGTGGATTTGTGGCATCGGACAACGCCAGCAATATTGTGTGTGCATTAAATATGGGCAAATTCCAGCACGTCCCATGTTTTGCACATACCTTGAATTTGGTGGTGCAGAATTTTTTAAAAAACGACAGGGGCGTGCAAGAGATGCTGTCGGTGGCCAGAAAAATTGCGGGACACTTTCGGCGTACAGGCACCACGTACAGAAGACTGGAGCACCACCAAAAACTACTGAACCTGCCCTGCCATCATCTGAAGCAAGAAGTGGTAACGAGGTGGAATTCAACCCTCTATATGCTTCAGAGGTTGGAGGAGCAGCAAAAGGCCATTCAAGCCTATACAATTGAGCACGATATAGTAGGTGGAATGCACCTGTCTCAAGTGCAGTGGAGAATGATTTCAACGTTGTGCAAGGTTCTGATGCCCTTTGAACTTGCCACACGTGAAGTCAGTTCAGACACTGCCAGCCTGAGTCAGGTCATTCCCCTCATCAGGCTTTTGCAGAAGAAGCTGGAGGCATTGAAGAAGGAGCTAAAAGGGAGCGATTCCGCTAGGCATGTGGGACTTGTGGATGCAGCCCTTAATTCGCTTAACAAGGATTCACGGGTGGTCAATCTGTTGAAATCAGAGCACTACATTTTGGCCACCGTGCTCGATCCTAGATTTAAAGCCTACCTTGGATCTCTCTTTCCGGCAGACACAGGTCTGCTGGGGTTGAAAGACCTGCTGGTGACAAAATTGTCAAGTCAAGCGGAACGCGACCTGTCAACATCTCCTCCTTCACATTCTCCCGCAACTGGGGGTGCGAGGAAAAGGCTCAGAATTCCGAGCCCACCCGCTGGCGGTGATGCAGGGCAGTCTGGAGCGACTGCTGATGCTGACATCTGGTCCGGACTGAAGGACCTGACAACGATTACGGACATGTCGTCTACTGTCACTGCATATGATTCTCTCAACATTGATAGAATGGTGGAGGATTATATGAGTGACCGCATCCAAGTAGGCACGTCACACAGTCCGTACTTATACTGGCAGGAAAAAGAGGCAATTTGGAGGCCCTTGCACAAACTGGCTTTATTCTACCTAAGTTGCCCTCCCACAAGTGTGTACTCCGAAAGAGTGTTTAGTGCCGCCGCTCACCTTGTCAGCAATCGGCGTACGAGGTTACATCCAGAAAATGTGGAGAAGATGATGTTCATTAAAATGAATTATAATCAATTCCTCCGCGGAGACATTGACCAGCAGCAATTGCCTCCACAAAGTACACAGGGAGCTGAGATGGTGGATTCCAGTGGGGACGAATTGATAATCTGTGAGGAGGGGGATGTACACGGTGATATATCGGAGGGTGAAGATGAGGTGGACATCTTGCCTCTGTAGAGCCAGTTTGTGCAAGGAGAGATTAATTGCTTCTTTTTTGGGGGGGGTCCAAACCAACCCGTCATATCAGTCACAGTCGTGTGGCAGACCCTGTCACTGAAATGATGGGTTGGTTAAAGTGTGCATGTCCTGTTTTGTTTATACAACATAAGGGTGGGTGGGAGGGCCCAAGGACAATTCCATCTTGCACCTCTTTTTTCTTTTCTTTTTCTTTGCATCATGTGCTGATTGGGGAGGGTTTTTTGGAAGGGACATCCTGCGTGACACTGCAGTGCCACTCCTAGATGGGCCCGGTGTTTGTGTCGGCCACTAGGGTCGCTAATCTTACTCACACAGTCAGCTACCTCATTGCGCCTCTTTTTTTCTTTGCGTCATGTGCTGTTTGGGGAGGGTTTTTTGGAAGGGACATCCTGCGTGACACTGCAGTGCCACTCCTAGATGGGCCCGGTGTTTGTGTCGGCCACTAGGGTCGCTAATCTTACTCACACAGCTACCTCATTGCGCCTCTTTTTTTCTTTGCGTCATGTGCTGTTTGGGGAGGGTTTTTTGGAAGGGACATCCTGCGTGACACTGCAGTGCCACTCCTAGATGGGCCCGGTGTTTGTGTCGGCCACTAGGGTCGCTTATCTTACTCACACAGCGACCTCGGTGCAAATTTTAGGACTAAAAATAATATTGTGAGGTGTGAGGTATTCAGAATAGACTGAAAATGAGTGTAAATTATGGTTTTTGAGGTTAATAATACTTTGGGATCAAAATGACCCCCAAATTCTATGATTTAAGCTGTTTTTTAGTGTTTTTTGAAAAAAACACCCGAATCCAAAACACACCCGAATCCGACAAAAAAAATTCGGTGAGGTTTTGCCAAAACGCGTTCGAACCCAAAACACGGCCGCGGAACCGAACCCAAAACCAAAACACAAAACCCGAAAAATTTCAGGCGCTCATCTCTATATGATTGCGGAGAAAACTTACGCACAAGGGGAAACGATCGCAAGCGCCTCTGGACATCCAGCTCCCGATTATCAGCAATGAGAACCGTTTGAAGAGAAGTGAGTCCTGGATGCCACAGGCTTGTCTTATTTATGCTCCACACACAATACAATTCAATGGTCCCTACAATCTCATTGTTCATTGGACACAGGAATTCGGCTTCGCATTATAACAAAAGGTCATAGGTTGATTCATACAGGTGGGCTGTGACTGTTTCCAACTGTCCAGGTGGGTGGGATACTGGGTTTCCCGCCGCATGACTAAGTAAGAACAAATAATAGTAAATGGACATAAACTTCTTATGTCCATAACTATTCGCACGAGCGATTAATCCGCTCCAAACCAACACCGGAATATTGCTATTTAAATACTCTTCCGATGGGTACCAAACACTACTGTATGACCCCTGTTAGACCCTTCGTACAATACAAAGAGGGATCTCTCTGTTCAGGAACATGCTATGTTAACTAAACTTTCAGTATCTATCAAAGGGACCATGATCTACAAAATACATTATCAGTGAAAATATGTAACGAATGAGTCGCACGCTACGATTACATAAACTCTACCGTAAATACGCATACCGTGCGCCTGCGGGTGCCCGCGACTGTGAGTATGTGCACGTACGGGAGAGCGTACGCATGCGCAGCGCGGACCAGTATGAGGTGCAAATATGGCAGTGTGTGTAGAGATATTTTTCTGACTTTGACACCACACATGCAGAAACCATCCACTCACCTTCTCTGCTTCTCACATAGACATGGTGGTTGGAACCAAAAATCTCAAATTTGGACTCATCAGACCAAAGTACAGATTTCCAGTGGTCTAATGTCCAGTCCTTGTGTTTCTTGTCCCAAAGAATTCTCTTCTTCTTGTTGTTCATCCTCAGTAGTGGCTTCTTCGCAGCAATTCGATCAACAAGGCTTGATTCACGCAGTCTCCTCTGAACAGTTGATGTTGAGATTTGTCTGCTACTTGAACTCTGTGAAGAATTTATGTGGGCTCTAATCTGAGGTGCTGTTAAGTAGCAGATTCTGAGGCTGGTAACTCTAATGAACTTATCCTCTGCAGCAAAGGTTACTCTTGGTCTTCCAATCCTGGGGCGGACCTCATGAGAGCCAATTTCATCATAGTGTTTGTTGGTTTTTGCAACTGCACTTGAGGATATATTCAAAGTTCTTGACATTTTCCGTATCGACTAACCTTCATGTCTTAAAGTAATGATGGACTGCCATTTCTCTTTGCTGAGTTGAGTGGTTCGTGCCATAATATGGATTACAACAGTAGTCAAATAAGGGTGTCCACTGTGTACTAACCCTACCTCTGCACAACACAACTGATGGTCTCAAACACATTAAGTAGGCAAGAAATTCCACAAATTGACTCTTGACAAGTCAAACCTGTTAATTCAAAACCATTCCAGGAGACTACCTCATGAAGCTGATTGAGAGAATGCCAAGAGTGTGCAAAGCTGTCATCAAAGCAAACTTTGAGGAATCTAAAATATAAAACATATTTTGATTTGTTTAACACTTTTTTTGTTTACAACATAATTCCATATGTGTTTTTTCATAGTTTTGATTTCTTCAGGAAAATAAAAATATAAAAAATGCCATCACAGAGGATTTATACTGTAGGTTTCTATATTACAATGGGCAACAGTATACAGCAACAAGCACGTTATACTCAGGGCTGGTTCGAGGGCCCTCGGCGCCCCGGGCAGGGAATGGGGGTGTGGCTTAATACAGGGGGCGTGGTCAGTCACGCCCCCTGTACAGTAGAAGCGCACCGCTCAGCAAAGGTCCTCTCCGCGAAGGGAAACTAGACGCTACGCGTCTAGTTCCCTTCACAGGGGACCACAGCCGCAGGAGCCGGGGGACACAGCGGGCAGTGGAGGGCACAGCAGTGGCGGATCTTGCCATGGTGCGGCGCCCTCCGGATGGCGCCAGCGCCCTCCGGAAGGCGGCGCCCCGGGCAAAAGTCCTGCTTGCCCGTGGCAAGATCCGCTACTGGTTATACTGTAGTTGCTTACTTAAAAAATAAAATAAAAAATAAATAAATATATATATATATACACACAGATGTAGCCAAGCTCATCGTGGCTACATCCTGCTGGGATGTGCTCTCCTGAGGTGGCTAAATGCATTTGTGCTTAGGCATGCTGGGTTGCATCTTTTGCAGCTCCATTCCATGAATAGAGCGTGCACGCGAATGCAGCTAGATGCATCCACGATGAGTGTGGCTACATCTGTGTGTATATATATATATATATATATATATATATATATATATATATACCTTAACCATCCCCTCCTGCAGCCTAAACCTAACCCTTCACCTAGTGCCTAACCGCTGGGTTGTATCTAGGGGTCCGAGCGCCCCTGGCAAAGTAAAGGACTGGTGCCCCCCCAATATTTGAAATATTGAAGGCGCATTTGCCAAAAAAGGGGAGTGGCCACTCAGTATTGCCCAAATTCAAATTACACCACATAGTAGCGTTCCTTACTCACATTACACAGCACAGTAATGTCCGTTATTCACGTTATGCTGCTCAGTGGTGTGTGTGTATATACATATATATATATATATATATATATATATATATATACACAAATGTCCAGCACTCACAATATAAGTAAAAAGTCACAACCCATAAACTACAGCTCTCGGCAGCCTTTGCTGCTGTGAGCTCACAGCAGCAAGGGCTGCTGGGAGCTGTAGTTTATGTAGTTTCTTGATAGTAGTGCGGTGCCGGACCCCAGTGCCAATTACAGTGGCTGCCGCTACTGCCTGCTATTATCGTTTCTGGGTGTCAATGCAGGTGAGGGACTACCCGAGGGAGGAAGATGAGGGGGACGACTCGGGGCTGAACTGCTGCTGCCACAAAAATGCTATCTACCTACTAGCTGCAGGTGGTATCGCTGGGCAGCGCCCCTCCTTAGCTGGCACCCCTGGCGAGTGCCATCCTGGCCAATAGGTAGATACGCCCCTACCTAACCGTAACCCTCCACCTAATGCAGGCATGTCCAAACTGCGGCTCTCCAGCTGTTGAGAAACTACACTTCCCAGGATGCCTTGACACAGCTTTAGCATTCTTTGACAACAAAACTGTGTCAGGGCATGCTGGGATATGTAGTTTCACAACAGCTGGGGGGCCGCAGTTTGGACATGCTTGACCTAATGCCTAACCGTAAACCTACCACCCCCCCCCCCCCCGCACCGTACCGACCGCATTGTATCTGAGGCTCCACCTACAGCTTGTACAGTACTGTTTAAAGTACATACAAATAACAGAGGGAAGCAGAGAGGGCAAAACAATCATACTGTATATAGGGTAACCACAGCTTATGTAGTAAAACAAGTTGCTGTATTCCTCTAACCACATTAGATAGTATGACTGAATAAATAGGTGCCAATTCAATAAAACTATGTAACGGAAGGCTGGCCAGAGACTGCGTGTATGAATCTGGCCCCTGGTGTTGCTCATTTTGCCACAGTTTATTTAACTGATGATTTTTTTCTCTTCAAAACCGTTCATATAATTGTGTTGTTGTTTTTTTTCCATTTAATATAGTTTAAAAGATATTTTCTAAAATATTTAAATATTATATTATGCTGAACGGATCTCCTCATCAAAAACTGAGGGACACAGTGGGGCGGTGTGGTTGCATGTGATCTGACCATGCCAGTGAAGTGGTTCAGGGGTGATTAATTATGTGATTATTAATTGGTTTCCATTTGTAATGAAGTCAGCAAAAGCTTTAGGATGTACAATGTGTTTAACATTGCAGAGTTTTGTGTTAATCAGTGGAAATAATTCCCAAATAAATCATTTTTTTATGCCACAGTGTAAGAAAATGGCAATGCATGGAGTGATCCTTGCTCAGTGATGAGGACCAGCATATACTGTACATTGCTGTATATGTATGAGCATACAGAAGTTGCCTGGAGACAAGATCCACTTTGAGGGTGGGGCTGGGCTGTCACATCATTAGGCCCTGCCCCCATGGGGAGAGGGCAGAGCTAAATTACACAAATTTGCATAATTTGCCCCGTCCCCTTCAGACGGCGACGCCCTTACCTGTATAATCTCTTTATCCTGCCCGCTTCACTAGGAAGTGGGCGGGATGCGGGAGCATTGGCCGCTCTTGGGGGGGGGGGGGGGATTATTACCCAAAAATTTTTTGCAGGAGAATAGGCATTTATGTGTATGAGATAAGTCATATTAGGACCAAATTTGTGGTATATGAGGTTGTCCTGCCTCTGTGTTCTATTTTCAGCAAAATAAAACTATATTTTATGTATGTAAAGAAACGATTTATTTTTTAATTAGTATAGCAAAATATTTTCTTTGTAAATTAATTTCATAATGTAAAGGAATCTTTTATCTCTGAAAAGTTAGAGATAATTAAGTTTTTATTTTACCATACTGTAATTAAGTCTTTTTTGTCACTTTTCCAGACTTAGAACAACCGTAGCTTTTTTTCCAGACAATTAGTATTTCAACAATCAAAGTGTTTCTAGTAAGAAGAACCACACTGTAGTGAATAGGAGCTGGTCTGCACAGTGAAGGTTCCATTTTATACAACTTTTTTCTTTATATGCTAAAATAAAGTTTAAGACTGTACTAATGATCAGGTGGGCATTGGCATTATACCGTATTATTGAGGTATGCTATTGTCCATACCTCCTTACCTTCTAGGGCACAAGATCAGGAGGAAACTGACCATATGCTAAATCAGTGCTTCTCAAATCCAGTCCTTGGGACATACCAACAGTGCATGTTTCCCATATCTCCTTGATGGAACAAAGGACGGTTTATTGATTACACACTAACTGACAAGAGGTTCTAATTATTTCACTTAGGATTCTATGAGAAGACCTGGAAAACATGCACTGTTAATAACACGTTTCCCATGAACAAGAGTGGAGCACTGTCCTAAATCCACTCGAATTAAACAAATTTCTCCCAAATTTGCCCGAAATTTATGGGACTGCTCCGATTTTCAGGATCTGGGAGGACGTGTTGGGCAAAATCCAATTAACTCTTCACCACACTCGAAAGGAGTGAGTTGCCATTGTGACAGTTTGTAAACGCTGGCAACAGCATTGTAACTCACCCCCTTGCAGCCCTATCGTGGCCCAGATTTGTAGATTTTTGAGTCTGCGAACTAAAATCTACAACTTAGATGGTACAATGAGTGCGGCATATAGCCTCTCACTTAATAATATCGCAACCAATAGGATTGAACTCATGGCCTCAATGGGATAATTCCCTTATTGGATCAGGCTGCACATTCCATATATTTAAGCCATGTTCCTCTCAGATCATGAAAATCAGGACACTTTTGTGGAATTTTGGACTATTTACATGTATAATTGTCTGTATAAATTACCATTAAATGGTTGGCTATCGAATAGTGGCTGCAATGCTGCCATTGCAACATGCATTGCAATGACATGTGTCTATGGTTCTCAACGTTGCCCATTTATTTGTGCTTCAGTGCTGAGAAATACAGGCAGATATTTACCCATCATGCAATACCATCAGAGCGTCTGATTGGCTCAAAATTTATTTGGCAGCAGGACAACGACCCCAAACATACAGCCAATGTCATCAAGAACTATCTTCATCATAGAGAAGAACAAGGAGTCCTGGAACTGATTATATGGCCCCCACAGTGCACTGATTACGTGAAGAGACAGAAAGATTTGAGCAAGTCTATATCCACAGAAGATCTGTGTGTAGTTGTCCAAGATGTATGGAACAACCTCCCTGTCGAGTTCCTTCAGAAACTGTGCAAGTGTACCTAGAAGAATTGATGCTGTTTTGAAGGCAAACGGTGGTCACACCAAATATTGATTTGATTTAGATATAGCTACCTATCTATCTAGTATATTTACTAAGGTGAGAGTTTTTTTTAGAAGTGGAGATGTTGTCCATAGCAACCAATCAGATTCTAGCTATTATCTTCTAGAAGCAGCTATATAAATGTTAAGTGGTTTCTAATTCATTGCTCTGGGCAGCATCTCCACTTCTAAAATGCTCACACCTTAAATGTACCCCTATTTATCTTAGAGATGAGCGCCTGAAATTTTTCGGGTTTTGTGTTTTGGTTTTGGGTTCGGTTCCGCGGCCGTGTTTTGGGTTCGAACGCGTTTTGGCAAAACCTCACCGAATTTTTTTTGTCGGATTCGGGTGTGTTTTGGATTCGGGTGTTTTTTTCCAAAAACACTAAAAAACAGCTTAAATCATAGAATTTGGGGGTCATTTTGATCCCAAAGTATTATTAACCTCAAAAACCATAATTTACACTCATTTTCAGTCTATTCTGAATACCTCACACCTCACAATATTATTTTTAGTCCTAAAATTTGCACCGAGGTCGCTGTGTGAGTAAGATAAGCGACCCTAGTGGCCGACACAAACACCGGGCCCATCTAGGAGTGGCACTGCAGTGTCACGCAGGATGTCCCTTCCAAAAAACCCTCCCCAAACAGCACATGACGCAAAGAAAAAAAGAGGCGCAATGAGGTAGCTGTGTGAGTAAGTTTAGCGACCCTAGTGGCCGACACAAACACCGGGCCCATCTAGGAGTGGCACTGCAGTGTCACGCAGGATGGCCCTTCCAAAAAACCCTCCCCAAACAGCACATGACGCAAAGAAAAAAAGAGGCGCAATGAGGTAGCTGTGTGAGTAAGATTAGCGACCCTAGTGGCCGACACAAACACCGGGCCCATCTAGGAGTGGCACTGCAGTGTCACGCAGGATGGCCCTTCCAAAAAACCCTCCCCAAACAGCACATGACGCAAAGAAAAAAAGAGGCGCAATGAGGTAGCTGACTGTGTGAGTAAGATTAGCGACCCTAGTGGCCGACACAAACACCGGGCCCATCTAGGAGTGGCACTGCAGTGTCACGCAGGATGTCCCTTCCAAAAAACCCTCCCCAAACAGCACATGACGCAAAGAAAAAAAGAGGCGCAATGAGGTAGCTGTGTGAGTAAGATTAGCGACCCTAGTGGCCGACACAAACACCGGGCCCATCTAGGAGTGGCACTGCAGTGTCACGCAGGATGTCCCTTCCAAAAAACCCTCCCCAAACAGCACATGACGCAAAGAAAAAAAGAGGCGCAATGAGGTAGCCGTGTGAGTAAGATTAGCGACCCTAGTGGCCGACACAAACACCGGGCACATCTAGGAGTGGCACTGCAGTGTCACGCAGGATGTCCCTTCCAAAAAACCCTCCCCAAACAGCACATGACGCAAAGAAAAAAAGAGGCGCAATGAGGTAGCTGACTGTGTGAGTAAGATTAGCGACCCTAGTGGCCGACACAAACACCGGGCCCATCTAGGAGTGGCACTGCAGTGTCACGCAGGATGTCCCTTCCAAAAAACCCTCCCCAAACAGCACATGACGCAAAGAAAAAAAGAGGCGCAATGAGGTAGCTGACTGTGTGAGTAAGATTAGCGACCCTAGTGGCCGACACAAACACCGGGCCCATCTAGGAGTGGCACTGCAGTGTCACGCAGGATGTCCCTTCCAAAAAACCCTCCCCAATCAGCACATGATGCAAAGAAAAAGAAAAGAAAAAAGAGGTGCAAGATGGAATTGTCCTTGGGCCCTCCCACCCACCCTTATGTTGTATAAACAAAACAGGACATGCACACTCAACCCATCATTTCAGTGACAGGGTCTGCCACACGACTGTGACTGATATGACGGGTTGGTTTGGACCCCCCCCAAAAAAGAAGCAATTAAGGAGGAGATGTTGACAGGTCGCGTTCCGCTTGACTTGACAATTTTGTCACCAGCAGGTCTTTCAACCCCAGCAGACCTGTGTCTGCCGGAAAGAGAGATCCAAGGTAGGCTTTAAATCTAGGATCGAGCACGGTGGCCAAAATGTAGTGCTCTGATTTCAACAGATTGACCACCCGTGAATCCTTGTTAAGCGAATTAAGGGCTGCATCCACAAGTCCCACATGCCTAGCGGAATCGCTCCCTTTTAGCTCCTTCTTCAATGCCTCCAGCTTCTTCTGCAAAAGCCTGATGAGGGGAATGACCTGACTCAGGCTGGCAGTGTCTGAACTGACTTCACGTGTGGCAAGTTCAAAGGGCATCAGAACCTTGCACAACGTTGAAATCATTCTCCACTGCACTTGAGACAGGTGCATTCCATCTCCTATATCGTGCTCAATTGTATAGGCTTGAATGGCCTTTTGCTGCTCCTCCAACCTCTGAAGCATATAGAGGGTTGAATTCCACCTCGTTACCACTTCTTGCTTCAGATGATGGCAGGGCAGGTTCAGTAGTTTTTGGTGGTGCTCCAGTCTTCTGTACGTGGTGCCTGTACGCCGAAAGTGTCCCGCAATTTTTCTGGCCACCGACAGCATCTCTTGCACGCCCCTGTCGTTTTTTAAAAAATTCTGCACCACCAAATTCAAGGTATGTGCAAAACATGGGACGTGCTGGAATTTGCCCATATTTAATGCACACACAATATTGCTGGCGTTGTCCGATGCCACAAATCCACAGGAGAGTCCAATTGGGGTAAGCCATTCCGCGATGATCTTCCTCAGTTGCCGTAAGAGGTTTTCAGCTGTGTGCGTATTCTGGAAAGCGGTGATACAAAGCGTAGCCTGCCTAGGAAAGAGTTGGCGTTTGCGAGATGCTGCTACTGGTGCCGCCGCTGCTGTTCTTGCGGCGGGAGTCCATACATCTACCCAGTGGGCTGTCACAGTCATATAGTCCTGACCCTGCCCTGCTCCACTTGTCCACATGTCCGTGGTTAAGTGGACATTGGGTACAACTGCATTTTTTAGGAGACTGGTGAGTCTTTTTCTGACGTCCGTGTACATTCTCGGTATCGCCTGCCTAGAGAAGTGGAACCTAGATGGTATTTGGTAACGGGGGCACACTGCCTCAATAAATTGTCTAGTTCCCTGTGAACTAACGGCGGATACCGGACGCACGTCTAACACCAACATAGTTGTCAAGGACTCAGTTATCCGCTTTGCAGTAGGATGACTGCTGTGATATTTCATCTTCCTCGCAAAGGACTGTTGAACAGTCAATTGCTTACTGGAAGTAGTACAAGTGGGCTTACGACTTCCCCTCTGGGATGACCATCGACTCCCAGCGGCAACAACAGCAGCGCCAGCAGCAGTAGGCGTTACACGCAAGGATGCATCGGAGGAATCCCAGGCAGGAGAGGACTCGTCAGACTTGCCAGTGACATGGCCTGCAGGACTATTGGCATTCCTGGGGAAGGAGGAAATTGACACTGAGGGAGTTGGTGGGGTGGTTTGCGTGAGCTTGGTTACAAGAGGAAGGGATTTACTGGTCAGTGGACTGCTTCCGCTGTCACCCAAAGTTTTTGAACTTGTCACTGACTTATTATGAATGCGCTGCAGGTGACGTATAAGGGAGGATGTTCCGAGGTGGTTAACGTCCTTACCCCTACTTATTACAGCTTGACAAAGGGAACACACGGCTTGACACCTGTTGTCCGCATTTCTGGTGAAATACCTCCACACCGAAGAGCTGATTTTTTTGGTATTTTCACCTGGCATGTCAACGGCCATATTCCTCCCACGGACAACAGGTGTCTCCCCGGGTGCCTGACTTAAACAAACCACCTCACCATCAGAATCCTCCTGGTCAATTTCCTCCCCAGCGCCAGCAACACCCATATCCTCCTCATCCTGGTGTACTTCAACACTGACATCTTCAATCTGACTATCAGGAACTGGACTGCGGGTGCTCCTTCCAGCACTTGCAGGGGGCGTGCAAATGGTGGAAGGCGCATGCTCTTCACGTCCAGTGTTGGGAAGGTCAGGCATCGCAACCGACACAATTGGACTCTCCTTGTGGATTTGGGATTTCAAAGAACGCACAGTTCTTTGCGGTGCTTTTGCCAGCTTGAGTCTTTTCAGTTTTCTAGCGAGAGGCTGAGTGCTTCCATCCTCATGTGAAGCTGAACCACTAGCCATGAACATAGGCCAGGGCCTCAGCCGTTCCTTGCCACTCCGTGTGGTAAATGGCATATTGGCAAGTTTACGCTTCTCCTCCGACAATTTTATTTTAGGTTTTGGAGTCCTTTTTTTACTGATATTTGGTGTTTTGGTTTTGACATGCTCTGTACTATGCCATTGGGCATCGGCCTTGGCAGACGACGTTGCTGGCATTTCATCGTCTCGGCCATGACTAGTGGCAGCAGCTTCAGCACGAGGTGGAAGTGGATCTTGATCTTTCCCTAATTTTGGAACCTCAACATTTTTGTTCTCCATATTTTAATAGGCACAACTAAAAGGCACCTCAGGTAAACAATGGAGATGGATGGATTGGATACTAGTATACAATTATGGACGGGCTGCCGAGTGCCGACACAGAGGTAGCCACAGCCGTGAACTACCGCACTGTACTGTGTCTGCTGCTAATATATAGACTGGTTGATAAAGAGATAGTATACTCGTAACTAGTATGTATGTATAAAGAAAGAAAAAAAAACCACGGTTAGGTGGTATATACAATTATGGACGGGCTGCCGAGTGCCGACACAGAGGTAGCCACAGCCGTGAACTACCGCACTGTACTGTGTCTGCTGCTAATATATAGACTGGTTGATAAAGAGATAGTATACTCGTAACTAGTATGTATGTATAAAGAAAGAAAAAAAACCCACGGTTAGGTGGTATATACAATTATGGACGGGCTGCCGAGTGCCGACACAGAGGTAGCCACAGCCGTGAACTACCGCACTGTACTGTGTCTGCTGCTAATATATAGACTGGTTGATAAAGAGATAGTATACTCGTAACTAGTATGTATGTATAAAGAAAGAAAAAAAACCCACGGTTAGGTGGTATATACAATTATGGACGGGCTGCCGAGTGCCGACACAGAGGTAGCCACAGCCGTGAACTACCGCACTGTACTGTGTCTGCTGCTAATATATAGACTGGTTGATAAAGAGATAGTATACTCGTAACTAGTATGTATGTATAAAGAAAGAAAAAAAAACCACGGTTAGGTGGTATATACAATTATGGACGGGCTGCCGAGTGCCGACACAGAGGTAGCCACAGCCGTGAACTACCGCACTGTACTGTGTCTGCTGCTAATATATAGACTGGTTGATAAAGAGATAGTATACTCGTAACTAGTATGTATGTATAAAGAAAGAAAAAAAAACCACGGTTAGGTGGTATATACAATTATGGACGGGCTGCCGAGTGCCGACACAGAGGTAGCCACAGCCGTGAACTACCGCACTGTACTGTGTCTGCTGCTAATATATAGACTGGTTGATAAAGAGATAGTATACTCGTAACTAGTATGTATGTATAAAGAAAGAAAAAAAAACCACGGTTAGGTGGTATATACAATTATGGACGGGCTGCCGAGTGCCGACACAGAGGTAGCCACAGCCGTGAACTACCGCTCTGTACTGTGTCTGCTGCTAATATATAGACTGGTTGATAAAGAGATAGTATACTCGTAACTAGTATGTATGTATAAAGAAAGAAAAAAAAACCACGGTTAGGTCACTGGTATATACAATTATGGACGGGCTGCCGAGTGCCGACACAGAGGTAGCCACAGCCGTGAACTACCGCACTGTACTGTGTCTGCTGCTAATATAGACTGGTTGATAAAGAGATAGTATACTACTAATATTATATACTGGTGGTCAGGTCACTGGTCACTAGTCACACTGGCAGTGGCACTCCTGCAGCAAAAGTGTGCACTGTTTAATTTTAATATAATATTATGTACTCCTGGCTCCTGCTATAACCTATAACTGGCACTGCAGTAGTGCTCCCCAGTCTCCCCCACAATTATAAGCTGTGTGAGCTGAGCAGTCAGACAGATATATAATATATATAGATGATGCAGCACACTGGCCTGAGCCTGAGCAGTGCACACAGATATGGTATGTGACTGAGTCACTGTGTGCTGTGTATCGCTTTTTTCAGGCAGAGAACGGATTATAAATAAAACTGGTGGTCACTATCAGCAAAACTCTGCACTGTACTGAGTACTCCTAATGCTCCCCAAAATTAGTAAATCAAGTGTCTCTCTAATCTATTCTAAACGGAGAGGACGCCAGCCACGTCCTCTCCCTATCAATCTCAATGCACGTGTGAAAATGGCGGCGACGCGCGGCTCCTTATATAGAATCCGAGTCTCGCGATAGAATCCGAGCCTCGCGAGAATCCGACAGCGTCATGATGACGTTCGGGCGCGCTCGGGTTAACCGAGCAAGGCGGGAAGATCCGAGTCGCTCGGACCCGTGAAAAAAAACATGAAGTTCTGGCGGGTTCGGATTCAGAGAAACCGAACCCGCTCATCTCTAATTTATCTATCTTTCTAGCTATCTATCTATCTATCTATCTATCGATCGATCGATCGATCGATCGATCTATCTATCTAACTATCATATATATTTATATAACTATCATACAGTGTATGTATAAGTGTGGACAGATAGGGCCATCTTTTCCTATGGGCTTAATGGGCAGTTGCCCAAGGGCCTCTGGATTCTAAAGGCCCATAGCTGATTCTGCCACCGCAGATAGCAAACCCACCCCCTTCCATTTGTGTGCCTGCACTCTGCCCACAGCCCTGCACCAGAGGCCAAGAATACCTGCCTGAGTGAAGATGGGAACATTCAGATCAGTGGATGCGGGGACGGAGAGAGGACACTAGGGACAAGATTCTGGGAGCTCAAAGGGGACATCTACAGCATCACTGTGATTGCGGGGCAATCAGTTTTACTAGAGCTGGGGAAGATGAGGCATCAAGTTCCTGCCCTCAGCACCAGCTCAGCAAAGGTGATGCTGGTGACGGGAGCGGGCAGATCCAGGCAGCTGGGCAGAGGACAGAAGCTGGGCTGCGGGGGAGTGGACATTGCCGAGTTGCAGGAGAGAGGACATCGCCGGGATGTGGCAGAGGATCCAAAGGAGGCACAGGTGCAGAGACTGAGGGCAGGAGTGGAGACACGGGCAGATGCTGCAGTTGGGAGCAGAAACACGGGCAGAGGCTGTGCGAAGTGCCCCGAGGTTCTAAGGGCATACAGATGATTCCCCCTACTCCGGGGGTAGGGGCCACAACGAATCGTTGTCCAGGGGCTTTCAGTGCTGACAAGTTGGCCCTGTGTACAGAATTATATATTTGACAGACTAACAGACTATTTATAACATGTAATTGCATTTGGTTTGCACTTGGCATCTTATATATGAGAGATTTAGGGAAAAGGATTTAAATGCCATGTCCAGTTACACTCTTTTTAGTATACCATTTGTAAATTCTTAAACATCCCATCTCTGATCGATTGTAATTGATTTTACCTGTCTGCAGTGACCCAGCTGTGAGATTTTCCCCTGGAGCTGTCACTTGGATGAGAAAAATGTAATTCTAATTGGCTGTGTCAAGACTCATAGTGACAATATTATAGTTTGTTTTCCGCTAATGTTTGAGGATTAATGTAATTGCACATCATCAAGGACAGGCCAGCGTACCGGATAGTAATTTGCAATTTGTACTTTTCAGTCTTAGACACATTTTGGCAGTTAAAAAAAAATATTTGTGAAATGTGGTTTAGTGATTTTGGCGGGTTATTATCAAGTTTTGTAACAGTATCAGAATAGGAGAAATAATAGAGTTCTAGGGCCGGTTGTAATGACGTCCAAGTTGGCTGGAGCTGCGGGTTCCTGGCCGAACTCTGATTTTTTTAAAGAGGCGATCATGTACAAATCGACGATCATCAGAGTCCGCTGATTAGTGAATCGTGTAGCCATTCTGCAAAACAGATTGACTTCTGGGAATCGCCTCTTACATGTGTGGGCCGCATCGGTCTGGGTGATCTTTAGATGTAAATATCTCCAGCTGAGACACTTTGTTACCTCCCTCTGTTGCGTTCCTTGAATCCATTTGAATGCCTTTGCCTCAGTGACCCACATTTAAAGGGCATCATCTCAGCACCCTGATCCAGAATTTCAGGTACAGTGTGTCACAGTTCTTTTGTTGCCCCCGGAGGATTACCCATTGACCATGCTCTATCTTCATGCAAATTAAGGAAAATATCTGCAAGGTCTACTTTCCTAGTATATGGTGCCCACCTATTTTGCACCATATGGTGCGAGATGCCTACTGTAACGGGTCTTGTGAACTTAATTGTCAATGTTGCAACTTTTTCTTAAGTTTTTTTTTAATCTTAGTTCACAGTAGTTTACTAGATATTTAGGATTAGTGTTTTGGCGCAGATAAATTGCAAAGTCCATGGCATGCTAAACGGGGTTACTTGGCACGATTTAAGGATAAGTGTATGTGAACACATACTGTATTTAAAATGAGCAAAAATGTAGCCTGAATTTTAAAGTTAGAGTTCAAATTTTGGAATAAAATACACCTTTCATTGCATAGCACGTGTACAACTTCCATAGCTTACTAATAAGTGTGCACTTCCAGTTTGCAGACTGGGATAGGAGGCGTGACCACATAATGGAGGGGTGTGGCTGCATCACAGAGCGGAAAAGTGATAAGCTGACCATTATCCCTCTCCTCTGTCCCTCCTACAGCCCTTTCGCTTCCACACGCCTGACAGTAGAGGCTGAATTGTCCTTTTGTGACAGCAGGACTGACCCCTCAAATAGGAACTGTCCTCCTGATATAGAGATGGCTGCGAAGTATGCTAACAAGTGTGCAATGCTACATGCTAACACTTTTTGTGCCAAAATACATACAGTATAGTACATGGAAAAGATACATCATCTCAAAGCGCTGCCATATACAGCATACACCATCCAAAAAAGTGTATTGTACGCAGCATGGCAGTAGGAACATCATATTTCTTGACATTAACCTTCTCATAAACTGTGGCATATTCCTTTTTTGAATCATACAACTTCCAGTGTGTCTTATGCACTGGTACAAAAACATGGCAGTATAGAGTCATCATGTATGATCTCTACATTAGATAGATATATCTTTTTGGGGGTTAAGGAACATTGCAAGACAGTCTTTTGAAAACTCTGTATCATTGATGCATAAAAACAAGACTAACTTATTAAGAATAGGTCAGCAATAAAGTAACCGTACACGTTTTCTCTTACACGTCACCGTTACTGAATAATGGATTTACAATTAAAATGCATTAATTAAATGCTCTGTAGAAAAATTAAATAGTCACAGTAGAGGATGATATGCTAATCCCATGCGCATAATTAGTTCTTAGTGACGTAAATGTAATCAGCGCAAAATATGGAATAAGTCTGAGATATTAACCTATGTTCACTGTGTGAGCAAATATACATGTTACAGGCACAGTATAGAATCTCGGCAATCTGTACAATGGGGGTACTTCAGACCTGATCGTAGCAGCAAATTTGTTAGCAGTTGGGTAAAACCATGTGCACTGCAGGAGGGGCAGATATAACATTTGCAGAGAGAGTTAGATTTGGGTGGGTTATTTTGTTTCTGTGCAGAGTAAATACTGTCCGCTTTATTTTTACACTGCAATTTAGATTTCAGTTTGAACATACCCCACCCAAATCTAACTCTCTCTGCACATGTTATATCTGCCCCCCCTGCAGTGCACATGGTTTTGCCCAACTACGAACAAATTTGCTGCTATGATCAGGTCTGAATTACCCCCAATGTCTGGACTGTTTATAGGCAAAATATGAACTAGACATATCCATGCAATATCATTGGTATATGTGACGCCATCCTCACGTGCATGTTCCCAAACAAAATCTCCACAAACCCAAGGTTTCTTCCTTTTAACTAAGCATACACAGGAGATAGACAATAAGCTGCATAGCTTTGCTGTGGCATCTTCAGATAAAATCAATTTGTTACAGTCATTAAGGTTAGAGTGAGGGCTCACTTAGGGCTTGGCTTAAGAATCCACATTCCCATTCATACACTAACTGCCTACCCAAACCTAACCCCAGTTCATACTTGCCTACTTTTCTAGCAGCAAATGCTATTCTGACGTCACCCCCTGATGAAGTCAAAATAGTATTTGCCGTTAGATGAAAGGCGTTGGAAACGCCTTTGTTTCCTAAGCCCCTGCTGTTGCATAATATATTTCCTAGACTACATTATCACTACTTGTAGACGAATTTGCTCTTTTGTATATGGGACAGGTTGTTTTTTTTATGATAATTACCAGTATTATATAAGATAATCAGTTCCAACGCATAATCCTGATGAACTCATACTGACACTAAACAGGTGTTACAGATGAAATGTGCTGGTCAAGGTCCCATTCCAGGGATGACTTTTGTAAGAGATAGAGACTGATACCTTGAATTCCCAATGGTTTCTTCTACTGTATATGGGGCAGGTTTGTTCTTTATGATGGTTACCAATATTATATCAGATACGCAATTTCAATGCATAATCCTGATGAAGTTCTACTGACACAAAGTACAGTAGGTGTAAAAAATTAAATGTGTCAAACAAGGTCCTGTCCAAGGATTTACTTTTGTGAGAGATAGAGCCTGATACCTTGGATGTCTGGCATGTTTCTGTGGAAAGTACTATTCAGATAAACTCTCTGTAATTTTAATTACTGTATGTGTTGACTTTATGCATACATGGTGAGCTGAGATTTCCGGTTTATTCTTTGTTTGAGCTGCCATGCTGGAATGATTGGACATTTCTTTGTTTTTCCTGGTGATATTTGATAATTCTGGAACAAATAAGCATGTGTGATTGAAATTTTGGTCCAGTCCACAGATCTTTGTCACATTGGTTAATTTTTTGGAAAAAATGCAGCATTAGTATTCATGGGGTTTTTATACATCTAGCCTCAATACCCATGCAGCGGGAGATGCCTGTCACGAGTGAGCTGATAGGTCCGCTGCAAGCGTCTAGGATGCACAAGGAGACTGATTAATTTCATATACACCTGTATATCTGTGTATGACCAAGTCGGTATAATATAACTTAGTATGGAAACATAAGTTGGTATGAAAAAAAACCCTGAAAATAATAGAGAAGGTGGCAAGATGGACTTGGAAGTTATCTATTGACAGAACAACCATCTCCTCTAGCCACTAAGTGCCTGGGCCATCTTAACAGCATAGCAGGCCCTAGGCAAAGCAATGCACTGGGGCCTCTAAACACCCATTCATGGGAACCAATTATAGAATATCATAGCATGCCTCCCCTGCAGTCCTGCATCATCTCTCCACGTGCTTACTTACCATGAATGACTCCCAGCACTCTGATTGGTGGATAGCTCCATCCATCCACCAATCAGCATGCTGGCAGACATTCACTGTGAGGCAATCAGAGTGATTGTGTGACCACCACCCACCCCTGATTGAAGGCCCCTAGAATAGTGGGGGCCTGGCCAGTTGCCCAGTGTGCATATATACGTTATGAAGGCCCTGTCAAGTGCTAGACTACTGGATCCTCTTCTTACAGTATCTCCCTCCTCTCTCCACTTCAATCTGTCCTCAATGCTTCTGCCTGACTCATCTTCCTTTCCAAACATAATTTCTCTAACGTCCTAGTGGATGCTGGGGACTCCGTCAGGACCATGGGGATTAGCGGCTCCGCAGGAGACAGGGCACAAAAATAAAGCTTTAGGATCAGGTGGTGTGCACTGGCTCCTCCCCCTATGACCCTCCTCCAAGCCTCAGTTAGGTTTTTGTGCCCGTCCGAGCAGGGTGCAATCTAGGTGGCTCTCCTAAAGAGCTGCTTAGAAAAAGTTTTTAGGTTTTTTATTTTCAGTGAGTCCTGCTGGCAACAGGCTCACTGCAACGAGGGACTTAGGGGAGAAGAAGTGAACTCACCTGCGTGCAGGATGGATTGGCTTCTTAGGCTACTGGACACCATTAGCTCCAGAGGGATCGAACACAGGCCCAGCCATGGAGTCCGGTCCCGGAGCCGCGCCGCCGACCCCCTTGCAGATGCCGAAAAGCGAAGAGGTCCAGAAACCGGCGGCAGAAGACTTTTCAGTCTTCATAAGGTAGCGCACAGCACTGCAGCTGTGCGCCATTGTTGTCACACACTTCACACCAGCGGTCACGGAGGGTGCAGGGCGCTGCAGGGGGCGCCCTGGGCAGCAATGAGAATACCTTGTTCTGGCTAAAAAATACATCACATATAGCCCTTGGGGCTATATGGATGTATTTAACCCCTGCCAGGTCTCACAAACTCCGGAGAAGAGCCCGCCGAAATAGGGGGCGGGGCCTATCTCCTCAGCACACAGCGCCATTTTCCTGCTCAGCTCCGCTGCGAGGAAGGCTCCCAGGACTCTCCCCTGCACTGCACTACAGAAACAGGGTAAAAAAGAGAGGGGGGGGGGGCACTTTTTTTGGCGTTTTTGATATATATTAAGCTGCTATAAGGGAGACAACACTTCTATAGGGTTGTTCCTATATATTTATAGCGCTTGGGTGTGTGCTGGCAAACTCTCCCTCTGTCTCCCCAAAGGGCTAGTGGGGTCCTGTCTTCGATAAGAGCATTCCCTGTGTGTCTGCTGTGTGTCGGTACGTGTGTGTCGACATGTATGAGGACGATGTTGGTGTGGAGGCGGAGCAATTGCCGGTAATGGTGATGTCACCCCCTAGGGAGTCGACACCGGAATGGATGGCTTTATTTATGGAATTACGTGATAATGTCAGCACATTACAAAAATCAGTTGACGACATGAGACGGCCGGAAAACCAGTTAGTACCTGTACAGGCGTCTCAGACACCGTCAGGGGCTGTAAAACGCCCTTTACCTCAGTCGGTCGACACAGACCCAGACACGGACACCGAATCTAGTGTCGACGGTGAAGAAACAAACGTATTTTCCAGTAGGGCCACACGTTATATGATCACGGCAATGAAGGAGGCTTTACATATCTCTGATACTGCATGTACCACAAAAAGGGGTATTATGTGGGGTCTGAAAAAACTACCTGTAGTTTTTCCTGAATCAGACGAATTGAATGAAGTGTGTGATGAAGCGTGGGTTAACCCCGATAGAAAACTGCTAATTTCAAAGAAGTTATTGGCATTATATCCTTTCCCGCCAGAGGTTAGGGCGCGCTGGGAAACACCCCCTAGGGTGGATAAGGCGCTCACACGCTTATCAAAACAAGTGGCGTTACCGTCTCCTGAAACGGCCGCCCTCAAGGATCCAGCAGATAGGAGGCTGGAAACTACCCTGAAAAGTATATACACTCATACTGGTGTTATACTGCGACCAGCCATCGCCTCTGCATGGATGTGCAGTGCTGGGGTGGTTTGGTCGGATTCCCTGACTGAAAATATTGATACCCTGGATAGGGACAGTATTTTACTGACTATAGAGCATTTAAAGGATGCATTTCTATATATGCGAGATGCACAGAGGGATATTTGCACTCTGGCATCGAGAGTAAGTGCGATGTCCATATCTGCCAGAAGAAGTTTATGGACGCGACAATGGTCAGGTGATGCGGATTCCAAACGGCATATGGAAGTATTGCCGTATAAGGGGGAGGAATTATTTGGGGTCGGTCTATCGGATTTGGTGGCCACGGCAACAGCCGGGAAATCCACCTTTTTACCTCAGGTCCCCTCCCAACAGAAAAAGACACCGTCTTTTCAGCCGCAGTCCTTTCGTTCCTATAGGAACAAGCGGGCGAAAGGACAGTCATATTTGCCCCGAGGCAAAGGAAAGGGTAAGAGAGTGCACCAAGCAGCTTCTTCCCAGGAGCAGAAGCCCCCCCCGGCTTCTGCAAAGCCCTCAGCATGACGTTGGGGCTTTACAAGCGGACTCAGGGGCAGTGGGGGGTCGACTCAAGAATTTCAGCGCACAGTGGGCTCACTCACAGGTGGACCCCTGGATCCTGCAGATAATATCTCGGGGTTACAGGTTGGAAGTCTCCCCCTCGCCGGTTCCTAAAGTCTGCTCTGCCAACGTCTCCCTCAGACAGGGCGACGGTATTGGAAGCCATTCACAAGCTGTATTCTCAGCAGGTGATAGTCAAGGTACCCCTCCTACAACAGGGAAAGGGGTATTATTCCACACTATTTGTGGTACCGAAGCCGGACGGCTCGGTAAGACCTATTCTAAATCTGAAATCTTTGAACCTGTACATACAAAAATTCAAGTTCAAGATGGAGTCACTCAGAGCAGTGATAGCGAATCTGGAAGAAGGGGACTTTATGGTGTCCCTGGACATCAAGGATGCTTACCTGCATGTCACAATTTGCCCTTCACATCAAGGGTACCTCAGGTTCGTGGTGCAAAACTGTCATTATCAGTTTCAGACGCTGCCGTTTGGATTGTCCACGGCACCTCGGGTCTTTACCAAGGTAATGGCCGAAATGATGTTTCTTCTACGAAGAAAAGGCGTATTAATTATCCCTTACTTGGACGATCTCCTGATAAGGGCAAGGTCCAGGGAACAGCTGGGGGACGTAGTAGCACTAACCCAAATAGTGCTGCAACAGCACGGGTGGATTCTGAATTTTCCAAAATCTCAATTGACCCCGACGACACGTCTGCTGTTCCTGGGAATGATTCTGGACACGGTTCAGAAAAAGGTGTTTCTTCCGGAGGAGAAAGCCAAGGAGTTATCCGAACTTGTCAGGAACCTCCTAAAACCAGGGAAAGTGTCTGTGCATCAATGCACAAGAGTCCTGGGAAAGATGGTGGCTTCTTACGAAGTGATTCCATTCGGCAGATTCCACGCACGAACTTTTCAGTGGGATCTGCTGGACAAATGGTCCGGATCACATCTGCAGATGCATCAGCGGATAACCTTATCGCGGACAAGGGTGTCTCTGCTGTGGTGGTTGCAGAGTGCTCATCTGTTAGAGGGCCGCAGATTCGGCATACAGGACTGGGTCCTGGTGACCACGGATGCCAGTCTGAGAGGCTGGGGAGCGGTCACACAGGGAAGAAACTTCCAGGGAGTATGGTCAAACCTGGAGATGTCTCTTCACATAAATATACTGGAGCTAAGAGCGATTTACAATGCTCTAAGCCTGGCAAAACCCCTGCTTCAGGGTCAGCCGGTGTTGATCCAGTCGGACAACATCACGGCAGTCGCCCACGTAAACAGACAGGGCGGCACAAGAAGCAGGAGAGCAATGGCAGAAGCTGCAAGGATTCTTCGCTGGGCGGAAGATCATGTGATAGCACTGTCAGCAGTGTTCATTCCGGGAGTGGACAACTGGGAAGCAGACTTCCTCAGCAGACACGATCTACACCCGGGAGAGTGGGGACTTCATCCAGAAGTCTTCCACATGATTGTGAACTGTTGGGAAAAACCAAAGGTGGACATGATGGCGTCTCGCCTCAACAAAAAACTGGACAGGTATTGCGCCAGGTCAAGAGACCCTCAGGCAATAGCTGTGGATGCTCTGGTAACGCCGTGGGTGTTCCAGTCAGTGTATGTGTTTCCTCCTCTGCCTCTCATACCAAAAGTACTGAGAATTATACGGCAAAGGGGAGTAAGAACGATACTCGTGGCTCCGGATTGGCCAAGACGAACTTGGTACCCGGAACTTCAGGAGATGCTCACGGAAGATCCGTGGCCTCTACCTCTAAGATGGGACCTGCTTCAACAGGGACCATGTCTATTCCAAGACTTACCGCGGCTGCGTTTGACGGCATGGCGGTTGAACGCCGAATTCTAAGGGAAAAAGGCATTCCGGAAGAGGTCATTCCTACACTGGTAAAAGCCAGGAAGGAGGTGACTGCACAACATTATCACCGCATTTGGAGAAAATATGTTGCGTGGTGTGAGGCCAGGAAGGCCCCCACGGAGGAATTTCAATTGGGTCGATTCCTACATTTCCTGCAAACAGGATTGTCTATGGGCCTCAAGTTGGGGTCCATTAAGGTTCAAATTTCGGCCCTGTCGATTTTCTTCCAGAAAGAATTGGCTTCAGTTCCTGAAGTCCAGACTTTTGCAAAAGGAGTACTACATATACAGCCCCCGGTTGTGCCCCCAGTGGCTCCGTGGGACCTTAATGTAGTTTTGGATTTTCTCAAATCCCATTGGTTTGAGCCACTCAAATCGGCGGATTTGAAATATCTTACATGGAAAGTAACCATGCTACTGGCCCTGGCTTCAGCCAGGAGAGTGTCAGAATTGGCGGCTTTATCGTATAAAAGCCCATATCTGATTTTCCATTCGGACAGGGCAGAACTGCGGACGCGTCCTCATTTTCTGCCTAAGGTGGTGTCAGCGTTTCACCTGAACCAGCCTATTGTGGTGCCTGCGGCTACTAGCGATTTGGAGGATTCCAAGTTGCTGGACGTTGTCAGGGCATTGAAAATATATATTTCAAGGACGGCTGGAGTCAGAAAATCTGACTCGCTGTTTATACTGTATGCACCCAACAAGCTGGGTGCTCCTGCTTCTAAGCAGACGATTGCTCGTTGGACTTGTAGCACAATTCAACTTGCACATTCTGTGGCAGGCCTGCCACAGCCTAAATCTGTCAAGGCCCATTCCACAAGGAAGGTGGGCTCATCCTGGGCGGCTGCCCGAGGGGTCTCGGCATTACAACTCTGCCGAGCAGCTACGTGGTCGGGGGAGAACACGTTTGTATAATTCTACAAATTTGATACCCTGGCTAAAGAGGACCTGGAGTTCTCTCATTCGGTGCTGCAGAGTCATCCGCACTCTCCCGCCCGTTTGGGAGCTTTGGTATAATCCCCATGGTCCTGACGGAGTCCCCAGCATCCACTAGGACGTTAGAGAAAATAAGATTTTACTTACTGATAAATCTATTTCTCGTAGTCAGTAGTGGATGCTGGGCGCCCATCCCAAGTGCGGATTGTCTGCAATACTTGTACATAGTTCTTATTGTTACAAAAAAATCGGGTTGTTATTGTTGTGAGCCGTCTGTTCAGAGGCTCCTACGTTATCATACTGTTAACTGGGTTCAGATCACAAGTTGTACGGTGTGATTGGTGTGGCTGGTATGAGTCTTACCCGGGATTCAAAATCCTTCCTTATTGTGTACGCTCGTCCGGGCACAGTATCCTAACTGAGGCTTGGAGGAGGGTCATAGGGGGAGGAGCCAGTGCACACCACCTGATCCTAAAGCTTTATTTTTGTGCCCTGTCTCCTGCGGAGCCGCTAATCCCCATGGTCCTGACGGAGTCCCCAGCATCCACTACGGACTACGAGAAATAGATTTATCGGTAAGTAAAATCTTATTTTTTCCTCTGCTACAAGTTCTACACTGGCTCCCAAAACTTCTCACACTCACTTACAAAACCCTCACCCAATCCCCATGTTTGCATCTCTGATTTTATCTCTGTTCACACTCCTGCCTGTCCACTCTGCTCCACAAGTGAATGCCGTCTCTCCTCCTAACTGGTTCATTCCTCCCACTCCCACCTTTAAGGTTTTGCCCTTGCTGTTCCAACCACAGGAACTCTCTCCCTATCAGACACCCCTCCTCCCTAAAAAAGTTCAAAGGGACTCCTAAGACCCACTTTTTCATCAAAGCCACCAAGCTCTTATCCTAACCCACTGGTCCATGCTCCTCACTTGCTGTCTCTCCCATGCTTGTAAGCCCTCACAAGCAGTGCCCTCTGCCCTCATGTGCTTTTCGTTTATTCACTTTTACTAACACCTGCTCCCCACTGCCTACATCAGGGACAAACTTTTAGGTTCTGCCATCCTGCTGCTTATTTGGGTATTATGACTGCTGATGCAGTAATGTGTTTAAATCTTGTCCATGCTCTGCAATGTTCCATACTGTAATACCCCTTTTATACATGCATCGAAATCCTGGGTATTTGCATGTGAATGCGCCTCAACCTGGGATTTCTGAATGTGTAAATGGAAATAGCCAGGGATGAAATCTTGGGTCCCTGACCCTGCTCACGACCAGGGTTGGGTTGAGACATGGGAATTTGCTGGCTTGCTAGACTCAGCAAATTTCCGGGTCTGAAGTCTGGAAGGGGTATACTGTAAGTCACTTTTTTTCTTGTTTATTTATACTTTTTCTGTTTCTGTACTTTATAAGGTGCTGCTTAATAATAATAACAAAAATAATAATAAAATGACAATTTTTGTGCCTATACTGTATGCACTGGCGTATTTATAATGGGTGCAGTGTACGGGCCCCCGGGATCCATTCCACACACCCTGCATCCACTAATTGTAATACATACCCTCCGAAGTCCCACGGCGAATCAGCAGCGCTGCAGAATGCACTGGGAAAATGTCTGCCGACACATTTTACCGGAGATCTGTGCATGCGCTGTAAACTCTGGGACAGCGCTAAGGTCCTAGACTGCACAAGGGTCTCCTCCTCTCTTGATACGCCCCTGACTGTATGTCTAAATGGTAATTAATCAAAATACAACAGTACAATAACAATGCTATCAAACCATCATGTAGTTTGAGAAAGAAAGAAAGAAAGATTACAAATGCAGATTTGTACACCATTTGCATTGTAAACATAATAAAATACTCCAAAATCTCTCTTTCATCTCCTTTGCTTAGATTAGTAACAGCTTAAAGGGCCGTAATCACAGGCCGATTTGGGGAGAGATGTGTGCTGAGCAGTTCACTCAGCACACATCTCTCCCCCCGCTCAGCACAGCGCGATGTGTGCTGAGCGTGCAGGGGGAGACGGAGGGGCCGCTCATTTCACCCAGCGGGTGAAGTGAGCGGCCTGCTAGATCTAGCACCAGCGATAGCGATGCGCGGGGCTGCGCATCGCTATCGCTGTGAGGGGTACACACAGAGTGATCGCTGCTTAAAATCTAAGCAATCTAGTCAGATTGCTTAGATTTTAAGCAGCAATCGCTCCGTGAGTACCCCCTTTAACCATTGCCAGCAAAAGACAATCAAGAGACAGCTACAAAAGTTGGATGTATAAACTTTATATAAGTAGGCCAGAGGCAAGTAATCCTTCTCACTTCAAAGATACAAAGGATGCTCTATTGTTGCTGTCCACCATTGTATGGGAGGAAGACTTTATGTTAGTAACAGCAGATGTCAAGTCACTCTATTCTATTATTGAACATGATGCAGGTATTTTGGCAATAAAAACCTCCTTGGAGTCAAGTCCTTTGAAAAAGGAGACTCAGGATTTTATTATAGAGGGCATCCGGTTCATACTTACCAACAACGATTTCATTGTGGATAATAATTATTATGTTCAAAAGGTGGGCACAGCCATAGGCACCAGGTTCGCTCCTAGTTACGCTAATATTTTTATGGGCAAATGGGAATCAGATTATGTTTTTAACAACAACCCATTTGGAGCGAACCTGGTGTCCTGGAGGCGTTATATAGATGACATCATGTTCATATGGAGGGGAGATATGTCATCTTTGGATTCTTTCTGCTCTTATCTGAATAATAATTCCTTAAATATAGATCTCACGTTCACTATAGATAAAAAGTCAGTGAATTTCTTAGATCTAACTATTTATGTTGAAAATAATTGTCTCCATACAAAGACATTTACAAAAGAAACAGACTCCTTAACCTACATCCATGTGGACAGTTGTCATCATTCCAACTGGTTGGATAGCATTCCTCAAGGCCAACTAAAGCGTTTAAAAAGGAATTGTACGAC
Organism: Pseudophryne corroboree; assembly: GCF_028390025.1. Taxonomy (NCBI): domain Eukaryota; kingdom Metazoa; phylum Chordata; class Amphibia; order Anura; family Myobatrachidae; genus Pseudophryne; species Pseudophryne corroboree. The sequence goes on along the minus strand of NC_086445.1, from coordinate 938,615,121 downwards.
AGAGGAAATGTACCAGGAACAAACAAACGTTCTGAAAGAGAGATTTGAGAGGAGTGGGTACAATCGGGAGAAAGTGTTTAATGCTGTACAGGAGGTTGATAAAATTGATAGAAAGGTCCTCTTAGAAGGAAATATCCCGAAGCAATCCAACCAGGAGAAGTTCGAGTGGGCATTTGTCACAAGCTTTAATTCGCAATATAGATTATTGGAGAAATCGGTTAGACGAAATTGGGATATATTTAAAAAGGACCCTATTATAGGGAAGTCTATACCTGAACATCCGAAATTTATTTATAAAAAGGCCCCCAATTTGAGTAAAACATTGGTTAACAGTTACCTACCGCCAAAAAAACGGGACACAAGAATTTTGACACAGGGCTTTCATCACTGTGGAATGTGCATAGGGTGCAGGGAGATTCCCAGTGATGGATCTAAGAAGCTAGAATCCATTTGTATTAATGGGAACACCGTTAAGATTTTGGATTTTACTACATGTAACACAAAGAATGTGGTCTATTTTATTCAGTGTAAATGTAATCTTTTTTATATTGGCCGTACTACCCGACCTTTTAAAACCCGTCTCAGTGAACATTGTAGAAATATAAAAAAAGGACTTGACACTCATGCACTGTCAAATCACTTTAAATTCCATCATGAAAGCTCAACTAAAGGAATAGTAAAATTTGCGGCAATAAAAATAGTGAAAAATAATCAGCGCCAGAGGGACAGTGCGACAATGTTAGCAAAAAAGGAGATGCAGCTTATATATGAATGCAACACTCTTCATCCCATGGGTCTTAATAAAGACTTTGAACTTAAGTGGTTCATTTAAATTTATCTTTATGCATTGGGACTCTATCCTTTCCTTTTTCTGTCCTCTTCTTTTGTTCTTTTTCTTGTGGACTATTTTGTGCCCCTATTTTGCTGGCAGTTTTTGTTTTAATAATAGCCTGTTTTTATAAATGATGTTTTTTTATAAATTAAATACCATATTTCCTTTTATTAAATAGTGTTTTTATTTCAAAAAATTATTTTCACAGTATTTATGATATGGACAATACACAGCACTTTAATGGAAATTCATGTTTTGGTGCACCCTTCATTTCCGTTATACGAAATGGACTTCCTGTACGGACATAGTATGATGCGGCACCCTGGTAACATCATCCAAGTGCCGAGGACACGGCGGAAGTGACGTACCGCGATGAGTGAGCGGAAGCGATGCGCAGGAAGTGACGTGCCGGCAGAGGTCGCACCGGAAGTGACGCTCAACAACGAGCGGTTGTCGTGACAACAGCAAAACGATCAGCTCAGGACGTCCTAATGTCCCGCCGAAAAGAGATATTCTGATAGGTCATCTGTGTGTTTAAATAGGATATTGTGTAGATCTGTTTATTATGCCTTGAAAAAGACTCCAGGAAGGAGTTGAAACGCGTTGGATATCTGACTACCTATACCAACCATTTCCAGCAGATCCGGCTTAATAAGAACCAGGTTACCTTTCCCAGTTTCCAGATCCGGATGGTTATTGGCGATTTAAGAGCTTGTTTGAGAACGTTTTTCAGGTTCTCAGACCATCTGGTAATTATTCTGTGGATCTACTGTGGCTGTTTTTACATGTTCAATTGCATACTTGCTGTATGTTAATATTCCATGTTATATTAAAATTTTATGCTTTCTACACATGATGGTACTTTCCCCTCTATTTTGCATATATGTTGACATGATTTGTCAATGAATGAGGTGGAAAATCTGGATTTCTGAAATTGGACTCAGCCATAGAAGGGACGTATGGTCTATTGGTGTTATGTACATAATCTGTGGCGCCTTGTGATATTTTACTCCTATCCTTCTCTTTCTCTATTTGTACTTTGGTGTCTGTGGAGAGGCATCCATATAGGTGTAAATAATCTAAAGGCAGCCCCTCTTTGTTTACATTTTGCGCTGTGCGTGGTGCAGAGGAAAGATTCCATTTGTTTAAAGTTGTGTAAAACTTTGCGGTATCTGCAGTAGTTGCAAGCAGTCCAGGTTCATTACACTAATCCAGTTTTTTTTTCTATTAAATAAGCAAAATGAACTTATTTCATTGCTAACAACTGTTCAGTACATCTGATGTTTCAAATGTTTCTGAACTGAAGAGACAATACAAATTTCAAGCTAATGAGATAAACTTTTCACAGGCTGTCTGGCTTAAATTTCATTCAATCAATAATAATGTAATAAAAGGAATATAATAAAAAGGTTGTATTGTGTAAAATTCAATCGATTAGTCTGCTTTTCTGTGATGAAAAAGCATCTCTATTGTAGATGTTTCACTCCCTCTTGAAAGACTGGTACAATGGGGGTAATTCGGACCTGATCGCTAGGCTGCTTATTCGTACAGTGGGCAATTAGGTCTAAACTGCGCATGCATATGCACCGCAATGCGCAGGCGCATCACACTGGTACAAAGCGGATCGCCGCTCAGCGATGGGTTTGTGCGAAGGATCCATTCGCACGGTCGTTCGCAAGGAGACTGACAGGGAGAAGGCGTTTGTGGGTGGCAACTGACCGTTTTCTGGGAGTGTTTGGAAAAACGCAGGCGTATCCAATCGTTTGCAGGGCGGGTGTCTGACGTCAATTCCGGTCCTGAACAGGCTGAAGCGATCGCAGCGGCTGAGTAACTCCTGGGCTGTGCAGACACTGCACAAAATCTGTTTGTACAGTTCTGCTACACATGCGATTGCACACTTGCACAGCTAAAATACACTCCGCTGTAGGCGGCGACTATCTGATCGCAGAAGTGCAAAAATCGCCTGCTAGCGATCAGGTCTGAATTAGGCCCAATGTATGTGCTGGAAGGTGAACAATTCTATCAGAGAATATGCAAGTTTGTACAACTGGAACCTCCTGGGCAAATATAGGAGGGTTTCCAGTTGCCCTGAAACCCCCCTGCAGCCTGCCAGCAGCCACTACATTCAGTATAAAGGGTGGAATGGAGCTGTTGCACATGCCCAGTGGCAGCAAATTTTCCTACCAAGCCTGCTGTATGTGTGTGTCTGGATCTGAGTGCTCAATCATCGCACCAGAATAACAACACTTTCACATCCATTCTTTTACCTATAAAATTACATGAAAAACTGCTTTACTGCAGTAGCCCCTGATATTTATCATCGTCATTGCGTAAGGTTACAGCAGCTCTTCCGTATGCAACCATGTCTAATGCCATCACTAATGAGCCTTACTGTTCGCAGTTTGTTTTGCCTCTTCACACTGCTATTCCTGCTCTATAGGGTCACAAGTCGAGGATATGCAGAAATCTTCATCTGAACAGCTCAGTTTGTGTCATCGTGGTGGTCCTACCCCCAGCAGCGCAGTGACAAAACGTGAACCTTGGACATGATGATGTAATTCCCAGTGAATCACATGATAGAAATCTGGGGGGGGGGGGGAGGGGGGGGTGGCCTGGGTTCCAGGAGAACTTCCCAAAGTCATAAGTATCACAGACACCGCGGGAGAGTTGGTAAGTATGGATATCTTGTCTATTTAGCAAGCAAAGTGGTACTGTACATATTTTGGAGCCCATTTATTAATTGTCTGGTCCTAGACTGATAATTAGAATTTCTTATCGCCACTATTCACGACAATAAGAATTTCTGATTGAAATTATGATTATTTTTTTTCCAGGACCTGCTGAGGTCCAGAAACAAAAACCCAGAAAATTACCCTGTTTTAATGATCGTGGCAGTGACAGTATGGGTTTGTGAACAGATCATGGTTTCTATGTGTTTTGGCCTGAGAACAGGTACATTTTCGGGAGCTAAATACGAGCTCTAATTGGATTGCCAAAAAAATTAAATTGCGTTAACTTAAAGTACAAAATATCATGGTTAAGACCAGTTTTTACCGACCAAAAAATGATCATGGCTAATTGAATTACCCCATTAGGAGAGTGGACTGTTCAGAGAGGCTGCAGGAGAGGTGGTCAGGCTTGTACTTGTAGAATTGCATTTACAGTATGAGTGAAAACCCTATTACTGTGCAGTCTGCAATAATTAAACCTTTACTGTCTTCTCTGAGTCTTCTGTGATTTATTCTGTACTTGCAGCTCACGTACAGGAACACATACTGCTGTACACAGTAAATAAAGAATCCGATTTATCTGGAAATAAAACATAAATAGTCAATTTATAAAATTATTAAAAAATATCCCACAGGATAATTTCCCCAGTTAAGGCCCATTGTAGATAAATGGACGATCAACTTTATACTTATACTGTACTTAGCTGGTGATATTCCACTGATCGTTGAAACGTAACATTCTAACCTGCCAAAATAACTAATTAGGATCTGCTGTCTATATTAGAAAATCAGTGTTAGTGCTGAGCAGTCAGTTATGTCAAGTGATGTCACGCTTCAGATCCCAGGTAATCACAGTCACTGTGCTTTAGACATCCTTGTAATTATGGTCTCTTGTGATGTTGTTGATGCTGTGGATCAGATCATTCTGTTTTGATTCCAGCTTGTAAAATGTGTTAACTATTTTAGCTGTTTATACAGCCGTCAGTGCATTTGTAATTGTCTGAAGGATTTTTTTTTTTTAGTTTAGAATAAAATACAGTTACTGTATCGGAGTCAAAATAAAATGGAAAAAGGAAAAAAAATAGCTATAGCTACTTAAGAATAAAGATAAATTACATTTTTTTTATATATACAAGTTATTATAATTCTGTTAAATGGAAGCTCTTAAGCAACAATGAAAACATGACTGTAGTCGTAAGTGATTACAAATTGAGAAGTCAAATATGTTAAATTTATTTAATACTTTATTTCAACATTCCGCATATTCCATGGTAAGAGTAGTGGGGCAGATGTATTAACCTGGAGAAGGCATAAGGAAGTAATAAACCAGTGATAAGTGCAAGGTGATAAACTCACCAACCAGTCAGCTTCTAAATCGCAGATGGCTTTACAAAAGACTCCCAATTTATCATATCATTATAATTTACTGTATTCATTATAATACCCAGTGTAAAACGTAAAAGCACAAATGATCCCGTATTTTTAATCACACACACACACACACACACACACACACACTAGGTAGATTCAGCGACTCTATTGCAAAAATGCGATGCGGTTAAGATACCGGATACCGGCTGTCAGAATGTCAGAATGCCTAAGCCGGAATCCCCGACAAGGTCAGGAGACCGACGCCGGAATTCCGACAGCCAGCACACCGACCGTAAGTATAGCAGCCAGGTTAGTGTAAGGGCCGATGGGTGGAGGAAGACTTAGGGGGCATTATGGTTATGGTAGGGGGGTGGGGGGCGTTAGGGTTAGGGGCTAACATAGTTACCTCTCTCCTATCAGGATGCCGGCGTTGGTATTGTCCACCGGTCACACATACCGAACCTGCAAAATTATAGTCACACAAATACCATACAGTACATCGATGTATAAAGTGAAAAAGTTAAAAACACTTTAGGGCTTATGTAAGAATCTGCGAGATACAGGCTCTGGTGAGGTTCTGGCGAGTCTGACCGCATTTTTTAAAGTGAGATTCTGTCTGCCCACAGTTTTAAAGTGGCAGTTATTTAAAAGGCAACACCAACTTGGTTTGTCCTCTAATTGCTGTTTGAAAAATATGGGAAGACTCACCGGAATCTCATCAGAGCTTGCATCTCACAGGCTACATATCTCCCTTGTGTATTACACAATAATGGTATTGATTAGTATTTATACATGTGGGTGTATATATGTGCGTGTTTACATATGCATACATGCAAAATGTATTTTGCTGATACTATATAGAGATATATTACTAACAAATAACTATTTACAGTACCTCTCGTGTGTTAAGATTAATAAATAATGGCAATTTTCATTGCGGACATAGGAACGATAATAGTGTAACAATGGGTTGTGCAGTCCCACTTCATACTAATTTAAATTAGTTGTTACAAATCCTTTTTATGTGCATTTGGGGGAGTCGTGGCCAGTCCTTGTGTAGATTTGATATTGAAGAGTCAGTCTTCATCCATTCCATTAACGCTAATGAATGAGATTGCTGTGTTATGATGAGAGATGTATTACTTTCTCTTGACCAGTTTATAGTAATATAGAAGGACAGTACATTAATAATCATTTGTCCTCGCATAACACACTGTATGTCTGCAGACCCAGTACGGGAAGGATGGAGATTCTGGGAAGATGAAGCTGAAAGTATTTTGCTATTAGACCAACTCAGGCACACAATAGTCTACCATTAAATTCATATTATCATGTCTCCCCATTGCCTCTCGACCTGTATGCCACAATATTACAATGCTTTCAAAGCAGAAGTAAAGCTGCAATAATGTTTTTGATATACTGTATAATGCTGAACCTTTTCCTTCTTGTAAGTACAGTCAGGTGAGTAAAATAGAAAGTACATGATACTGTACAGTGCACCGGGCATGTATTGCTGATACTCCCTGTTCATAGAGTGCTCGTGTGTGTGTGTGTGTGTGTGTGTGTGTGTGTGTGTGTGTGTGTTTTCCTTTAGCTTAGACATAGACAGTGGAAGCAAACACTGATGTTCCCGATCCAATAGAAATGCTGTTTCTATCAAATACCAGGTTTGCAATGTATCCCAGACACCAGTGCTTCTTTTTAATGGCCATTCTGATGGCTGCTGGCTTCCATTCAGCTGCGGACAGCCAGAAGCGGTGTCTGCAGTACAGCTAATACTGTGTGTGCATCCGCAAAGCTCCGGCTCCTACTGCGCAGGCACACAAATTAATCAGCAACTGGTATCCTTGTGATGGCTACGTGCCATGGCAACACATATTCCAGTGGTGGCAATGCCACCATTTTGTGATGGCTATTTCTACTTTAGCTGTGTAACTTACTAGTGTGTGTGTGTGTGTGTGTGTGTGTGTGTGTGTGTGTGTGTGTCATTTTAATGAGCTGTTGTCTAAATAGTCCACTTTTTAACGTTTCTTTTTTGTTTTTTGTACTGTCTCCTTTTACCTTTATTGAATTGATTGGGATTTACCTGCCGCACATATATAATAGGCATTTATCTGTCACATATACATAGGAGGTACTTATCTGCCACATACATACATAGGAGGCACTTATTTATAGTTTGGAACTTATCTGGCATACATACATATATAGGGGGTATTCAATTCGGTCCGTTTTTTTCGCCAAGGTGAAAAAACTGGACTTTACACTAGTTTTAGCTCGAATGGGGTTTTGCCCTATTCAATAGCAGGGCGGTTTTATCGTCAGGCGAAAAATTCGGGCAGGAGTGAAAAAGATGTAGATCGTTGAATCCACATGTTTTCTCACCTGTGTCGGCGAAAACGCGGGGCCGTTTTCTACGATTTTGAGGCATTTTTTGCCAATGCCTTTTCACACACAAAAAAGGGTGAAAAGGTATTAGTGAAAATGCTTTAAACACAAGCAAAAATGGCCCGCAATTGAATAGGCAGGTGGGTGAATTCAATAGCGCCGAGATTACCAGAGCTAATTGAATACCTCCCATAGACTGGTACTTATCTGTCACACATACATGAGGCACTTATCAGCCACACTTACACTGTGCATACTGTAGGAGGCATTTATCTGCCACACACATATGTAGGAGGCACGACTTAAATCTGCTTTAGGGAACTGCCCCCATGAATCTGCACTTACAATTTATGGGACTTCCAGTTGCTTAGCATCTGTATGGTGGGAAGAATATAAATGTCACTTTAGAGTCTCATCGGCAACTGTTATATTGCATACAGTATTGCTCATTCCATCTTATTCTCTAATATCGTGAGTGAGAGATATTATTGTTACATGGAGAGCCACTGCTGCTGGACTGTGATATGGGTGAACACTGATATTGCATGCTGAAGACGGCTGAATCTGACCCTGACCCACCGCCCATTGTCACGCTGCGTAGCAGGAACCCTGCCAATTCTCTGCGGGGTCCGGGGCCTGTAGACCGACTGAGAGCGCTATCTATAGAATTCTGTAAGTCTTGTTTCTATATATATATATATATATATATATATACACTAGCTGAATACCCGTGCTTCACTACGGAATGTAAAGAATAATGCCAATCTTTGTTAGGCCGCACCTCTGGGCTTCCCCGGATTGATGCTGTCAAAATGCTGGTGCTTAGGAGAATAAGCCGCCTCCTTCTCTGCCCCGTCCCGCCTCTGCTGCTGCCCTGCTCAGTGCTGTACATGCTGGGACGACATGCTAAGCTCCGCCCGCTGTATGTTAAATATATTAGGTTTGCAGGCTGACTCTATGTCAGAGGGCCCTAGGTCTCCTTGCTTAGTTTTGACACTAAAATATGCCTCTGCCCGTGTGTGCATCTGCCCTTACCCGTAGGTGCCTCTGCTCCTACCCGTATGCCTATACCCATTTCCGTGTGTGCCTCTGCCCCTACCCGTCTGTGCCTCTATCCTTACCTGCGGGTGCCTCTGCTCCTACCCATGTGTGCCTCTGCCCCTACCCGTGGGTGACTCTGCCTCTACCCATGTGTGCCTCTATCCTTACCTGTGGGTGCCTCTGCCCATACCAGTGTTTGCCTCTGCCCCTACCCGTGTGTGCTGGTATCATTACCTGTGGGTGCCTCTGCCCCTACCCATGGGAGCCTCTGCTGCTAACTGTGTATGCCTCTATCCTGACCTGTAGCTGCCTCTGCCCCTACCCATGTGTGCCTCTGCTCCTACCCATGGGTGCCTCTGCCCCTCCCCATGTGTGCCACTGCCCCTACCCATGGATGCCTCTGCCCTTACACGTGGGTGCCCCTGCCCCTCCCCATGTGTGCCACTGCCCCTACCCATGGATGCCTTTGCCCTTACACGTGGGTGACTCTTCCCCTTCAGATGTGTGCCTCTGTGTAAATTGCTTCAGGCATTCCAGGGTTATGCCGAAAAATATGGATTTTTACATGTCACCCCCTTCCCACCCCCACCCTTAGGGGTGTTAGGGGTGTCTCACCCCCACAGTTTTTTTGTTCAGATTGTAAGACATATGTGTACCAAGTTTGGTGTCAATTGCTCCAGGCATTCCAGAGTTATTCCCAAAAACTATGCATTTTTACATGTCACCCCCGTCCCACCCCCACCTCTAGGGGTGCTAGGGGTGTCTAACCCCCACAGTATTTCTTTCCAGATTGTAAGACATATGTGTACCAAGTTTGGTGTAAATTTCTCCAGGCATTCCAGAGGTATGCTGGAACTTATATACATACATACATACATACATACATACATTTGATTTTATATATACTGTATAGATATATATACATACACACACACACACACACACACACACACACACACACACACACACACACACACACACACACAGTCTGTTCTACTTCTTCCTCTTTAACATACAAAGCTGCTGAGTTCCTTCTGTCATCTTTAGAAATAGTACAGGGATTTACTCTATCCTTTACCAATAATTGTATTATTCATTTTTATTCTAAGACTCAATGAAACATTTCTAAATGTCAATCTCTGGCTGAGCTCCCTATTGCACAATTAGCCACAAACTAATCCTTACCCACACATTATTACGGGTTTCTGCAGCCGAGCTGCCACATGCTCCTTCATCATTTTTTCTTTTGCCACAAAAGACTTTGTTGATTGGAGTACAGAATCGCAGTATATCATAATTGCAAGTTAGCACAGAATGTGTAAGTCTACCTTCCACAAATTACATCCCCCTATCAGTAAGGGGGCCATTCATCTTTCTATTCAATTTATCTGCCCAAGTAACTTCACTTAGCACAAACTTCAGTCTTTCCATTACTGCTAATAAATCAGAATTCTTCAATGTGACCTTCAAACTCCCCATCCTTTTAAATCCTAAAACTTCATTTTCAATTCACTAGGCAAACAAATTATCCAGAATACCTGACAGTACATATTAGGAGATCCTTAACAAACTTATAGAAATTGAACTACCCGTACCTAATCAGACCACTAAAGACAAGTTTGGAAAATGTGGATTAAGTGTTCCGTGCTCTGTTTGACTAGAGTCAATACAACTCAGATTCAACCACTTAGCTGTTTTTTAATGTATGGTACTGTACATTATAACCTGAGGTGCTGTATAACTAGATCAGGGGGTCAGTTTTTAACGGTGGCCCAACACTGAATGATAACCATCCAGATCAGCTGATAAAACTACTTTTCTGATGGTTAGCCTTCTGTGGGGGTCATTCTGACTTGATCACACGCTGCCGTTCATCGCAACGCAGCGATCAGGTCAGAAGTGCGTTTGCACCAGCGCCGTAGTGCGCCGGCACATGCCAGATAGACGACGGCTGTCGTAGCGCAGCGATCGCTTCTGCCTGATTGATAGGCAGAGGTGGGAGTTGGTAACACGGACGCATTTGCCCGCCGTTTTGTGGGCGTGGTCCGGCCAACGCAGGCGTGGCCAGACCGTGGGGGTGGGTGGGCCGCAGCAGCTGCGTGGTGTCACGTGCAGCCGCTGCGACCATCACAACGACGACTAACTCCCTGCCGGCACGCAGGAGCTGCACTGGTAGGGAGTTACTCAAAGCATCGCCACTGTGCAATGCTTTTGTACTTGTGCAGTGGGTCGGGCCTGACATGCAAGGCGGACTAGCCCTGTGCTGGGCGTCCCCTCGCATATCAGTGTGGATGATCGTAGCTGATCAGGTCTGAATCACCCCCTTTGCCAGTAATCGTTCACAGCCTGAAAATGGCTGAAAAATGGTCTGGATAGTTTGGATTGGTTATCAAACCACAATCGAGCAGTGAATAGCTAGCATAAGTATTGTCCAGTGAGATACAGTAACCTCTTGACCTAGAATACTGAGCTGTTAACATTGTATCATTGGTCTACTTCTACTACCTGATCACTTCAAGGTTCAACACAAAGGAAATGTTACATGTTATTATTAAATGGAATAATAATGTAGCAGAAACTCTGTATACTGTATATAGTGTGATTATAACAGTACAGTTTTCAATGCAATACCAAAAATATATTTTTGGGTTTGTCATGCATTTGGGAAAGTTTGAAATAAAAAAGTGACCAGTTTAAAAACTAATGGGAAAATGTATGGATACCCTTAAAACACATCTCCTATATAATAGCCCAGATCTGTGACTCTGTGACTGTGTGGCTAACGCTGGGCGTGGCTAGGAGCTCTCATTGGGTTAGCAGCAGGTCTATCACACCCAGTCCACATCTGATTGGATGAGAAACGTCCTCCCACACAGGTTACATCCAATGGGAAGCTCTGCCCTTTGGCTGCTGTGTGTTCCCAGAGCAGGCTTAACAATGGGGCTGATGGAGCTGCAGCTCCAGCTCCACACCCCAAAATAGGCCCCTGCATCTGCAGCAACATACCCTCCAACAATTTACACATAAAAAGCGTTACAAATTCGAAAAGGGGGCGTGGCCACGGGTAAAATGGCGTGGTCACGCCCCTTTTTACTGTACTTTCAATGGAAGTTTGGAGAGCCAAAAATCGGTACAGACCATAAAAAAAGGTACTGTATCTGCCAAAAAGGTCCAGCTGAAGGGTATGCCACTGCATCTGCAGCAAGTCTCTTCGCTGTAGATAGGGGGGGGGGGGAATCCTTTTACTGCAGCGTTCTATGTCCTGCTGCCAGTCCGCCTGCCTCCTCCGTCATCAACAATCCCCACTCCCTAGCCGCGGCGCAGGTGGAACAAAAGCTGCTGCAGCCACCGGCATAGATGTGTATGAAAGCGGCGCAGCGGAAAGCTTTCATAGCCCTCCCTGCGCCGCATACTCTCTGAGCCCCGGAGCCTCCTCTCAGAGCCGGCCATAGGCATAGGCAAACTAGGCAATTGCCTAGGGCATTTGATATGCCTAGGGGCATCAGCAGCTTCTGCTGATTAAAATGATATGCGGCATGCCTATATTCTGTGTGTAACATTTAATATGCAGATACACCCACAGTCTCGCACAGTGTATAGGCATGCTGCATATCATTTTAATCAGCAGAAGCTGCTTGTGCATCCTAGCCACATAGAAATGCAAATAAGATGCATTTTCATAAAAAAAAAGGTGCCCAACATTAGCATTGAGGCAAGATTTATGAGGACACATCTGTATCCAAGCAGAGGCAGACATCACAGTGTTAGTGGCATTGTGAGTGCTGTGTGCATGTGAGTGGGTTGGTTGTGCAGTAGTGTTCAGAATATGTGTAAGGAGCATTATGTGTGTCATATAAAAATGCATTAATAATGTGCAACATATGTGTAAGGGGCACTATGCGTGTCATTATGTGTATAAGGGCATTAATAATGTGCGGCATATGTGTAACAGGGTACTACTGTATGTGTGTCATGCGTATAGGGGCACTAATAATGTGCGGCATATGTGTAAGGGACATTATGTGTAAAAGGACATTAATAAAGGTTGTCATAATGCGTAAAGTGCATTATGTTTATAAGGACATTAATAATGTGTCTCATATGTGTAAATGGCATTACTCTGTGGCATTATGTGTGTAAGGTGCTCTTCTATGTGTCGTTGCATATAGAAAGGGCACTACTGTGTCGTCTAATGTGAATAAAGAGCAATAGGGTATGGTGTAATGTGAATAAGGAGCAATTCAGTGTGATGTAATGTGAATAAGGGGCTCTACTGTGAGGAGTAACGTTTATAAGGTAAAGTGATACTACTGTGGGATGTAATATGAATTATGGACATTATCGCATGATCAGATGTGAATAAAGTTGCAGTACTGTGTGGCGTAATTGGAATTGGGGTTACTATTGTGTGGCCATGCCCCTTGCCAGCAAAAACACACCCCTTTTTGGGCTGTGTGCCAAATGTGCAAACTGCTCCTATTTAAAATATAGGTGGTACAAACACCAAAATAAGGACTGCTATGGGTGAGGGGTGATGGTACTGGGAAATAGGTGCAAGGTCAGAGGCGGAACTAGCGGTGGTGCTAGGGGGCACCAGCCAAAATCTTGCCTAGGGCATCATATTGGTTAGGGCCGGCTCTGCGCTCCTCTGCACGTAATGTCACAGAAGTGCCTCCCTGCCACAGCCGCGCACAGATCCCCAGAGGCCCTGACTATGCAACACAGCTCCTGGGCTGCCCGCCTGGAAGCCCTGAGATGGCTAATGTAACGGATAGTGTGGGTGATATCACGGAGGGTAATGTCTGGACGCTGAATCAATGTAAAAGGTGACAGTGCTGTGCACTGCAGTGGGTGTGCAGTGTCACCTTTTACATTGATTCAGCGAGTCAGTCAGTTCTGCCAGCCAGTCACTATTGTTAGGGGTAGTGTCCCAACGCGCCGCATTACAGGGAAGTAGACGCATTAAATAAATTACAGCTCCTAGCAGCCCTTAGCGCCGAAGCATTCTGGCGCTAAGGGCTGCTGGGAGCTGTAGTTTATTGAGTTAATCTTCTTCCCTATAATGCGGCGCGTTGGGACACTGGCGCTAACAATAGTGACTGGCTGCTTGGCTGCTGTGTGAGTCTCCGGGAGAGCCACTGCAAAAGGAAGGGCAGCAGCTTAGCTGCTTCTAGGAGGAGAAGCTGGAGAAGCATTACCCGCCCCTCCCCCACTCGCAGTACCTCCGGGCCCCATCCGCGGCACCCCCACACACCACCCTCCCCCACCCGCTGCACCACCGCACCTGCTCCTCCCCCACCCATGGCACCCTCACAACTGCTCCTACCCCACCTGCGGCACCACCGCACCCAGCCCTCCCCCACTCGCGGCACCCCTGCAACTGCTCCTCCCCCACCCGTGGTGGCTCTGGACTCCTACCCGCGTCACCCATGCACCCACCCCTCTCCCACCCACGGCCCCACCACACCTGCCCCTCCCCCACCCGCGGCACCCCCACAACTGCCCCTCCCCCACCAGCGGCACCCCCGGACCCTCTACCCCATCCGCGTCTCAACCACACCCGCCACTCCCCCAACCACAGCACCTACTAGTTGAATAATCAGGCCCTGCATGCGCTGTTCACGCCGTTGCAAGGGGCTACGACCCCTTAACCATTGCACGCCCTTTGTCCATGCAGTATTTAACCACTAACACAATTATGATTGGAGTTAATACTCCATATAGTAAAAATATTGCATGCCACAAGAGCGTGCAAGGGTTAAAGGGGCGTAGCCCCTTGCGACGGTGTGAAGAGCGCCCTTAGGGCGCGATGAATCCCCTAGTACTATCTAACAGTTGAGTTTGGTCTGTTTGCAGCCGCTGCTTGAAAACATTATTTTGTATATTCCCTACTGTAGAATACATATGATTTACCTATGGCCGGGATACTGGCTGTCATGAACCCGACAAAGGATCCCAGCCACCAGTATGCCAGCAGCGGGGCGAGCACTAGAAAGCCCCTTACAGGCTCACTACGCTGCAGGCACGGTGGCTCGCTGAGGTCGCCACAGGATTTATTCTCCCTCCATAGGTGTCGTGGACATCCATAGAAGGAGAAAAGGCTGTGGTGACGGGGACTCCGGCTGCGGCATTTCACCGCGTCTTGTGATTGCCTCCTCTTACTCCAACTTCTTCTGGAATGGAAGAGGTACACCAATCCCAAGTCCATGTCTCAAGTGAGTAGATGCTGTGTGTATGCACAAATCATCTATTAACCGCCGCTCTCAGCAAGTCAGAGGGGGACTCCCCCACCTCCACCCCCGCCGTGGGACACTGCAACCCACAGGTGGGACAGTGCCTGAAAAACGGAACTGTCCCGCCAAAATCAGGATAGTTGGGAGGTATGCTACTACATAATTTGCTAAGACTTTCAGTTCATCTAGATTTTGAGCCTTGTCTAACTTATTATAATAAAATCACTTTGGAAAAGTTTACTATACAGGTCATTCATTTATCTATTAATTTCTAGAAAATGACCTATAACGTGATTGGTAGTTATAGGCAGCAATTCCAGTTTTATTTTATATTTTTTTTAATCTAGCCCCAGATCTTTCTGAAAGTGCCAATTATTTGGCAGCCTGTTCATATTGTTCTTGGGGAGAAGTTTAAAACAACCTTTTCTATGCGGTTCCCCACATAGCACCTCTCTCCTCCATTGATGAGCTCTAGTAAGAGAGTGACAACCTGTCTGTTGGTGAGATTCTATCAGGAAATGATGAAAGCACGGTGGGAAAAAAATCTGCAAATTTTATTGGTTTTTGTTTTTAAAGACTTATTCAGAAAATTTTCCAAATTGACAAATTGTTTTGACGCTCATCTCCTGTCTGCCAAAATCAGACAAATCTCTAAATACAGTATAGGGCGTTTGCTATTGTTCCTGATCTTTATACACATTTACGTTATCCATGGTAGCTGCTAAATCCACTTGCCACCTAAAAAATTCAGTATACTTCCCCATTAATGTATCTCACAGAGTCACGTGTCTTCCTATACTGTAGGTCAGAGATTTTCAACCTTTTACAACTCGCGGCACACTGAACAAGATTTAAATATTGCCAAGGCACACTCAAATATAATGGTGATGCATGGTGCAGTTGCGTGTCCTAGGATGTCATGTCGCAGCTTCTCCATAGGTAACGCCTGAGCCACATCTGAGAAAGCCAGAAGAGCCCAACACTGCCCGGGTCCAAAATTAGAACTGTCTCTGCAACCACTAAACCCACCAGTATTGATCGTTCCAGGGCCTCAGTAGCGGCAAAACACTGACGGGCCTGGCTGTGCTTCTATGGCGGCACACCTGGAGACTGCTCAGGGCACACTAATGTGCCACGGCACAGTGGTTGAAAAACACTGTAGGTCTTAGATCATGTGTGCTACAGAGACTTTTTAATTTATTATCAGGAACCAAAAATCTCAGCATCAAAGTGCTCCTTGAAAATATTTCAAAATATTGACCCGAATATTGTCAAGCAAGTTCATGGTCTACTTGTTGGACATTCCAGGATTTCCCTTTGTAATTCTGTGTTCTGAAAACTTCTATCAAGTGATCTATACAATTTTGTATTGCTTGTTAATTATTATAACCACTGTAACTATGGGGTCTATTCATGAAGCAGTGAAAAGTGTAGAGAACTGAGCCAGTGGAGAAGTTGCCCATGGGAACCAATCAGCATTGAAGTAACATTTATAATTTGCATACTATACAATTGTATGGAGCAGCTGATTGGTTGTCAAGGGCAACTTCTCTACAGGCTCACTTCTCCACTCTTTTCACTGCTTCATGAATAGACCCCTATTTGTATCTTTTTTCTGTCACTGACCGGGAACATTTTCTCTATATTTTATGCGATAAATGTTGTTGAACAATATAATTTAAAGTGCTTTACTTTTATCATCCAAAAGAAAATTGTGCCGTTTACTTAATCTCTCCCAAATGTTTCACAGTCCTTATGCTAAAACACAAAATACAATGAAATACATCAGATGGTGACTGGACAATTAAGGAGAAATTTGTATTTTTATCAGATGGTGACTGGACAATTAAGGAGAAATTTGTATTTTTCATGAATTTGTTTATACCTGTATTTTTTTTGTTACATATAATTTTTAGCCAAATGTAAGCATAAGTCATCTTCTTGTCTACGGAATGTGGTATTTAGTTGCTTTTAAGATGTTCAGGATGGTATTTTTATTTTTAGTAGTAACTGTTTCTAAAATTGCTTTGGTTTTTTTAAACAGAAATGATTTACTATAACAAAACCATCAAAATAGTACTTAGAAATTTGAAATGCTATAATCTACATTTACAGAACTGCAGATGTAGAAGTTTCAATTGTTCCTTTATATTATGGGGATTGTAGTTTGCTTATATAATAGCGTTCCAAACCGCCGCTTACTGTAAGACTGGTGTCACATGGAGATGCTACAGGTTTCTGCAGCTCATCACACACATCGTAACTGAAACACAGCTTTGCTTACACGCAAGAGGCACTTCAGCACACTTCAGCTGTCAACAAGCTGCATGAAGTTATTTGGCGGTGAATTGTAAAAAAAATAGAAAGAGTTTTGTTTTTGTCATTGCTTTCCAAATGCTATAGTGTGAGCAAATTGTTATGAAAATATAGCTTGCCACTTGCCAGCTAATAACATCAGTGAGGCAAAAGGCTCATCCCTGAGGCATGAGGCCCTTCTCTAGGAACTAGTGACATTACTGAGGCATGAGGCCCTTCTCTAGGAACTAGTGACATCACTGAGGCATGAGGCCCTTACTCTAGGAACTAGTGACATCACTGAGGCATGAGGTCCTTTTCTTGGAACCAGTGACATCACTGAGGCATGAGGTCCTTTTCTAGGAACTAGTGACATCACTGAGGCATGAGGCCCTTCTCTAAGAACTAGTGACATCACTGAGACATGAGACCCTTCTCTAGGAACTAGTGACATCACTGAGGCAGAACTAGTGACATCACTGAGGCATGAGGCCCTTCTCTAAGAACTAGTGACATCCCTGAGGCATGAGACCCTTCTCTAGGAATTATTGACATCACTGTGGCATAAGGCCCTTCTCTTCGAACTAGTGACATCACTGAGGCTTAAGGCACTTCTCTAAGAACTAGTGACATCACTGAGGTATAAGACCCTTCTCTAGAAACTAGAGACATCACTGAGGCATGAGACCCATCTCTTGGAATTAGTGACATTACTGAGGCATGAGGCCCTTCTGTAGGAACTAGTGACACCACTGAGGCATTAGGCCCTTCTCTAGGAACTAGTGACATCACTGAGGAAGAACTAGTGAAATCACTGAGGTATAAGGCCCTTTTCTAGGAATTAGTGACATCACTATGGCATAAAGCTCTTCTACGGTTACCACCCTTTTTTTATTTTTAGGTTCCCAGACAGGGATCGTGACCATGTGGCAATGCCAAAACCAGAGTTGGGTTATAACCATTGTAGTGTATATGTCAGATTTCAGGCCATTTCCTAACTACCCTAATAAGTTGCCCCTTATAATCCTTGATATGAATCACAGCATCCACATTCCCCTGTATATGTCTCAGAGCCCCCTAATGGCCGTACATGCTAGCCCAGAGCCCTTTAAATGCCCCCTGTGTCTCTCCAGCTCCAGTCCCCATTGATTTGTTGGTCTGTGGGTGTACAACATCTCCAGTCATTACAGTTTATTTCTTAAATTTGCATATTTCTCTAAAATGTATTGTTTTTCCATTTTACAATGCCCCCTATGAATTGCATATTACGATAAACGTACACCTACAGCCAGCCTTTCTATAGTATGTACATACTGATTAATTTTCTCCCACTGAAACTTACAGAAGCACAGTCAGGCATCAGTCTCCTACTGCTCTCTGAGGCAGATTCCACACATACTATCTGGTTTGCGAGTCTGCTATGGCAGCTGCAGAGGCAGGGGATCAGTGAAAGCCAGAGTGGGAGCACATGCATGGGACAGTCTTGTGCGTGCCTCCATTCAGCTCTCACTGTTGGCATTCAGGGGGTATGTCAGTCCTAGCAGCTGTTAAGAGCTCTGAGGGGGTTGGGCCTCTCTTATCACCAGTGCACAGCTGCTAGATTGACAATTAGGATGCTTCTGTAATGGACTAGCTGAATTACCCGGTGTTGCCCGGGTTTAAATATTCATGTTATTAAGTTAGCAATGAGTTGAATGTAATTGTCAACATTTTGAAAATAATCAGCATCTTAGCAGCTCTTCAACAGGGTGGTCTTTACTTTGCCGGTGGTCGGGTTCCCGGCGACCAGCACACCGGCGCCGGAATCCCAACCACCGGCATACCGACAGTTATTCTCCCTCTTGGGGGTCCACGACCCCCCTGGTGGGAGAATAGATAGTGTGGCCGCAGCGTGGCGAGCGCAGCGATCCTGCAAGGGGCTCATTTGCGCTTGGCCAGTTGTCAGTATGCCTGCGGTCGGGATTTCGGCGCCGGTATGCTGGTCGCCGGGAGCCCGACCGCCGGCAACACATACTACACCCCTTCCAACACACCCATAAGGTGGCTGCCCAGTGCAGGACCAGATTAAGCCTTGGGGGGCACAGAGCACTTAAGACAGGGGGACCCATGGGAAGGGAGGGTGTATATTACCTTGTGCATACCTCACAACATGACTCCATTAAGAGGGAAGTCCAGGTAGAGAGCATTGTGTCCCTCCTGTAATCGGGTATGTTGGGAGGTATGGAAGTGTATATCAAATTTAAACCAATGGTGTATATTAGATTCAAACTAATAGTTTAATAATGCCTAGGTACTGTTTATAGCTCCATCTAATTGAGAGACAACCATGGGCAGATTGGGCCACTGGGGTAGAGGTAAAGACCCTCCTGGGTTTGCCCTGTTGTCCCCCTCCGCGGGCCGGATGGTACTGTCTGCACTTCTGGGATTTGCGTTCCACTGCTGGAACCCAACCCGGAACCTGTCATGTGCTCCGGCACTTCCGGATTGTGTGCACCTCGCTCCGGTTATTACATGGTCGCAGCAGAGAGGAGGCAACAACGTTGCATGCATTGCTGTGCAGCCCCAGTTACTCTTTGTAATGTGCTTTCCTGATTGCCGGCTCTGAAGTGGTACAAGGTCTCCTGTCCACTCGGTACCATTGATGTTTAATTGCCTACATCACTCCACTGGTCTGAGAGTTTGTGCCTATGACATGCTCCATTCCTAAGGTGCCTGAGATCTGCTTCACTCACACCATGCATGTGACTTGCCAAGTTTGTTTAAACAGAATTCTTACAAGAAATTTCTTGAGCAGTATAATTTAAAAATATATCTTTGTAACATGGCAGGATCAGCACACAAAGGACTGAGCAGGATACAGGAATACAGGTACACAAAGGCAGGGAACCAGGACTCAGGAACAGACAGACAAACTGGGAACTGTACATCAACTGTGTGAGAAGCTCACTAGGTGCAGGAACTAGGGAATATCACTGACAATAGGAACTGGCCAGAATCCCTAATGAAAGGGAGCCAGACCAATCACAAGAGACATCTGGATGGTGTCAGGTAGCAAGGCATTCCAAACAGGTGTGCTGCTGCACGTATATATGCCAGCATCCTAGTTGCTAGGAGACAGAATACAAACAGGAATGAGTTGTAGCGGCGAGTCATAACGGGGATAAGTAGAAGCTGGAATCCCCGGGTCACTTACAGCTCTCTCTTACCCCTCCAGTCTCTCCTCTGGTCAGGAAGCTCCATCGGCAGCTCATGGAATCTGATAATCCTATGTCTCTGCCTGCAATGCAAACTGTCCTACTCGCATTCTGGCTGCCTGGTTCTGCTTTTGCACTAGAGGGAGAACTAGTGATATTAGTGTACTCCAGCGTGGGGGTCCCCTGACAGAGGGCGGCCTGGGGTACAGTATCCTCTACAGGCCCCCTTCCCCTTAATCTGGCTATGGGCCATTGTCTTTTTTTTGAAGGGGGTGGGGGGGTTGGGGGTTGCCAGTATTCCTAATCCCCAGTTTTCCTTTCTGTACAGTTTTATAATCATTTTTGCATTGCGAGATGGGTTTAAAGTTTTCTCTCTGATATCAATGTTGCTATTACAAGGCTTTTTTTTTGCCTAACTAGTTAAAAAAAAAATCAATTTTTTTAAATTCATTTTCATAATTAAATATTCAAAACATTTTGTATAATCTTGAAAATTGAAGTACATACAGTAAAATAAAGCATGCATTTAAAATTCTTCAAAGTAACATGTCTATATCCGTTTACTGTCAAAAGTCAAAAAATATTAGTTGAATTTACTCCTGATTCATCAATATAAGATATCATTATAACTCTTGAAGATGAGAATTTAGGTAATATAGTTATTGAATACTCCAACAGAAGAAGATAAGAAAACATACATCACATACTGGGGTAAGACACAATAGGTAAGAATAGGGAAAAGGGAATAATATTCATCATGCCGTTTGCTAGTTTTAGATAAACAGTAATGAATATTACAAGATTCATGATCTCGGTTTATTATGTATCAGAAGAAATACGTCTAAGTAAAATCCAATCAGTAGTCTCATATACTGTAGTTTAAGTATGTGATTCTGCGCAGTTGACTCTAAGGTATTAATAAAAGGTTCCCATTTTTGGTAAAACTTTTCCACTACTTTATTAATAGCAGGCATATTTGTCAGTTATTTTTGTTAATTGATTTATGGTTATTTTAGTCAGTTTTTTCAGGTAATTGAATTATGGTTATTTCTTTCGGGTATTACAGTTCATTAGAGGTTTCATTCAAATCTATCCAGTGAAAGGCCCAGAACAGGCTCCCTGTGTCACGGTTCTGGGTGGCTTACACCAACGGGAGGTCCAACTAGGACCTCAACCCTTTAGTATGACTTCTTGGACCCAGTTTTATCACTCTGTGAAGTTTTCGTCCAAATCCATCAAGTGGAAGGCCCAGAACAGGTTCATCAGATGAAAGTTCTGCCTGGGGAACACTAACAGGCGGTCCAACCAGGATCCCAACCCCCTAGTATGTCTTCTGGGATCCATCATTATCACGCAAAGTTTTTGTTCATATCCATTCAGTGGAAGGTCCAGAACAGGTTCCTTGGGTCAAAGTTCTGCCTAGCATACATCAACATCGCCAGGACCGGGACCACCTACTGTGTCTTCTGGATACAATGTTACCACTTTGTGATGTTTTCTTCCAAATCCATTCAGTGGAAGGCCCAGAACAGGCTGCCCAGATCACAGTTCTACCCAGCGCATTCAGCCGTGAGCTCCGACCAGGACCCTAACTCCTCTAAAACCTGGCAAGAATGCAACTGGACCACCTGTAATGGGTTTCATCCCAATCGGTGCAGGGGTGTCTGAATGCATAACCGGACAGACGTACAAACAAAGAAACAGACCAATGAATTTGATATATAAGATTACTTTGGCTGCAGTAAGCCTTGCTCCATTGGGTTAATTGCATGTACTGTATATCCCCCGACAGGAATTATGGCATCATCCATCTCCCACCAGAAATGTTGTCAAGTACAGTCAGGTACTGACCTCCGTGTTAGCTCCCACCCAGTCATACATGAAGAAATTTACAGTGCTAATTTTAGGAACTGTACGTGAGGTTATCAGAGAAGAAACGTCAACTATATATATTATTACTTACTACATAATTATTATTTTTTATGGTAGGTGGGGAGTGGATAGGACTACCTTATATTTCAAGTATATTGTAAAATACATCATAATTAATTTACCAATTATTAGTAATTCAGGATGGTGGTTCATTTACCTATCATTTTTCATGCTATTGTGCTCAGGTACTTGTAATACATTCCGGCTCTGGAGTGAGCCCCCCTCCACCCCACCCCACCCCCCCAGTGTGTGTTTGACCCTTCCCCCCCACTCCCTGTGTGAGTGTGTCCCTCCCCCCAGAGGCAGCAGATGGGAGAACTACATTGCCTAGAAGCCCCTGAGCCTTCCAGCAGTCCCCTCACTTCTTAACAGTGAGGAGATGGAGGGGAGACCACTGGGAGCCGATGAGACCACCGGACAGGTGAGTATAATAAAAAAAAATTCATTCACGCGTCGCAGGGTTTTGACTGCTGAAAACCCCATGACCATCTTTTTTAATTGAATATTGCGCATATGCGCTGTAATCCATAATTGGGCACAAGGTTTGCAAGGTTTTTTTTACCTCACTAAGCCTCGCGGCCAATGGAATGCCCCTTTATACATTGAGATGCTCGTTGTTTTGAGCTAAAACCAGTCTTAATTATGTTAGCAACATACCAGCCAATTGAACCATGTTTTGTGGAACAATCCTAAGTCGCTGCCTGCAGATGTGACTAAAACCAGGCATGTCTGGGTTGTTTAGGGCAGAGTCTGGGTGGAGTCTGGGTGGGCTGGGTGGAGTTTGCATTGACTGGCATATTTTGTACAAATAAGGCATGTGGTATGTAGCTATGTGATGTCAATTTTCTACCTATATAAAGCAGATATTTTAAATGCATGACGACGATTAACACATTTCTGTTCCAGATGCATACTGTAGCTTACCTTACATTCAGCTCTAAGGGGGAGATTTACAGTATCACACATAGAGAGGGTGCGGATGCACATAACAGCCAATAAACATTATAGTTATTATTTATCTAGTACAGTCTATAAAATGATAGCTAGATTCTGATTGGCTACTGTGTAACTTATCCACTTGTCCTCTTTAGAAGGGTAGATAAATTCTCCATTATATCAGTTCTTTTATTGCTAACTGCTCTTATCGATATAGATCATTTTACAGCTCAATGTAAACTTTCTCCAATTTTTATAAACTTTCAATTCGCTAGTTGTAGTATGTTCTGGAATCACAATGTATCACCATGACCTGTACCACAGAGGGAACAATTAGCTCTGCTGCAACAATCAATCAGATTTGTGTTTTTCAAGGTCTAACTGCCGAAGGGTAACAAATCTGTCCAGAGAGTGCAAATATAATTATATTTCAGTGGAGGATGTAATACTACAGTACAGTATTTTTCTACAAAACAGTCTATTTTTTTTCTTAATACAGTAGGGTTGCTATGAAATCATGACAGGCAAACGAGCACCAGTAATTTTGCAATCAGCTGTAATAAAAGTACATTTGAACTGTATTATTCTTAGCATAATGTCACGCTAATAGTATTTATTGAAACAATGAATTCCCTGTAGCTATAAAATTAGATATTTCAAACAATGTGTAAAGACTTGTTATTGAGGAATTGTTGCTTTAAGTATAAAGGGCTTTATTAGTCAGAATAATCGAGTTTTTCACACTGCAAATAATATCATTCTTAGATTCGTTTTTGTCTGAAAATGCAAACATTTGATTCAAATATGTTATAAGTTACTCTTGTTCTGTGAACAATGGATAGGCTGGTTTTCATCGCCATTTCATAAAAAAATAGTAATTCATTTGTTTGTTTTATTTATTTTTATGTTTAATTTTCATATAAATATATCATGTGGTTGCATAATGAGTGATAGCAGTTGAACCAATTTAAGCAAAATTTAAAGTAAGTGGTCCCTTTTTCTCTTGAAAGAAACTTGTAAGGCTCCTTTGTCCCTTGGACTGTTAAGATTTATCCCACCTGGCACCTGGCCATTCGAAGGCTGTGCGGCTGTGCCAGCTGTGTTATGGGTAGCGGGTGGTTTCCACAGAAGTTCGAATGATGTGAAAACTTTCAAAACAGCTTGCACTTTGATTCTTGGATGGGTGCTGTAAGTCAGCCAATAAGATCCTAATATGATTTACCTCTATAGAGGGAAAACTGTTGCAAACTGATAACTACTAATATAGGGTCAAAATGTAAGGGTCTGAGAAGCCAAGCTGCTGGTGAAATTCATTGGGTTAAATCCCCAAATATCTGGATAACCCCAGTGTTATTCTTGAAAAGAATAAGTGTCTTAGACTGTAGATATAATTGCTCTGGGAGCCTTGAAGAGACCAACTTGCAAAGATTGGGAAATAGCTGATTGGGAAAAAGACATCAGGTTGTTTCAGATGCAATACACGCTAATGGTGGCTCCATCTGCGACTGAGAGCGCCTGGCGAGGCAGACTCCCGGCACGAATGGAACGTGCGTGTGTCATAGACGCACACGTGCCCCATTCAAAGTGAATGGGAGTGTCTTTATGTGCTCGGCTGCGTGCCTGGGCGCCCCCGATTGCGATGTAGCCACACTCAATGAGCGTGGCTCCGTGTGTAGGTCAGTGTTTTTGACATGCAACCGTATCGCAATTAAGACTACAATAATAACCAGACTAGATGGGTCCATTCACCCAATCAAAATTTTTTGACCTGTTAGGCCACCAATACAATCTACTGTAAGTATTGCAATGCACTTGTGGCCTGCAACATATGGGTCGACCATGAGAACTGTCAATAGCTGCATTAAAGAGCACAGGCAAAAGATCTTGAAACATCTACGAATCAAAAATATTCCCAAGCAATTTTTTCAGAGTAACATACCTCCCGACATATGGCTGGTCTCATTGGGTGTGCCCAGCACTCCGCAAGTAGCAGGGCTGCCCCTAGGCTCACCCCTGCACTGTCTAAGTGCTGCACGCCTGCGCATGGCATTTATTCACCCACTGCTGAGGAGTGATTGAGTGCTCCCCCAATACTCTCCTCCACAGGACAGTGTAGCCTGCGGGTTTGACAGCAGGATAGTGCCCTGAAAGCAGGACAGATGGGGAACATGGTGTAACAAAAAGTCTAATAGATTAAGGGTAAAGTTGAAAAGAAAAAGATCCCCCTACCACCACATCTTGGGGAGAGTATAGAGTTTCAGCCGTGTGCCATGAAGACAGTCTTTGCATATTCAAACTTTAAAACCTTTGACCAAAGGGTTAAATAAGGCTGTACATATCACAGGTTTGTAAAACAGGATGGATATACTGTATAAACTATAGTATTGGGGAACAAATAGTATGCACTCTTACTAATATATCGTACTCGAACCCTGTTCACCCATTGTACTCTCAAATTCCTATACCTGTTTGGTTAACATGTATAGAGACTTATGGGGTCTCTACTGGGGCAATTTCCCATTCTGCCTAGGCCTGGATAGGGTTATCTGCAAAATCCAACATGTTGGACAATCCTGATTTGCTGAATCTGTGTTATGAGCCACGGCTGTGGCTCATTCCTGTTTTGCATGTCAGTTAGGTATTTTATGTTATTCTTCTGTTCATGTTTCCCGTGGGTGTCATGGGGTGCTCGGAACTCACCCTTAAGGAGGGGATACTGTTATGAACCACAGGTAGTGGTTCATTCCTATTTTATGTTTATAAGTTGTTTCGCAGGCCAGAATTTCCCGTTGCTCTGTTTTAGAGTACTCTTGGTTGCTGCCGCTGGTGAGTCTGTGTAATTGCAGCTTGTTCCCATGTGTTCAGCCTCACCTGGCTGCTAATTGCATCTTGTCAGTTTGTAGTCATGCAACAGGGCAGCTGCATGAGATTATTAATTAGGCCTCTCTGTTATATGCTGGCTCAGTGCTATTCACAGACGCTGGTGATATTTCTTGGTTTCCAGTCTGCTTGAGTTCTGAGCTTGTTCCTGCCAATTCCTGAGCTCCTGTGTAGCAGTGTCTGTCGAACTGCTTCCTGTGTCGATTCCTGTGTCAGTCCCTGTGTCGATTCCTGTGTCTGATCCCGTGTCCTGCCGTGAAGTGTTCCTGTACTGAGGTCCAGTGCCTTTGCCTGTGCCTGGTCAAGTTTCTGGCTTCTTGGTGTCCACCGGTCTGTCGTTTGGGATTCTACCTGTCCTCCAGTTCTGAGAGTCTGTGTCGGCAGCATTGGGGGTTCCTGTCCGTTTGCCAGTATTCGTACCGGTTCCGTGAGTAGCGGCTCTGCCGCGTCCGTCGGCCTAGGCCGCTGTATTCCGTTATTATTTCTGTCACTGGTGTTTTGCAGAGGGTTCTGCTTATGCTGTCACCGCCGGTACACAAAAGTATTGTGTCGGCGTGTGGTCAGCATTTCCTTTGTTGTTCTTTTCCTTTGGCGGCAAGCCGCACATACTTTGGTTTTAGGTTTGTTAGTAGCCCCTGGCCTTGTTGTTTAGTCAGAGGGCCCCTTGTTATCACCCTGTCTCGGTTCACTCTTTGTCTCTCATTAAGACCTGAGGGGGCATCGAAGTTGGGCAGACGTAATCCGCCCTTCAAACGCGGCTGCCATGGGCTCAAGCAACCATAGTCTCGCAAGAGTGTACTGACAGCAATGGCGAGACAATGGAGATAGGGCGCCAGGGGCTATTCCCTTTCCATTCCCCTTTCCCAGCATTACGTCCTGGTGCTCTGGACTTGCTTCATAACATCTCCCTTGTTCTGAGCACCAGGAACCTAACAATCTGGCCCAAAAATGCTCAGAATCTGTGAGTTTTTGCCAATTCCCCGACAAATCACATATCATGGAAGTCATCATATCATCGAAGTTCAGCATCAGGGAATCGCCCCTTAGATGTACTGTATGGCCCACATCAAGGGGAGATGCTTTCTATAGAGAGTAAGTGTTGAGGTTTTACATAGCAACCAATCAGATTCCAGCACATTCTATAAAATGATAGAAGTTGATTGGTGTCTATGGGCAACCTCCACCTGCCCACTTTAGAAGGGTTGGTAAACCCACCCCACCCTGTCAGGGGTACCCAACCACAGTACTTAAGACATACTAACAGTCCAGGTTTTAAGGATAGCAAGATTACCTAATTTATACCTGTTTAATTTTGATTTAGCCACCTGTCCTCAAGCATGGATATCACGAAAACCTGGGCTGTTTTGGACTTTTTAGATCCTTAGGTTGTAAACACTGCCCTGTGTGGTCTGGTTTGTGGGAAGGTAGATTAAGAGTCTTATCCATTGTAATAATTGCTTCATATTTTAGGTCCAAGGTATTTCATGACAAGGTATGAATCCATTATTGTTCCTTTGTCCTTAACTTTGGTACCCATATATCTGCCATGTTAGACAAGGACTATAAATCTAAGCCTGAGTAAATGTACAGGAGAATCTTTCAATGTTTATATTCCATATTATTTGAAATTATTTTTAACACCTTGCAGATTTTGCAGTTTATTCATTGACGATAATGCTGAATATTCCCATGTCTGTACCAGGATTCCTGCTATTGTACAAAATGAATGGTTAATGGTGAATTGCATATGCTGTAGACTTTAATTACCTATTCTCTCAGAATGTCTGGGAGACTTCCGAATTTCATGTGGCTGGACTATGGGGAGAGAAGGCCAGTCTCTTTCATGCTCCTCACTGCTGTGGTCTGGAAGGCTCGATGTTGCAGTTTGCATTACATTGTGTCATCATGGCCCCACCCTAATTTTTAAATGCTGAGAATAACGGGTGGCAGTGCCATGATGACATGAATGCAGCCCAAGACATCCCCCCACCAGGGCCGTCTTTTTGTATTGCTCAGTAAGCAGTTGCCCAAGGGCCCCAGGAGTATAAGAGCCCTAGGATGATAGCTAAGGGTCCCCTTTTTCCAGGGGTACCAGATTTTTTGAAAATCAGCCCTGGGGACCCGGAAAGCAGTGGTCCTCATTTGTGCCTGTTAATTGCTCTTCCCAGTCAGATATCTCGGGTTCTGTCTGACCTAGATTTTCTCTGAGGATATACTCCAAAAGCTGTGACTCTCCCCTTTCGGTGCACACTGGCAGCTTGTCTCTACTATGCCCAGAACCAGAGCTATCAGCCTTACATCAGCTGGTCCCTGCTCCAGCTCCACACACCTGGTATGCAGTTTTATATTTTCGTTGGTGGATTGCTCTGGCTCCTGAACTCTGATCCCCAAGTCTCCAGTAACTCCTGAAAGGTGGGACTCTCTAGATTTTGATCCCATTGAAACCTAAGAAATTTCCAGGAGCTGGAGCTATCTGCAGTTAAGCAAGCTGCCCTCCCATCGGAAAATTATGAATATTAATCCCATTCCACTATTCAACCCTCCCCTGCGTATTAAACATCCCCTACCACCCTGGAAGTCATGTACCGGGGCTCCTTCATGTAGCCCAATGCCCCCTTTTTTCAGTTTAGTGTTCTCCCTCCCGCCCAGGAAACATCTGGGCAGTAAAGGAGTAATAAGCAGAAATTACTGCACCACTACTACCCACTGTACATCCAAGCTGCCGCTGATAGCCCTCCCCACCCCTACTACTGGAGGATCAGTATGGGCCCCAGTGCATTGCAGCCTTGCCCCCCACCATCATCACTATCACCACCTGACTGCCCCCTCCCTGGGAAGCAAAGTAAAAGCAAGTTAAAATATCGGCACGTATGACTTAAAGTGAATGTTACTTTTTAAACATCTAATTAAGAAATTTATAAATGGTCGGTATTACCAGCAGGTTTCTAATTGCTGCATTTCGTGCACATTGTCGCACTGGGTGGTGAGGTACATTTAATAGAATCCCCTAAATCACATGTGGTTTAAGGTAAACTGTTGCTGTTCTAGGTGGGGGGCAATCATACATTCAGGCTGGCGCACTTAGGGATGCAAGGCCAATGTTAAGTGGCATTTAGCCCATCCTGGAAGTGGGTACCAGGGTAAAATAAAATTAATGTAACCCATTTAACAAATAAAAATATTATCTGTGTTACCTTCCTTTTAAAAAATAATTTATGTGTCCCTTTAAAGGAATAAACGTCATATATGTGGCCCCTGAAGATTAACATTTTTATCTGTGACCCCCCTTATATATAAATATGATAATATTATCCCCATTTAATATTATTATTATTATTATTATTATTATTATTAAAAACAGCTTCTTATACAGCGCAGAAAAATTCCGAGGCGCTTTACAATTGGATAATAATATTGACATACTACTACTACTACAGGTTGAGTATCCCTTATCCAAAACGCTTGGGACCAGAGGTATTTTGGATATCGGATTTTTCCGTATTTTGGAATAATTGCATACCATAATGAGATATCATGGTGATGGGACCTAAATCTAAGCACAGAATGCATTTATGTTACATATACACCTTATACACACAGCCTGAAGATCATTTTAGCCAATATTTTTTATAACTTTGTGCATTAAACAAAGTGTGTGTACAGTCACACAATTCATTTATGTTTCATATACACCTTATACACACAGCCTGAAGGTCATTTAATACAATATTTTTAATAACTTTGAGTATTAAACAAAGTTTGTGTACATTGAGCCATCAAAAAACAAAAGTTTCACTATCTCACTCTCACTCAAAAATGTCCGTATTTCGGAATATTCCGTATTTCGGAATATTTGGATATGGGATACTCAACCTGTACTACTACTACTAATAATAATAATAATAATAATAATAATAATAATTAAAAAAAATTAAAAAAAATAGTTCCCCTCCCCAATATTTTCTGCAGTAGAATTACCTTTCTTGAGATTATCTTAAGTGCACACTGCAGCAAATATGTGGTGATTGCAAACCCCTATGTGAGGAGCCAATCAGAAACCCTAAATGTGCAGCCAGTAATTGCCTATCTGCCCATAAAGTAGTTGAGATTGCCAATTCTTAACTCATTTGTGTTGAAGATACTGTGGGCCTAACTCAGACCAGACCTGATTGCAGCAGCAACATTTTTCTCTAATTGGCAAAACCATGTGCACTGCAGGTGAAGCAGAGAGTTAGATTTGGCTGGGGTGTTAACTCTCTCTACATGTGTTATATCTGCCCCACCAGCAGTGCACATTAGAGAAAGATTTTGCTGCTGCAATCAGGTTTGAATTAGGCCCTGTACTCCATAGAGTGGTCCATTCATTTATATACAGGATTTTTTTTCCGTATCCCATTGGACAACGTTGAATCCAGAACAGAATAATGTAAAGCTGGATACACACTATAAGATTATCTGTGCAATCTTTCTGGTTGGAGTGAAAATCTGGTAATGTATGGGACCAAAGGGCAATCAACCATTTTCTCCCAAAAGCCGGAAAATGGTCAAAAATGGATTTAATCAATTTAATTGAACGTCCATTTTTGTATGTTTTCCAGTGTTTGGAAGCAAATGGTCAGTTGTTATTTGGTCCCATACATTACCAGATTTTCCTTCCAACCAGAAAGATTGGACAGATAATACTGTATAATAGTACGGAAAAAGTGTTAAAGGTGGTGAAAAGCGGGGGTGGCGCTGAGAATAAATAAATAGCTAATACTTATCTAGATACCGGGGTGTGTTGACCTTATAAGTTTTCTTCCTTCCCCTTTGTTTTCTTAAGAGATATCCTCCCAAAGAATTTCGGACAATACATGCAAAGAAATTGGAATAATTGAGGGTTATATTCTAATCCCAATTAAAGATGTATTGTTTCTGTATGGCTCTATATGTTTTTTATCTTAAAAAATATACCTAGCTTACACATTAAGTGGTATGTCAAAGCACATAAAGGTTTCTTTTCAGAATAATCAGAGACCAAAATGTCTCTCACTGGGACATATTTCTGAGGCAAATGCGTACCTCAACTTACACAATAACAATTGATAGCAGACTTATCAAGGTTTCTTTTTTTCGAATAAAAACGATCCAATCATGAAATGGTATAAATAATGCACAAAAGATTGTTTCTACAATGCATACCTAACTTACACTAGTTAGGTGCAATGTCCTCATATAAAGGTTTTTTTTTAAGTAACTCTCAATTAGATATAATTCTGAGGCAAATGCATACCTCAACTTACACAATAACAGTTGATAGCAGACATATCAAGGTATCTTTTTATAAGACCAGGATTTAACCATAAATCAAATGGTATGGATGGTGCACAAAAAATATTTTCCACAATGCGTACCTAACTTACACTAGTTAGGTGCAGTATCCTCATATAAAGTTATCTTTTGAGTATAGAAAATCGTACCAGTACTCACAGATGTTCTTATGTGTTGCAGTCACATCAAGGTATCTTTGTCTTTCAAAAAGATAGAGGCTTGTATATAAAATGTAACAGAATTTTAATAAAAAATCTTAAAAAAGATTTACAAGAAAAGATTAAATAAAATATTGGCTGCCGGAGGGCACCGCCCGTGTTGGGGATTGGGAGGACCAATTATTCAGCACATAAGGACCAGTACCTATAGGGCTAAATAGGAAATAAAAAATGGTCGTACCTTTCTCCCAAAAATGAGCGGTGTGGTATCCAACAGGCAATAGTCCTCACCAACGCTTTTCGAGTGTGCTACTCTTTGTCAAGGCTGATGGAGGATTGTGCATATTTATAGCAATGATCCAGAAATTGAAAAAAAAATGACATCACTTCCGGTCCCGGCGATTTCCAGGAAGTGTGTGTCTAAAATCGTGATTTTACTATTTATAGAATATTGAAACGGTGATATAGAGATATAAATAATGCAACTGCTGCCTATAATGGCAGTGATCTAATTCTACCAATGCGGAGGTTTGGGAAAGCGGAGTTCTTGGAAACGCCGCAACCGGAAGTGACGTTCCGTGGTGTCTGGGAAATGTAGTTCGGGAAACCTGAAGTTTCTTTTTTTTTTTTTTAAACATAGCATTTTTCCCTTTCTTCATGACGCTATATGTGTATATAAATTAACACATTGGTGATACAGTGGTATATACAATAAAACTATTAGAAGGAGCTGGATTTTTCTAATATGCCGGAAGTGTCAATCCGGGATATCTGGGTAATGTAGTTTTAGCTAAAACGGAAGTCCCGTCTTTCACATAACATCTCTTATATGACATCTTAAACTTGTTATTTCTTGTGTGTGCACATAAATTGGTGATACAGTGGTATCATCAGATATTGGTCATTGAAAAAATAAACAGTTCTTGGGTGTAGAATGTCTTTTAAAGCGCCGTGACCGGAAGTGTCGACCCGGGATTTCTGGGAGATGTAGTTTTCACGAGACATCTTCTCTTCCATGGCAGCCTGGAGTGCCCAAACAGAATGGTTTTTGCAGATTATAGCGAACATTGATGGATGCCCAGACAGCGTTCTGCACCCAAGATGATTCTTAATGAGTTGAAAAAATTATGGATTTCTAATTGGACAATAAAACACCAATTATAATAGTTTTCACTTTGTTTATGAAAAAAACAATAAACAAGAGTTAATGTGAAGAAACGGAATCTAAGTGATCTTTATTAGAATGAGAGAATGGAGATGTGTGAAATGAAATGAAGAATTGAAACCAGTACAGAGCAAAAAAGGGGATTGAATGAAATCACCTTAGACGGTGTACATGCATTTATTGATTGTGGAATAAGTGAATAAAAGACAAGAAAAATCCCCACTGTCACCATAGTGGGAATAAGAGAGAGATAATTTTTTTATTATTATAGGAACCACTTAAGTTCGAAGTCTTGATTGAGTCCTCTTGGATTCAGGGTTTTCAAATAAAAAATGGTCCGCATCTCGGTTTTTGCTAATCTACTCTCTATATTTTTGTCCTTCCAAGTTGCTTTTATATGTTTCAGACCAATAAATCTTTTTATATGGTTGGTAGAACAATTGTGATCAGTTTTAAAATGGTTTGAAAGATGATGTGTGGATAGTCCTTTTTTAATGTTCATTAGATGTTCAGAAATTCTTATCTTGAATGGTTTAGTGGTTCTCCCTATGTATGATAACCCACATGAACATTCGATTAGATAAACAACATTTGGAGTACTGCAGGTGATGAAATCTGTAATTTTCATGGTTTTATTGTTAATTTTGATCTCTGTGTATTTTGAGTTGGGGTCTTTGATGTTTCGGCAGCCTATGCAGACGCCACACCGATGGAATCATTTGGTTCTGATTAAATTTCTTGATGGTAGAGGGAGGGCACTTTTCACTAGAATGTCCTTTAAGTTTTTGGATTTCCGATATATGAAAGATGGTTTATTGGGAATTATTTTATTTAGAACAGGGTCACGTTGCAGGAGATGCCAGTTTCTCTGAAATATTCTCTCCAGTTGTTTGTGTTGTGCATCATATTTAGTGATGAATGCCCATTTCGAATGATCCATATTCTTTTTTCCTTTTTCTCTATCTTTCGGTTGTAGTATATTGTCTCTTTCTTTCTTACCTATTTCTTCTATTGCTTGATCCAGGACTTCTTCTTTATATTCTTTCTCCATGAAATCTTTCTTCATCTCTTCTGTTTGTTCATTGCAAATTTCTTTCTTACTGCAATTGCGTTTTACTCGAAGGAATTGGCTCTTAGGTACTCCTTTGAGCCAAATGTTATGGTGTTGGCTGTCCGTGGGTATATATGTATTTGCATCTGTTGGTTTATGGAAGGTTTTTGTTTGTATATTGTTGTCTTCTATATAAACGGTTAGGTCTAAGAAGTTTATCTGAACTTTGCTGTGGGATAGAGTGAACCTAATATTGAAATCATTGTTGTTGATTGATTCAAAGAACCCCAATAATGAATTCTCATTCCCTTCCCATAATAGCAAAACGTCATCTATATATCTTTGCCACTTGATTAATTGGGTGCCCCAAGCTACGCTACTGTATATGTTCTTCTTTTCCCAATAATTCATGAATAAATTAGCGTAGCTTGGGGCAAATTTCGTTCCCATTGCAAGACCTAACCATTTATATAGAAGACAACAATATACAAACAAAAACCTTCCATAAACCAACAGATGCAAATACATATATACCCACGGACAGCCAACACCATAACATTTGGCTCAAAGGAGTACCTAAGAGCCAATTCCTTCGAGTAAAACGCAATTGCAGTAAGAAAGAAATTTGCAATGAACAAACACAAGAGATGAAGAAAGATTTCATGGAGAAAGGATATAAAGAAGAAGTCCTGGATCAAGCAATAGAAGAAATAGGTAAGAAAGAAAGAGACAATATACTACAACCGAAAGATAGAGAAAAAGGAAAAAAGAATATGGATCATTCGAAATGGGCATTCATCACCAAATATGATGCACAACACAAACAACTGGAGAGAATATTTCAGAGAAACTGGCATCTCCTGCAACGTGACCCTGTTCTAAATAAAATAATTCCCAATAAACCATCTTTCATATATCGGAAATCCAAAAACTTAAAGGACATTCTAGTGCCTTCCCTCTACCATCAAGTAATTTAATCAGAACCAAAGGATTCCATCGCTGTGGCATCTGCATAGGCTGCCGAAACATCAAAGACCCCAACTCAAAATACACAGAGATCAAAATTAAAAATAAAACCATGAAAATTACAGATTTCATCACCTGCAGTACTCCAAATGTTGTTTATCTAATCGAATGTTCATGTGGGTTATCATACATAGGGAGAACCACTAGACCATTCAAGATAAGAATTTCTGAACATCTAATGAACATTAAAAAAGGACTTTACACACATCATCTTTCAAACCATTTTAAAACTGATCACAATTGCTTTAACAACCATATAAAAAGATTTATTGGTCTGAAACATATAAAAGCAACTTGGAAGGACAAAAATATAGAGAGTAGATTAGCAAAAACCGAGATGCGGACCATTTTTTTAATTGAAAACCCTGAATCCAAGAGGACTCAATCAAGACTTCGAACTTAAGTGGTTCCTATAATAATAAAAAAAATATCTCTCTCTTATTCCCACTATGGTGACAGTGGGGATTTTTCTTGTCTTTTATTCACTTATTCCACAATCAATAAATGCATGTACACCGTCTAAGGTGATTTCATTCAATCCCCTTTTTTGCTCTGTACTGGTTTAAATTCTTCATTTCATTTCACACATCTCCATTCTCTCATTCTAATAAAGATCACTTAGATTCCGTTTCTTCACATTAACTCTTGTTTATTGTTTTTTTCATAAACAAAGTGAAAACGATTATAATTGGTGTTTTATTGTCCAATTAGAAATCCATAATTTTTTCAACTCATTAAGAATCATCTTGGGTGCAGAACGTTGTCTGGGCATCCATCAATGTTCACTATAATCTGCAAAAACCATTCTGTTTGGGCACTCCAGGCTGCCATGGAAGAGAAGAGGTCTCGTGAAAACTACATCTCCCAGAAATCCCGGGTCGACACTTCCGGTCACGGCGCTTTAAAAGACATTCTACACCCAAAAACTGTTTATTTTTTCAATGACCAATATCTGATGATACCACTGTATCACCAATTTATGTGCATACACAAGAAATAACAAGTGTAAGATGTTATATAAGAGATGTTATGTGAAAGACGGGACTTCCGTTTTAGCTAAAACTACATTACCCAGATATCCCGGATTGACACTTCTGGCATATTAGAAAAATCCAGCTCCTTCTAATAGTTTTATTGTATATAAAACTGTATCACCAATGTGTTAATTTATATACACATATAGCGTCATGAAGAAAGGGAAAAACGCTATGTTTAAAAAAAAAAAAAAAAAGAAACTTCAGGTTTCCCGAACTACATTTCCCAGACACCTCGGAACGTCACTTCCGGTTGCGGAGTTTCCAAGAACTCCGCTTTCCCAAACCTCCGCATTGGTAGAATTAGATCACTGCCATTATAGGAAATAGTTGCATTATTTATATCTCTATATCACCGTTTCAATATTCTATAAATAGTAAAATCACGATTTTAGACACACACTTCCTGGAAATCACCAGGACCGGAAGTGATGTAATTTTTTTCAATTTCCGGATCATTGATATAAATATGTTTTCTGTACAGTCCTCCATCAGCCTTGACAAAGAGTAGCACACTCGAAACGCGTTGGTTGAGGACTATTGCCTGTTAAATACCACACTGCTCGTTTTTGGGAGAAAGGTACGACCATGTTTTATTTCCTATTTAGCCCTATAGGTACCGGTCCTTATGTGCTGAATAATTGGTCCTCCCAATCCCCAACACGGTCGGTGCCCTCCGGCAGCCAATATTTTCTTGTAAATCTTTTTTAAGATTTTTTATTAAAATTCTGTTACATTTTATATACAAGACTCTATCTTTTTGAAAGACAAAGATACCTTGATGTGACTGCAACACAAAAGAACGTCTGTGAGTACTGGTACGATTTTCTATACTCAAAAGATAACTTTATATGAGGATACTGCACCTAACTAGTGTTAGTGTAAGTTAGGTACGCATTGTGGAAAATATATTTTGTACACCATCCATACCATTTGATTTATGGTTAAATCCTGGTCTTATAAAAAGATACCTTGATATGTCTGCTATCAACTGTTATTGTGTAAAATGAGGTATGCATTTGCCTCAGAATTATATCTAATTGAGAGTTACTTCAAAAAAACCTTTATATGAGGACATTGCACCTAACTAGTGTAAGTTACGTACGCATTGTAGAAACCATCTTTTGTGCATTATTTATACCATTTCATGATTGAATCGTTTTTATTCGAAAAAAAGATACCTTGATAAGTCTGCTATCAATTGTTATTGTGTAAGTTGAGGTACGCATTTGCCTCAGAAATATGTCCCAGTGAGAGACATTTTGGTCTCTGATTATTCTGAAAAGAAACCTTGATGTGCTTTGACATACCACTTAATGTGTAAGCTAGGTATATTTTTTAAGACAAAAAACATATAGAGCCATACAGAAACAATACATCTTTAATTGGGATTAGAATATAACCCTCAATTATTCCAATTTCTTTGCATGTATTGTCCGAAATTCTTTGGGAGGATATCTCTTAAGAAAACAAAGGGGAAGGAAGAAAACTTATAAGGTCAACACACCCCGGTATCTAGATAAGTATTAGCTATTTATTTATTCTCAGCGCCACCCCCGCTTTTCACCACCTTTAACACTTTTTCCGTACTTTCTTTGGGGATAAGATCCGGGTCAAAAGTGGGAGGCAGCAGAGATTTCCATAGGAGCGCCAAAGAATTTTCCGAGAAACTCCTTGCAACTCAGATAATATTATAGTGTGTATGCAGCTTTATGCCCACAACACCAAAAAAATATTTGAACAATGTGAATTATTATTATTAATAATAATAATAATAATAATAATAATAATAACAAGGCACTCTCGGTATGTCTTTCTCTCTGCTTACCAAAGGCTGCAGGTGAAGTCTCACCAGGCCCAATGAAATCTGTGCTCTGCCTGTGGCCCACCACTGGTATAGATATATGCATCTGTCATCATTATCAAGTCAGAAATGTACACTGTGCCTATAGAATATGCAGAGATACTAAACATCCTAAAATGCATATACAAGATACGAGTAGGTCAAAACAGGACTCATTTGCAAGTGGGAAGCTTGAGTGGCGTGTCCAGGTGCTGACTGTACTGAACTTACAGTTGTGTCCTCTAACAGCTTTGCTGCATATAGCTGCATTCTATAGCAGTGCAGTGATACGTACGCATGGCGGCATGCAGCATGCACCCACACCCACCACAGCTCAACTGAAGTGTATGCATAGCACGAGCGTGGGTACGTATGTGACTTGTTTTGCACGATTCACCTTCACAGCCAGGCTGTACGCAGACACATCTGTACCTGGAATTACCCTAGCCTGCTGCTCCAAGCACAAGTGGTCTTAAGTGTTGGAAATGCACAGGCAGTTTTGTAGATTAGCAGTGTACTGTAAACACCAGTGGTTATAATGTAGGCAAATTATCAGTCCTGTTACTTAACCAGGCTTTAAGGTTTACTGGCTCAAGTGATTGTACAGCAGTACTCTTACACAGCTTGGATGGGTGATGAAGCAGAGCCAATGACTATCTTCTTTGTACAAGGTAGCGGTGCAGGGTTCTAGAACAGCAGTCACATGCGGTTAAACAGGCAGTTAAACACTCAGAAGCTAAGAGGAGTACATCCATCTTGGTTAGGGAATGATGTTTTCCTAGAGTAGCCATATTGTTGGCGACGTCACAGTAGAGCACCTTCCCTCACTACAAGCTTCTTCGTGGTACACAAACTTACAATTCAAGCTTTCTCATAGCAATCTGCAAAAAAGATTAGGGTAGACACATAAAAGAACATCATGATATCAGACAACTTTAGTTTGGCCTTCTTCACTGGAACTTTAAAAAAAATCCATCTTTCTGACAACATACTGTAGGCCTCAGCAGCAGTCTTTAGACTCAAAACTTTTGAACTGTTGTCACTGTCACAATGCTTGATGTCTTTTGTACGTTGGACTCCTATTTTTTGAAAAGTCAATTTTCCTATTCCCATTCACAAATCAGTCTGTCACTTTGTTTTTTTAATTACCTGAGGTACACAAATCGCGAAGTTTGTGAACTCCTCTTCGTATCTTCTGGGTGGCCTGCTGTTGCTTGATATAGCAGATGAGTTTTGTTGTGGTTGAACTTTCACACTGGTAGTCTCTGGTTCAGAATGATCTCCAGCTGCTGGTACAGTATGTCCAATGACACATATTTGCTCTGCATGTCAAAGTCCAGCTTTTCTGCAACTTGCATTGACTCTTTAAATACAACATCCTTTGACTTAACAAACTTTCTTGTAACTGAATTCCACAATCTGTAGCCTTTACTCTCACGACAATATCCGTGAAATATGCACTGTATTGATTTTGAGTCCAGCTTGTCTCATCTTTACTTTGGTATATAGGGCCTAATTCAGACCTGATCGTAGCAGCAAATTTGTTTGCAGATGGGCAAAACCATGCGCACTGCAGGAAGGGGGGGGGGGGGGAGATAACATGTGCAGAGAGAGTCAGATTTGGGTGTGGTGTGTTAAAACTGAAATCTAAATTGCAATGTAAAAATAAAGCAGCCAGTATTTACCCTGCACAGAAACATTATAACCCACCCAGATCTAACTCTCTCTGCACATGTTATATCAGCCCCCATCCCCCCCTTCCCCTGCAGTGCACATGGTTTTGCCCATTTGCTAACAAATATGCTGCTATGATCAGGCCTGAATTAGGTCCATAGACGTAAGCAATACTCCCAAACAGGGGCGGATTAAGAACAAAAAGCGGCCCTGGAAAAATTTGTACTAGTGGCCCCACATGGGCAGCACCAGAGGTGTAAGGTCTAGCCATGGGCCATGGCAGCAGCACCCTCCCCCCAAGACTTTCCAGAAAGTGGGCATGTCCAGCATCAAAGGGGAAGTTAAAAAGAAATAAAATTAAATATTATGAGCACATTATATGATACGCCTTCAGAATTTAGGAAACTATATAATTCTTTAGAAAGATATATTTTCTTGCTTATTACACCAACCGTATCCCAATCACTATTCACTCAATCTTATATGTCAGCCAAGCAGGCAGACAGAGCATACACTAGATCATCTGCAATCACAGGCTATGTGGCAAAGTAATTTTCATATATGCAAATTATTTTGCATCTTATTCATTATGTCTATAAAAAGGACCACATGTCCTCAATCAAAACAGGCCCCACGGGGGTGTCGGCCCACCGGGAATCTTCCCTGTAGACCCTTTGGCCAATCCGCCTCTCCTCCCAAATGTTCTTAGATGCTTTACACATTGTTTTAATTTTGACCAGGCCTCAATTGGTGTTATGTCCTTTTGGAGAATGGTTCTTTAAGTATACTGCTGTGGACAGGTCTTCCACTCAAAACTGTTTCACTAGGTATGCATCATTCAGCATACACCTTGCTTTCTCCACTAGTGTACTGTTTTGCTCGTTCACTAACACTGTTTTGCTCTGGACTATAAGCAATGCTCAACGGATGGTCCTTTCATAGTTTGGCATGAATTGTTCCACCTCTCTTTTGAGATACTCTCCTCCATTATCAGATCTCGGGAAATTTGAGCTGTGGCTTGGTTCTCTACGAGTCTTTTAAAATGTCACTTATAATGTGCAATTTTTCTTGCTACTTCAGATTTCTCTTTTATGAAGTATATGTGTGCAATTCTCTTGACATCATCAATAAATGTCACAAAGTATCTGTAACCACTAACAGACTTTTCTTCCATTAGTCCAAACACAATATAAGCCAGTGGTTCTCAACCTCGGTCCTCAAGTACCCCCAACAGTTCATGTTTTCCAGGTCTCCTCACAGGATTGCAAGTGAAAAACATGAACTGTTGGGGGTACTTGAGGACCGAGGTTGAGAACCAGGGATTTAAGCTATATATATATATATATATATATATATATACACACACACACACACACACACACACACACACACACACACACACACACACAAACCACATACTTTTGCTCTCTCATGCACGTGTCTTATTTTGCTATTAAATGAATCCGAATGGTCTATTTCATATGAAAATGACTGTACGTCTTTTATTTTCTTTGTGTTGCATTATACAGGCTTTTGTATCATAATCCTGGCTGAATGGAAGATCAATGAATATTATACAAGAGTAGAATTACCATATATACTGAAGATATTGAATTTGAATAATTTGGAATTTATCCAATTGTATCCTGTGGTTTTTTGATCTGCTAGACTGCATGTTATATTCCTACAGACAAAAGGTTGCTATTATGTAATAATAAATTCATCGTTTTAAGTGATAAAAACCTGTAGCCAGGCTTTGTTTAATCCCAGTCATCGCACCAACTTCATGTTAACTTGTGAGTCCCATTGGTAGATTGTATTACAAAATCTTCTTTTACAAAACTTTGCCCAGTAGTACAGATAAAATAGTAAGATGCAACTATTGTAAAACCTGAATGCGTTAAGGGAAGATGCATCACTTTCAGGCAGACAGCCTGTGCTCCATTCTACCAGTCAGTACAAGGATATCAAGATTAATTCCTCAGCTCCCATGTAACAGATTGTGTGGATGAAAGCTGTTGTTAAAACATATTGTTTATTGTGAAAAACAGGAGATGTCCATTAACAAAAATGCAAATGAAATATTAATGAGAACATTTGAATGTGCAACATAAATGATTTCTCTGTATATTTCTTGGTATATACAGATTAGAAGAAAAAAATGTGTTTTCTGGAAAGGTTAAACGAGTGCATGCTTTCCCTACCAAGCAATAAATAATTAGAGAACAAATGGAACTATGCATATTTATCAAGATGAAATCTGTTAATGAAAGGGCATGTTTGTTTTTCATACATCGCTCTAAGCTATCTATGGATTCATCTTTGAAAAAAAGGTTCCCCGGTCATCCGAATAAAGAAACGGTCAGGTGTTTTTTTGGGATGTTGAGTTTGATTATCACATTTTTTTTTTTTAAATCATTTCGATTTTCTGTCTAGCAAGTGATGATCTTAATAATATTCATATAAGTTCCTGGATTTTGTCTGACAGCATCTACTGTAGTGTATACCCATTCCTGGAGTTGGGAATAGGGAGGCCAATCCGGACCTTTTTTCTTCAATCCCGGGTATTGCTATTGAAATAAAGTCAATCCCGCGATTCCCGGGATTGGGGTGAAAAGCCATCCACCCACACCGGCCCTGCCCAGCCCACAGAAATACTCAACATCGTGGGTGCGAGCTGGGCTGTCGCGCTGCAGGCGGCGAGGTGCGGTCTGGGTGGGGCAGGCGG
Source organism: Pseudophryne corroboree (assembly GCF_028390025.1). Lineage (NCBI taxonomy): Eukaryota > Metazoa > Chordata > Amphibia > Anura > Myobatrachidae > Pseudophryne > Pseudophryne corroboree. Next base: position 938,573,301 of record NC_086445.1, on the reverse strand, counting down.
CTGGTATCAAACTGCTCAGCGTGACCTCTGACATTATGTCACAATGCACAGTACGCACTACCGGGGGCAGGGAGCCAGGAGGATGGAACCAGGCAGCGTTTGAGCTTTCTGAGGTCGCTCAGAGCTGCCCGGCATTAAAAATGAAACGATGGGGCAGGTAAATCCCGCAATCCCCGGGATTGTAGCTTCCAATCCCGGGATTGAACCCAGCCGGTTTTTAGCCTAAATCCCGGGATCCCGCCGATCTCGATCCCAGGATTGGCCTCCCTAGTGGGGAAGATACAAGGCCACCCCTATATTGGAAGAGCCATCTAGGAAACATAGGTAATCTTTCATGCTGGCGATCTACACTGCCAGTATGCAGGCGAATAGTGGGAGTGATGTTCTAAATTTATACTTACATTATATATTATTATATACTATTAATTATGCATTGTTTAATAAGTATTCAGTGCTAGTTGAACAACCTCTGGGAGAGGAAAGAAAGCTTTTGGGGGCCTCTCTACACTTTATCATTCTCCAAGGATTAGTACATCTGCCCCAATGTCCTCTATAGAGGCGTATCTAGGGTAGGGCGAGTGGGGCACGTGCCCTGGGCGCCTTGGCAGGCCCAGGGGAGGGGGGCGCCGCCGGCCAGGGCATCATGCCCCACTCGCCCCTGTCACGCCGAAAGCCGAAATGTGATGGGAGGAGAGCGCACCATCTCTCCCTCCCCTCACCGCTGCTGAAAGCCCTAGCAGCGCTGCCAGCAGCGCTGCTGTGTCCGGCCTCCGGCGGCGTTAGCCAATCAGAGCTTGCGGACTGGCTCCTGATTGGCTGCCGGTCCGCGAGCTCAGATTGGCTAGCGAACCGGCGCCACACAGCCGCCGGAGACCTGTCCTGGAGCGATGAGGGGAAGGAGAGGCGCTCTCCTCCCCTCACATAGAACAAGCGGCGCCAGTGACTCGGTAAGTGACCGGGGGGGAGGAGGGGGTGGGAGAGAGCACAGTGGGGCATGTAACTGGCACAGTGGGGCATGTAACTGGCACAGTGGGGCATGTATCAGGCACAGTGTGGGGCATGTATCTGGCACAGTGAGGTATGTAACTGGCACAGTGGGGCATGTATCTGGCACAGTGGGGCATGTATCCGGCACTGTGGGGCAATGTAACTGGCACTCTGGGGCATGTAACTGGCACTGTGGGGCATTGTATCTGGCACTGTGGGGCAATGTAACTGGCACTGTGGGGCATTGTATCTGGCACTGTGGGACAATGTAACTGGCACTGTGGGGCATGTAACTGGCACAGTGGGGCATGTATCAGGCACAGGGTGGGGCATGTATCTGGCACAGTGGGGCATGTAACTGGCACAGTGGGGCATGTATCTGGCACAGTGGGGCATGTATCTGACACTGTGGGGCAATGTAACTGGCACTGTGGGGCATGTAACTGGCACTGTGGGTCATGTATCTGGCACTGTGGGGCATGTATCCGGCACTGTGGGGTATGTATCCTGCACTTTGGGGCATTGTATCTGGCACTGTGGGGCAATGCAACTGGCACTGTGGGGCATGTATCTGGCACTGTGGGGCATTGTATCTGGCACTGTGGGGCAATGTAACTGGCACTGTGGGGCATTGTATCTGGCACTGTGGGGCAATGCAACTGGCACTGTGGGGCATGTATCCGGCACTGTGGGGCATTGTATCTGGCACTGTGGGGCATTGTAACTGGCACAGTGCCAGTTACATTGCCCCACAGTGCCAGATACAATGCCCCACAGTGCCGGATACAATGCCCCACAGTGCCGGATACATGCCCCACAGTGCCAGATACAATGCCCCACAGTGCCAGTGGGGCATTGTATCTGGCACTGTGGGGCATTGTATCTGGCACTGTGGGGCAATGTAACTGGCACTGTGGGGCATGTATCCGGCACTGTGGGGCATTGTATCCGGCACTGTGGGGCATTGTATCTGGCACTGTGGGGCAATGTAACTGGCACTGTGGGGCATGTATCCGGCACTGTGGGGCATTGTATCTGGCACTGGGGGGCAATGCAATTGGCACTGTGGGGCATGTATCCGGCACTGTGGGGCATTGTATCTGGCACTGTGGGGCAATGTAACTGGCACTGTGGGGCATTGTATCTGGCACTGTGGGGCAATGTAACTGCCACTGTGGGGCATGTATCCGGCACTGTGGTGCATTGTATCTGGCACTGTGGGGCAATGTAACTGGCACTGTGGGGCATGTATCCGGCACTGTGGGGCATTGTATCTGGCACTGGGGGGCAATGCAATTGGCACTGTGGGGCATGTATCCGGCACTGTGGGGCATTGTATCTGGCACTGTGGGGCAATGTAACTGGCACTGTGGGGCATGTATCTGGCACTGTCGGGCATTGTATCTGGCACTGTGGGGCAATGTAACTGGCACTGTGGAGCATGTATACGGCACTGTGGGGCATTGTGTCTGGCACTGGGGGGCATTGTATCTGGCACTGTGGGGCATTGTATCTGGCACTGTGGGGCAATGTAACTGGCACTGTGGGGCATTGTATCTGGCACTGTGGGGCATTGTATCTGGCACTGTGGGGCAATGTAACTGGCACTGTGGAGCATGTATACGGCACTGTGGGGAATTGTGTCTGGCACTGGGGGGCAATGTAACTGGCACTGTGGGGCATTGTATCAGGCACTGTGGGGAATTGTAACTGGCACTGTGGGGCATTGTATCTGGCACTGTGGGGCAATGTAACTGATGTAACTGGCACTGTGAGCCATTTTCAGTGGCCACACCCCTTCTGGAGCGTGGCCATACCCCTTCTGGAGCGTGGCCATACCCCTTCTGGAGCGTGGCCACACCCCTTCCTGTGTTGTATCTGGCACTGTGGGGCAATGTAACTGGCACTGTGGGGCATTGTATCTGGCACTGTGGGACAATGTAACTGGCACTGTGGGGCATGTAACTGGCACAGTGGGGCATGTATCAGGCACAGGGTGGGGCATGTATCTGGCACAGTGGGGCATGTAACTGGCACAGTGGGGCATGTATCTGGCACAGTGGGGCATGTATCTGACACTGTGGGGCAATGTAACTGGCACTGTGGGGCATGTAACTGGCACTGTGGGGCATGTATCTGGCACTGTGGGGCATGTATCCGGCACTGTGGGGCATGTATCCTGCACTTTGGGGCATTGTATCTGGCACTGTGGGGCAATGCAACTGGCACTGTGGGGCATGTATCTGGCACTGTGGGGCATTGTATCTGGCACTGTGGGGCAATGTAACTGGCACTGTGGGGCATTGTATCTGGCACTGTGGGGCAATGCAACTGGCACTGTGGGGCATGTATCCGGCACTGTGGGGCATTGTATCTGGCACTGTGGGGCAATGCAATTGGCACTGTGGGGCATGTATCCGGCACTGTGGGGCATTGTATCTGGCACTGTGGGGCAATGTAACTGGCACTGTGGGGCATGTATCTGGCACTGTCGGGCATTGTATCTGGCACTGTGGGGCAATGTAACTGGCACTGTGGAGCATGTATACGGCACTGTGGGGCATTGTGTCTGGCACTGGGGGGCATTGTATCTGGCACTGTGGGGCAATGTAACTGGCACTGTGGGGCATTGTATCTGGCACTGTGGGGCATTGTATCTGGCACTGTGGGGCAATGTAACTGGCACTGTGGAGCATGTATACGGCACTGTGGGGCATTGTGTCTGGCACTGGGGGGCAATGTAACTGGCACTGTGGGGCATTGTATCAGGCACTGTGGGGCAATGTAACTGGCACTGTGGGGCATTGTATCTGGCACTGTGGGGCAATGTAACTGATGTAACTGGCACTGTGAGCCATTTTCAGTGGCCACACCCCTTCTGGAGCGTGGCCATACCCCTTCTGGAGCGTGGCCATACCCCTTCTGGAGCGTGGCCACACCCCTTCCTGTGTGTGGCCACACCCGTTTTTTCGCTGCGCGCGACTTCGGCGCACGCACATGCTTCTATTACTATATTTTTGTTTGTTTGTTTTTTTTGTTTTTTTTTGGGGGGGTGGCAATTTTACATCTTGCCCTGGGCTACAAAAACCCTAGCTACACCTCTGGTCCTCTATGGGAACAGCAATGCTTTAAAATGTATCAAGCTCTGAATTATTTATTTTTCAGATCTTAGCAGGCAGTATTGCGGAGACTGCATGAGGGAGAAGGATCTTTTCAGGTCCATCCACTGTGTGTGGACATTTCCTCCTCTCCTCCCTCCTATATTTACTGGTTTTATATTTACTTTTGTGCACATACTGGGTGGAATTCAATTGTTTGAAAAGTCAGTTGGGTGTCTTTTTCCCCCCTATCTAATAGACAGGAAAAAACAGAGACCCAACCGACTTTTCAAACATTTGAATTTCTCCCACTGTATATGAGGGGTGTAGTACTGGTGACCGGCGGTCTCCTGACCGCCGGTCAGCCTACCGACGCCGGGATCCCGGCAGCATACCGACGCCGGAATCCCGGCGGGGAGGGGCGAGTGCAGCAAGCCCCTTGCGGGCTCGCTGCGCTCGCCATGCTGCGGGCTCGGTGGCGACCTGCGGTCGCCACGGGTTCTGTTCCCACTCTATGGGTGTCGTGGACACCCACGAGTGGAAATAGTCCCTGTTGGTCGGCATGCCGACCATCGGGATAGTGAGCCGTCAGGCTCGTGGAGGAGGTCATGTGACTGTCGGTCAGCTGACCGGCGGTCACATGAATACCACCCTATATGAGTTGATGGCCATATTTAAAAAATCTTACATGTTGACCTAGATTTTTTATTTAATTGTAATTGCTTTTTACTTTGTTTATTTAATTTATTTTTTAATATTTCATATATTTTTAACGCATTTCTATTAGTGATGAGCGGATTCGGTTTTACTCGGTTTTACTTGGTTCTCAATACGGCATCTTATTGGCTATCCAAAACACGTGACATCCGTGAGCCAATAAGATGCCGTTTTGAGAACCGAGTAAAACCGAATCCGCTCATCACTAATTTCTATACCTATTATGTTATGTTGAAAACTAGAGATGAGCGGGTTCGGTACTCAGAGAACCGAATGCTACCGAACTTCACCATTCGAGGCCGGATCCGAGTCAGGAAACCAGAATGAGGCAAAACATCATCCCGCTGTCGTATTCTAGCGGGGTTTGGATTCCATATAAGGAGCCGTGCGTCGCCACCATTTTCACTCCGGCATTGGAGAGTGTACAGTACAGGGAGGACGTGTCTCCGTTATCTCAGTGTCCGTGTCTTGTGCTGCATTTGTCCAGTCACAGTGGTTGTGTCCTCTTGCTGCCATATGTCCATTGCTGCTGTGTTGTGCTGCATCAGTTCAGGGGTTGTGTATTGTGCTGCATCAGACCAGTGGTAGTGTCCTGTGCATCAGCCATCAGTCATTCCAGTGACCAGGCAGTCACAGTGGTATATTCTGCTGCCATATGTCCAGTGCTGCCGTATTATAATAATAACAACAACAAGTCCCTTACAGTGTTGCTGTGTTGTCCTGCATCAGACCAGTGGTAGTGTCCTGTGCATCAGCCATCAGTCATTCCAGTGACCAGGCAGTTACAGTGGTATACTCTTCTGCCATATGTCCAGTGGTGCCGTATAATAATAATAATAATAATAACAACAAGTTCCTTACAGTCTTGCTGTGTTGTCCTGCATCAGACCAGTGATAGTGTCCTGTGCATCAGCCATCAGTCATTCCTGTGCCGCATATTGTGTTATATAACTCCAGAAAAATAATGGAGAACAAAAATTTGGAGGATAAAATAGGGAAAGATCAAGAACCACTTCCTCCTAGTGCTGAAGCTGCTGCCACTAGCCATGACATAGACAATGAAATGCCATTGTCGTCTGCCAAGGCCGATGCCCATTGTGATAGTAGAGGGCATGTAAAATCCAAAAAGCCAAAGTTCAGTAAAAAGACCCTAAAAAATAAATTTAAATGGTCTGAGGAGAAACGTAAACTTGCCAATACGCCATTTACGACATGGAGTGGCAAGGAACGGCTAAGGCCCTGGCCTATGTTCATGACTAGTGGTTCAGCTTCACATGACGATGGAAGCCCTCAACCTCCATTTTACTATTTAATTCCAGTGATTTGGACGTATAATTCCAGTGATTTTGCCATTTAATTTCAGTGATTTGGAAATATAATTCCAGTGATTTGGACGTATAATTCCAGTGATTTTGCCATTTAATTCCAGTGATTTGGACGTATAATTCCAGTGATTTGCATGTATAATTCCAGTGATTTTGCAGTATAATTCCAGTGATTTTGCAGTATAATTCCAGTGATTTTGCCTTTAATTCCAGTGATTTGGATGTATAATTCCAGTGATTTTGCAGTATAATTCCAGTGATTTTGCCATTTAATTCCAGTGATTTGGACGTTTAATTCCAGTGATTTGGACGTATAATTCCAGTGATTTTTCCACTTAATTCCAGTGATTTGGACGTATAATTCCAGTGATTTTGCCATTTAATTACAGTGATTTAGACGTATAATTCCAGTGATTTTGCAGTATAATTCCAGTGATTTTGCCATTTAATTCCAGTGATTTGGACGTATAATTCCAGTGATTTTGCCATTTAATTCCAGTGATTTGGACGTATAATTCCAGTGATTTTGCAGTATAATTCCAGTGATTTTGCCATTTAATTCCAGTGATTTGGACGTATAATTCCAGTGATTTTGCCATTTAATTCCAGTGATTTGGACGTAAAATTCCAGTGGGAATTGTTTGTGTTGCTTGGCTTAGTCATACAGCTACCTCATTGCACCTCTTCTACACCTTTGCGGTGCTGTTTGGGGCCTAGTTTTTGAAAAGTGCCATGCTGTCTGACACTGCAGTGCCACTACTAGATGGGCCAGATGTTTGTGCCGCACACTTGTGTCGCTTGGCTTAAGTCATACAGCAGCCTCGGTGCACCTCTTTTTGTTCTTTGCACCATGTGCTGTTTGGGGCCTTTTTTTTAATATCTGCCCTCCTGTATGACACTGCAGTGCCACTTCTAGATGGGCCAGGTGTTTGTGCCGCACACTTGTGTCGTTTAGCTTAGTTATACAGCCACCTCGGTGCAACTTTTTGGCCTAAAAACAATATTGTGAGGTGTTCAGAATAGACTGGAAATGAGTGGAAATGAATGTTATTGAGGTTAATAATACCGTAGGATCAAAATTACCCCCAAATTCTGTGATTTTAGCCATTTTTATGTTTTTTCCAAAAATCATCCAGATCTAAAACCAAAACCAAAACACGAAGGTGTGGTTTTGGCAAAACCAAGCCAAAACCAAAACACGAAAGTGGAATTAGAACCAAAACCAAAACACAAAACACGAAAAGTGACAGCCGCACATCTCTATTAAATGAAAACAGAGTATAATATTAATGTGGTTGAATACTTACCTTTTCCTAAGAGTTCCATGGAGCAGTGCTTTAGTCTTACTGCACATGCCCAAGTTAATTAGTGGCATACCGTACTCATATTAGAGATGAGCGGGTTCGGTT